>NC_067474.1:15188200-15506200 GCF_947179515.1 Apodemus sylvaticus | reverse complement strand
ACCTGATATTTATATATAGGAGTTATGTTGTATATGTATCTGTAGGGGTTGAGGTTTCTATGATCAGTTGTTCTCTAGATTATGATGAGCTGTGGTTTCCTTTAATGGTGTTCATTTTTAGTAAGAGAAGGTTCTTTAACCATAGGTGAGAGATGTATTTATCTGTGTTAATATTTAAGGATGAATATTAGAGTATGGTTAAATTTTATGCTGGTCTAGTAAATTGACAGTAATAAGTTTTCTTCTAACATTGATCGATGGTGATTATCTAGGTTTCTAGTATATAGATGATTTTCCTCTTATTGATTGGCCCTTAAGTCCAATTAGACAACTGATCATTACTGCTAAGCTCTAAGTAACGCTATTGTACCATCATAGATCTCCCCCTATGCTGGACGTTGTTACGGCTCACAGGCATCACCCCTGGATAGGACTGAGTCCATCAACCTCTTAGTCACTTAAATAGCAATTTCTGGCAGTATAAAAGCTTCACTGCAGGAAGGATGTTTTCAAGTCAGATCTATCTTGAATCTTGGGAGTCCCATGTCTGAAGTGTGAAATATTTTTGTAACTTTAACAATGGGTACACATCTTCAATCTCTGAGAGGTAACCAAAGGCCACAGCAAATGTATCTGTATCTGTATCTGTATCTGTATATCACCTGTACCTTTACCTATATCTGTACCTCTATCTATCTATCTATCTATCTACCCACCTACCTACCTATCTAACTATCTATGATTTATTGGACTACAATTCAAGTAGAGGTTTTATATGCCTAGTGTTGGGACGCATTGTCAACTAAAGTGCAAAAATTTTATTTAAGTTGTGTATGTGTGTGTATACATTCATGCACGTGCTTGTGTTACATACAATTTTAAGTAAATAAAAATAATACCATTTCTTGAAACCTTATTAAATACAGTTGGTGTTATTTGTCTCCTTACCCAGATATATTTGTGGAGCACTAAACCATGTAAAATGCATATAAAGCAGCATAATGATGCATGCTAAATACTTGCTCTAAATATCATTAAAGACAATCTTATTTGTAATCACTTTCTTTTTGTAAACGTTTCACTTCCTTATGGCATTTCATGTTTTATTGCATTTCTGTAATTATAACGAAAAGTGATGAGTCTCCTGGGGGCAACACCCCAAACGAAAATGTTCTACTACTATTTTTGACAGAACTCTAAGCATAGTTATAATGATTTTTATTCCTCTGGTTGCTGTATCAAATATCCAACTACAGAATTCTAATGGTACCATTGCTACTTTCAACAGTTAATGAGGCATTTTTTACTTGAATTTCATTTCCTGACTATCTATAATGCTTCCGTCACTGTTATAATGGTTTATCTGAACTTAACCTTCATGTAAATGCTGATATTGCTAATAGGATGCCATTGTTATTAATGAGGAAACTATGATACCAAGAAAATTTGTAATTTATACACAATTATGTGCATAGTAAGCATTAGAGTTTAAATAAATTACAGCGAATTTAGAGTATAAAGAATCAGAATACACACATACAAAAAGGAAAGAAAAATGCCAAAATCTTGAGGGCCCCTTTCCAAATATTACAGTTAGCTCAGTGTCAATAATTCACATCTTACACCATGTATGGATAGAATTTCTTTTACAAAACTTTGTGTCAAAAAGAAAATTAAGGCCATCAGATTCACAGCTTAAAAATTCACATAAAGGAAATACAAAACTTCTAAGAAGGCTTTGCACTGTATACAGGACTCCATGCTTCTAGTTTGAGGAAAACTGTGACTTGACAAGTTCAAATAATGGCACAACTTTTATTGGATGCTCTTGGGGCTCTCTGCTGGTAGAAACGCTCCTCTTCAAGAGCCACTCCAATGGGATCTTCTTCCTCCTCCTCCCCCTCCTCTTCAGATATGGTAGTTTTGAAGACTGTGCTTCTTGAGCAACCTGGGACAGGGAAGGTAAGAACCACTGTGTGTCCAGGCATGATTGACGATTGCTCTCCCTAGACGAGTGGATGGTCTGCTCTTGATCCTTCTCTGCTCTATATAAAATGGTGCTGCACAGGAGGGGGGAAAGCAGTTTTTCAATATATGAACTTTTGTATGGAAATTTTGTAATAAGTGATCAAGGTTACAATTTTTTTTAATAGAAAAGAGAAGAAAAACTTTGTAAGAAGGCAATATTAATATAGTCATCATGTAAGCACTCTGGACAGAGGTTCCACAGAGCTGTTGTGTGGTCAACTACTTCTCTTAGGTTCTTGATTCATGAGGGGAATGGGCAGGTGGGGTTAGGGTGGAGGAAGGCTTTCTCTTCAAATGTGATAGGTGAGTTTTCAAGATAATGTAACATGCTTAAATTTCTTATCTGACATTAACAAAACACTGTTTTACTATTATAAAAAAAGAATCAGAATAAGAAAAGCCATATAATCTTTCATATGACTGGAAAAATGGGAAAGATTTGGATGGATTTCTCTTCAAAATAAAAACAAAAACAAAAAGAACAGCAAAAGATAGGTAACTTTTTTATCTAAGGCCATAGTGAGAAGCCAATTCAAAACCTCAACCACTTTGATGTCTGAGATGACTATGTATAACAAACAATAGATGGGGTGTAGAGAAGTTGGAACCTTCCCATATTGCTGGTGGGAGCATGAAATGGCACAGATGACAGTTACTGAAACTGGCAAACACTTGAATAGAACTTTATCCAGAAAAGATGCAGAAATCACCAGCCAATATACACATAATATAGAAATAACTTTAGTCACTAGCATAATGCTGAGACACCATATAATACCTGTTAAGATAATTATGGTAGTTATAAAATTAATTAGAATAAGTCCAAAAATTACATGTGTTCATAAGGAAAAATATAGAAAAGTTGGAATATTAGTATGGGAACATAGTTATAACTCATTGGAACTTGAAAGATTCACAAGACAATAAATTTAGCTACGAAGAATATTCCTGTGATCCCAGAACTTGTAAAAAGAATACAAAAAGAACCAGAAGTTCAAGGTACTCTTCAGCTACATACCAATTTCATATCCTAGATAAGCAATATAAGACTCTGTCTTAGAGGGGGCTGGAGAGATGGCTCAGCAGGTAAGAGCACGGACTGCTCTTCCAAAGGTCATGAGTTCAAATCCCAACGCCTACATGGTGGCTCACAACCATCCCTAAGGAGATCTTACACTCTCTTCTGGTGTCTGAAAACAACTACATTGTATTTAAATATAATAAATAAATAAATCTTTAAAAAAAGAATCTATCTTTAAAAGGCCAGCATTCTGTCTCTGTTTCTGTCTTTCTCTCTCTCTTTCTCTCTCTCTCCTTTAATCATTTGAAATGTAAATAAAGTATATCGAATAAAAAAAATTAAAAAAAAAAAAGAATGTAGCCTACTATGATGCAATAGGGTCTTGCTAGCAGTTTCTGGAGGGTAACCAAGAGCATTGTCATAGCTGTTAATGTTTGGAGATCTTTAGGACCCCATTCCCTACCATATCTAAGAGAAGTAATATATTTCTGGGACTAGTCTTGCTATCTGTTAGCCTATAGATGCCGATAGACAATGTTTGCCATATATCACAGGACTATTACAGAGGGTTATAACAATATGTTCATGACCCTCTTAAGTTTGAGCCAGACAACATCCCAACAAAAATATGCAAGATGGGCATGAGTTCTTACCTGAAGCTATACAGCTATTGACAATTAATAGCTTGTGGGGAAATGAGCATCAGTTTTCTTTAAAGATGTAGCTTATGGTGACCGACCTCTAGTGAGGGTCACACATGCATTAGTATAATGGTATTACAAACTGTACTTGATGGATTAAAAAAAAGAATGCAAAGTGGGTAAGGAATGGGGTCGAATACAATTAAAATATACTATATAAAAATTTTAAGGGACTAACAAAAATGAGAAGAAAGTAGAATATATACTGCTAATGTAGAGGAGTCAGGTTCTGTTCTCTGTATGCACAGAAGAGTTTCATAACTGCCTGTAACTCCTGTGATAGGTATTCTGATGCCTTTGGCCCTCACAGGTACCAACACTCATGCACACATGTGTAAACACACACACACACACACACATACACACACACACACTCGAAAAATATTTTAAAATGAACAAGTTCTTAGACTAGCTACTATTTCAATGTGATGCACATATGTCTGATGGACATAAAAAGGTGCTTAACTAAACAAGTAATTAAAAAAAGGCAACAGTAACTTCAGTGAAATTTATCTCCCCATTCATTAAATAAATATAAGAAAAACCAATGGTGAAGATTTGGAAAATTTGGAGTCCGAATCTACTGTTAGTATGTTTGAGAGCTGATACAGAATCTTGAGAGCAGGTTTTTTGGTTCCTTTAAGTATTAGGTATACAATTAGAATTACCAGAAGACTTAGCTATTTTATCTATAAGTATATTACCAAATTAAATAAAATTTAAGATATATTTATATTAATTAAAAATTAAATGTATACAAACCCAACACAACTACTAAAGTTAGAACAACCTAACTACCAGCTGAAAAAAATAATAAATAAATAATGCTATGTCTATATCATAAAATATTATTTTATCATAAATAGCAATGAATTACCACTACAGCAGAGACAGTAATAAATCTTGGATAATCTAAGAAAGAATCATTTACCAGGAAAGAGGTCAATTACCAAATCATATGCTATGTGGCTACATTTTCAGTAAATACTCAATGTGGGTATTCTGTAAAGGCCAGGATAAAGCTGTAGCAGTCTTGTAAAGTGATTGAGACTATAAGACACTAATGTAAATTAGTGTTTTTCAAGCTCAGGGGCAGGAAACACAGAAATTGGATGTTACTGACAATGGTAATTCTTTGGGGGATCATGACAATATTCTAAGATTAGTATGTCATGATAGCATATTATGGAAATATCTAAACTCCACATTTTAAATATGAAATTTTATCCTACATCAATGATAAAGATGTAAGAAATAACTGTAGGGTATAAAGAGGGTCTGTGTCAGTCTGAATGAAGGATGGGACGTGAGACTGAACAATTTGCTTAGTCCCTCTGGGATCACATTATAAGTGACTAATCTGTTATTCACAGTTCTATTCTTTAGTTCTGGGCAAGTGGTTTGCATGAGCAAACATAACAACAGCTGCCTCTGACTGGCATTTGCTACATAGCAGATACTCTTCTGGTACCTTACTTATTAAGGCCTTGCAATGTCCTCAGTGGTGCAGGCTTTATAAATTCATTCAAGGAGCTGACATGGGGCCCATGTGAGGCACAGAATGTTTTCTAGACTTGGAGACATAAATATAAATGAAACATACAAGATCTACGGCCTATAACTTTTATTTCTGAGTCACGTGGCATTATACAGTAGGTCAGACTCTTCTTCCTTATTGCAACCTCTGGGACTGGTAATCTAGAACTAATACACTTGATTCATTGTAGTTAAAAGCTACAATTTGGACAAAGAAAAATACTAAAAATGAATAGAAAGTAGAAATTTATAGAATTCATTACTATATATTAAATGACAATTATGTTTATAATTTTATTTGGTGCCTCTATAATTTTTTAAAAATTATTATAATATTTATTTTAAATGATAATATTTAAAGAAGTAATGTTCAGTTGTACCTTGTATTGTCTGATGTGAATATTTAAATAGAATGTAGTGACTATTTGCACAAGAATTTAATATTTTACAGATGAATCAGACTACATACCTGAGTCTGTATGGTATCTGTACTGGATTATTTATATGTTGTTGTTGATAATTTAGTTATATCTCAAAAATACAATTTATATTTCATAAGAAAAATATAAACTAAATCAGCACCTTTAGTCAGTGTGTTTGATTATTATGTAGATATTGGCAGGTATGTTGCTTTTCATTAAATTTCTCATGTTTTTCTTTTATTTAACTATAATGATTGACGGTATTTGAGGAAATTAGTTCCAGGAGTTATGGAAAGAGTATGATACGCTCTAATGTATAATTAGAAAACAATGGGAAGCCAAGCATGATAAGCAACTGAGTGTCTGGCTGATAATGAGGAAAACATGCCCATAATCCCATAGCTAAAAACAAAACTAAACCTAAACCAAAACTTGGTATTGTTATGGTGTTAAAAGCCATAATCTAACACTGAGATGTTATAAGGTTTAAAAAAAAAAGATTATTTAAAGCTGGGTCAAACTTGAATCTCTCTTGGTAGGAGGATGATCTGGTCCAAGCAGGAGTAATTCTTTATAACAAGTGATCAAGTGGAATTTTTCAGTTATATTTATGATCATGGAAAAGGTGAATGTTATCATCAGATGGTTCTTGTAACATACCATGACACAATGGAAACAATCATCCATGAAACACAAGATTATTACATTACAAAAGATGTAAGTTGACCTGAGATTTCATCTTACACCAGTCAGAATGGCTAAGATTAAAAATTCAGGAGACAGCAGGTGTTGGAGAGGGTGTGGAGAAAGAGGAACACTCCTCCACTGCTGGTGGGGTTGCAAATTGGTACAACCACTCTGGAAATCAGTCTGGCGGTTCCTACGAAAACTGGACACCTCACTTCCAGAAGATCCTGCTATACCACTCCTGGGCATATACCCAGAGGATTCCCCACCATGTAATAAGGGTACATGCTCTACTATGTTCATAGCAGCCCTATTTATAATTGCCAGATGCTGTAAAGAACCCAGGTATCCCTCATCAGAAGAGTGGATGCAAAAAATGTGGTATATCTACACAATGGAGTACTATTCAGCCATTAGAAACAATGAATTCATGAAGTTCTTAGGCAAATGGGTGGAGCTAGAGAACATCATACTAAGTGAGGTAACCCAGACTCAAAAGGTGAATCATGGTATGCACTCACTAATAAGTGGATATTAACCTAGAAAACTGGAATACCCAAAACATAATCCACACATCAAATGAGGTACAAGAAGAAAGGAGGAGTGGCCCCTTGTTCTGGAAAGACTCAGTGAAGCAGTATTCGTCAAAACCAGAACGGGGAAGTGGGAAGGGGTGGGTGGGAGGACAGGGGAAGAGAAGGGGGCTTACGGGACTTTCGGGGAGTGGGGAGCTAGAAAAGGGGAAATCATTTGAAATGTAAATAAAAAATTATATTGAATAAAAAAAAACAAGTTGATCTTCAGCTGAGGACATGATTAGCCAGAAGAAAATACCATAAGGAAAAATGTAGAAATAAATCAAATTTTCTAACATTATGTTTAAGTAGGTAAAGAAAAAATGGAGTCAGCTGTACCTTAACAGCTGGCAGGAAGATATGAGAGGAAGTGTGAAATCAGGACACAGTTTTCTGAAATATGAAACATACTAGTGCCTCACTTTTACTTTTTGATGAGAAACATACTCTCTAGGATATGGAATATATAAGTAAATGATATTTTTAGAAATAATTGCTTTTATATATGACAGTGTAACAGCTTATGTTTTCATTGCAAGATACATACTAATGGAAAGAACTAGTTACACATTTTATATATGGAATTTATAAATATGTGCACATGCATGCATGTGCATGTACGCGTGCATGCACACACACACACACACATACACACACACACACAAGAGATGATCCAGGATGATGATTGAAACAATATTTCTACCACTTTCGCTGCTCTTAGGTTCTGTGTATCTGGCCTTAGGTTGGGTTTTGATCCACATGGAATTGAGTTTTGTATATGGTGATAAATATGGATCTATTTGCATTATTCTGCAGGCAAACATCCAGATTGAGCAGCACCATTTGTTGAAGATGCTGTTTCATTTCCAGTGTGTGTTTCTGGCTTATTTACCAAAATCAGGTGTCCATAAATTTTTAGATTTACTTTTGGATCTTCAATTTGATTGTACTTTTCAATGTGTTTGTTATTATCCCAATACCATGCTGTTCTTATTGCTATAGATTTGTAGTACTGTAATCACCAGCACTTATTTACTGAGCCAAGATGACCTGATATGGCCAGTGAGAAGTTAATATTGACCAGGCACAGGTTTGGAGGGATCATAGTAAGACTGAGATTGTGACAAGGTTATAACCTTATCAGTAACAGAATATAATAGTGGTTGCCAGGATCAATTCATATGTAGTTGCCAAAGCATTTACAAGCTATACAAGATACACAAGATTAATGACTGAAAACAATTGTCCTCTCAAATTTTGATATGTTCCACTGACTTGTAAGAAACACAAAGAAACACAGAGGCAGCCTAAATAATTCACTGCTTGAGGAATATCTCACCTTCTCAGGAAGTAGAAGGCAATCAGTGCCCCAACAGACCCTAACCTGAAAAACCCATGATGTGTGCCTCTCAAGGAACCTAGACCAGGCTAACTCCATGATTCTCTTCCCCCTTTCACTCTTTAATTTCAGAAAATGCAAAAAATCTTCAAAGCATAGAGTAGCAAATCATTCTTCAGGCTGTAATACTTTCAAAGCATAGAGTAGCAAATTAATCTTCAGGCTGTAACGCTTTCCAGTATAACCACTACCACCACCACCACCACCAACAACAACAACAACAAATTCCCAGTGACATTCCTATGGACCACAGTTTAGAAGTCCAATTAGAGGCAGAAAAATAATGACCCCAAATCCTTGCTAGTTTTTGCATAGCAATGGAGGAGAGTAATTGCTCTAACTTTGAATGCTGAATAGTTAATATTTTGTCATGCAAGGTCTGGACATCAATATTTAAATATCATGTGACCATCTTTGCCCAGGGAACAATATAATCTGCAGTGGGACACACGAGATCCAAGAGTCATTGACATAAGCAGAGATGTTATTCTCTTCCCAATTAACAAAATGAAGCACAGGAGGATCAGACACATAAACCCAGTTTGTTTCTACAGCAACAGATGCATTCAACAGGGACGAATAACAACAAGCAGCAATTCAACAGTCACACCCTTTCTCTGATATTTTACCAACTCTTTTTACGCAGTCTCTAGTTTCTTCATCTGTGTCATTGTTGGTAGAGAGTCTCTGTTCTTCATGGCTCCATGTCGCACTCTTCTCTCTTTTCTTCAGGTGTAGCCTCTGTACACATCCTAGAACTTCTTTGTCCATTTTTCACTGGCTGAGTCAGTCTTTCAGGTACTCACAATGTTTTTTCAGCACCCTGAGACAAAAACATAAACATAGCCATGACTCTGATGAATTATTGGATCCATGTCATTCTATTGACCTGACATAACATTTCGTCAAAGCATCATAACCCCAAATTGTTTTAGAGGGATGCAAAAATGTCCTGCAATGTAAAGCCATTCTTGCCCATTTTTTAAACAAAATATAAAGTATATAAAATAGAAAATATTTTGAGGAATAACCATTGTACCTCTCTCTATCTCCTTTTGTTTTAAAATGACACTTAAGTTATCTATTAGCTTTTCCTTAAAAATATAACCATGAATGTTATATGGAATGCCTGTGATGTGGGTTATACCAAACTGTTGGCAAAACTCCTGAAAGGATTTGGTAGTGTATGCAGGAGCATTGTCAGATGCTAACATTTTTTGCAGGGGCCTGTAACTGCAAAATCTCTGAGGAAAAAGGTAATGATATCCCTAACTGCTTCTCCTGAGAGAGGAACAGCAAAATTGAGCAAAGAGTAAGTGTTTGCAATAACATGAACAGATTTCAGGATCCCAAAACTAGGTACATGAGTAGTATTCATGGGACAAATATGTTTTGGCAATAATCCTTAGGGAGTCAAACATATGAGGATGATATTAACTTCTATATATGAAGGGCATTTGTTAACTAACAAGTTAACCTTCCTTGTAGTTAGTGAGCAATGTCATTTCAAAGCCAGAGCATTTGATGAAAGCATGCATAAGATTCTCACACTTCCTTTAGATTGCTGGGTCCTAGGAAAAGAGACAGTGTTAAAAGAAACCTAACTCTAACCTTTACATTTCCCTCAGACAAAGGCCTTGGAAGTTTAGAATGTGATTTAATATGGCCAAAATAAACTTGCTTCTCTTGCAGCTGTAATTGCTGTTGAATTAATTGAAATAAGCCATGAATAGGGGTGTCTGATTAAGTGAGCTGCGTTTAGATGCTGTGTTGCCAAGACTGCATATTTTGAACCAGACCGTAAATTTCGAGGTTGAGGGTGATATTCTAAGGCAATGCAAAACATGTATGATTTCATCTGTTGTACAGAAACACCTGAGTAAAAATCACTGAAGGAAGCATCTCTAGAAATCAAGTCACTCTCCATCTTTTGGATATCTACAAAAAATACTTTTGCAGAAGCTATGGCCTAAAGCTTAGTAATTTTCAGAAATAAAGTAGCATGCTTTGATAGAAAATCAGTAAGTTTTCTATCTTACTGATAAATAAATATCAACTTGAAAAGGGTAACAGAAAATGTCTTTGCTAAGTTATCTTACGTATTCAATAAATTTTAACCCACTTTAAAATCATGAGCTATACAAATTTAAAGGGTTAAATTACTTTTCTTTTGCAAACAGGTTTTAGCATTTTCTTATTTATTATTTTTAGCAGAATATCATTCATATAATGTATAATAAAAGTGAGAGGAACCAAATCTCTAACTCTCCTTAAAGTAGTAGCAACGAATTTTTAACATAGTTGAAGCACCATCTTTCCTTTGAGGACCACGGACAGTGTTAACACTTTAGTATAGGAAGGCCCGATATCAGCACAATCATTAATTTCTCTTTTATTTCAAAAGAGACATATGCAGTCTAGCATGCAGCAGCATCATATGCCAGTAGATTGACAATAAAAATTCCTACATCTCCATCAATCATCAAGCAACTGATGACCTGAAAAGGATGAGAAGCAAAACTTTGATATGACTTGTTAGGTCCTTTTCTGTCTTTAGAAAGTTTCTCTGTTTTTCATTCAGAATCTGGTAACTTACACCATGCTTGTAGTGTCAAAAGACTTTGTATTCATGTCTCAGGAGGATATGTAACCTTTCGCTGAGCATCATTATATATATAGTTTCCTGCTAATACTTTAAATGTTGTGGCTACGTTATTTTGTTCATTTTAAATAGCTTGGTCCTGATTATCTTTCTGTATAACCAATCCTCCACAGTAAATATTCATTTATAGTAAGACAAACCTTTGTCTTACGATCTTCCTAACCGAAGGAACAAATGCATCTCCAGACACAGAATCAAGGACAGACTAGGTAAAAAGGCAACCAACCCATTTTGAGCACAAGGCAGCTTTAGATCCTGAAGAGTCTTAAGTGAGTTTATTATTTCTGACTTGCTGCACTGGGTTATTAGGATCAGGCAGTTCACTCACAGAGTGGGCGACAAATCCTTCATGTTCTCTTGCATCTCCCAGGCATGATGCAGAGCCTTGTGCATCAGAGACCTGCACCTCAACTTGGAATTAATTCTTTTGTCAGTGGATGAAAAACCTCCATAATAGCTTCAGTAAGTGGTGAAGCAAAGCAGGGAAAACAATTCTCCATGCTGTCAGGAACAGTACTTGATAGTTAGGGATTCAAAGCGGAGGGAATTGAAGCAGGCAGTTGTGCTTCTGCGTGCATGCTCACATGTGCAAAACAGCACAAGAAGGAGAAATAATGTCAATCTGACCACAGAGAGAGAGAGACATTAGATAATGTAACTTCAGCTTCTAATTTTCCTCTTTCTTCCCAGTGTTAGTTACACTTATTCCTGATCACTTTTTTTTTAATTTAAACTGTGACTTGTATTTATTACAGTTTTTATTTCTTTCCAGAGATGAAAATCACCACTAGGAATCTTTTCTGGTCCCCTTGAATCTAATTCTTCCCGAATTACTCTTTCTAGCTAGGACCGAATTCTGGGAAAGAGAGATCCCTCCTCAGGGAAAGTAGAGTGAAGTTCACTGTGAACTCCAGGAATTTCATTAACTGATAGTCTGCTTTAAGTTGTCCACGCAGTAAAGTTCACAGAACTCCTCCAAATATACATCACTCCCTTGACACTGACTCATTTTTTCAAACTGCCAATGAATTGATTATATTCAAACTGCCTTATTATACTTGTGTGTGTATCTCAACCCAGGAGCTCCTCACTATTTAACTGTTTTCTTTTTTTTTTTTTCTTAAATTCCCACATTTCAAGTCCCTGTTCCCAGTGCCACCTAAGCATCCGTGCTTACTAAACCAGCCCAAGGTTACCTGGTATGGCCAGTAAGAAATGAATCTTCTTGTTAATATCCACAAGCATGAGAGATCTTCCATCTTCTGACATCTTCAGTTTCTTTCTTCAGAGACTTGAAATTTTTGTCATACAGGTCTTTCACTTGCTTGGTTAGAGTTATACCAAGATTTTGTTTGTGGCTATTGTGAAGAGTGTTGTTTTCCTAATTTCTTTCTCATCCCACTTCTTGATTGTATAAAGGAGGGTTACTGATTATTTGAGTTAATTTTATATCCAGGCACTTTGCTGAAGAAATGTATCAGATTCAGGAGTTCTCTGTTAGAATTTTGGGTTACTTATGTATACCATCATATCATCGGCCCATAGGAATACTTTGACTTCTTCCATTCCAAATTAGATATAAATTGTATCCCCTTGATCTCCTTTAGTTGTCTTATTGCTCTAGTTAGGATTTCAAGTATTATATTGAGTAGATAGGGAAAGAATGTACTGCCTTGCCTTGTCCCTGATTTTAGTGGAATTGCTTTAAGTTTCTCTCCATTTAGTTTGATGTTGGTTATTGGATTGTTATACATTGCCTTTATTGTGTTTAGGTATGCACCTTATATCCCTGATCTCTCCAAGACTTTTTCCATGAAAGGATGTTGGTTTTTCCAAAGGCTTTTTCAATATCTATAAGAAAATCATGTGATTTTTAAATTTCAGTTTGTTTATATGGTGTATTAATTACATTGATGGATTTTCATGTATTAAACCATTCCTGTATCCCTGGGATGATGACTACTTGATCTTGATGGATGATGTCTTTGGTATGTTCCTGGATTTGATTTGCAAGCATTTTATTATTTTTGCATTACTGTTAATAAGAAAAATTGGTCTCAAGTTCTCTTTCTTTGTTGAGTCTTTATGTCATTTTGTTATCAGGGTGACTGTGGCCCCATAGAGTAAGTTTGGCATCGTTTCTTATGCTTCTATTTTGTAGAATAGTTTGAGGTATATTGGTATTAGCTCTTCTTCAAAAATGTCAGGCAAATGGATGGAACTAGAAAATATCTTCCTGAATGAGGTAACCAAGACCCAAAAGGACATACATGGTATGTACTCACTTATAAGTGGATATTACCTGTAAAGTACAGCATAACCATGCTATAATCCTAAAATTCCAAAAAGCCAAAAACAAGGAGGAACCAAGAGAAGCTGGTTGAATCTAAGAATGGGAAATAAAATAGATTTCAGAGGTGGATGGAGGGATAGAACTGGGTGGGTAGGGAGGAGAGCAGGGTGGGATCAGGTGTAGGGATACTAGGGGAGAGAGAAAGGAAACAGTGCAGTGGGAGGGAATCTCTAGGAAGTGCCAGTGACCTGGGGCAGGGTGAAGGAGGCCAAGGGCATCTATGGGGATGGCTCTAGCTGAAACTCCTAGCAGTGGGGAATATGGATCCTAAAGTGGTCACTTCCTATAGCCAGGCAGAACTCCTTGTGGAGGGATAACAACAACAACCCATCCAAAACACCTTTGATCTAAAAATCTATCCTGCCTATAAAATGTGCAAGGCCAAATCTATATCAGAGACAAAAGGAATGGCTGAACAATGACTAGCCCAAATTCTATGGGCAAGAACCAATCCCTGACACTATTAAGGATACTCTTTTATGTTTGCAGACAGGATCCTTGCATAACTTGCCTTCTTAGAGGTTCCAACCAAGAGCTGACCAAAACAGATGCAGAGACCCATGGGCAAACATTAGCTTCAGTTTAATGAATCTTGTGGAAAAGTCAAGGGAAAGACTGGATGGCATGAAAAGAATAGAGACTCCACAGAAAGGCCAACAGAGTCAACTAGCCTGGACCCTGTGGGCTCCCAGAGATTGAACCACCAAGCAAATAATGAGTATGGACTGGACCTAGCAACCCCCCATGTATATAGCAGATGTGCACTTGGTTTCACATAGGACTTCCAATAACTGGAAAGGGAACTGTCCCTGAAATTGTTGCCTGCTTGTGAATCTTGTTGCCCTAACTGGACTGCCTTGTCTGGTGTCAGTGATAGAAGATGCCTAGTCCTATTGTGACTGATGAGCTGGGGTGGATGAGGGGTCAGAGGTGAGTGGGGGATGGAGTGGTGGTTGATACCTATGTGGGACTCCCCTTTCTCAGAGGAAAACGGGAGAGGTGGGGAAGAAACAAAAAGATGAGACTGGTGGTAAAGTCTGATATTGGTATGTAAAGTGGATAAATAAATTATTTTTTAAATTTTCTAAAAAAGAAAAGAATCATGACCAAGTACAGGTTGGAGGTGTCATAGCCAGACTGAGGCTGTCACATGTTTCCAAAAAGCCATCAGATTTTTATACCCTTATCAGTAACAGAATATAATGACTGTTGCCAGAGTCAACTCAATAATAGTTGCTAGGATACTATGACACTTGCAAGCTATACAGGGCACACAAGATTAATGTCTGAGACCAAGTGTTCTCTCAAAATTCTATATGACTCCTTAACTTCTAAAGAACATGCAGAAAGAAAGAGGCAGTATAAATGCTTTACTGACTGAGGAGTGCCTCAGACTTTCAGAAACTAGTAGTGCCCCAGGAACAAGAGACTTTAACCTGAAAAACCTGTGACACATGCCTCTCAAGGCAGCTAGGCTATATCATTTCCATGATATGCTGCATAATACAAATCAAAATTGAAAATGGTAAGACTACCAGCAATTCTTTCATTATTCATGATTGTTTTAGCTATCCTGTTTTTTGTTTTATTTCTTTGTTTTTGTTGTTGTATTGTGTGTGTGTGTGTGTGTGTGTGTGTGTATTTATATGAAGCTGAGAACTGTCCTTTCAACATTTGAAAAGTGTTGAAATTTTGATGGGAATTGCATTGAATCTGTAGATTCCTTTTGGTTAGACGGCCATTTTTACTATGTTAATTCTAACCATCTATGAGCATGGAAGATCTTTCCATCTTCTGATATCTTCTTAATTTTCTTTCATCAAAGACTTGAAAGCTTATTTTTTTTTATCAAAGAAGTCTTTCACTTTCTTACTGAGAGTTACCCCAAGATATCTTAAAATATTTGAAAGTAACATGAAAGATTTTGTTTCCTTGATTTCTTTCTGAGGCCCTTTGTCATTTGTGTGCAGTCAGGCTACTGATTTTTGAGAATTTATTTTGTATCCAGATACTTTGCTGAAAGTGTTTATCAGCTGTAGGAGTTCCATGCTGAAAATTTGAGTTCATTTATGTGTGGTATCATATCATCTGCATATAAATATACTTGGACTTCTTTTCTAATCTGTATCCTATTGATGTTCTTCTTTTGTCTTATTGCTCTAAATAAAACCTTAAATACTATATCAAGCAGATATAGAAAGAATGGATAATGTAGCTTAGTTCCTGATTTTAGTGGAATTGATTTGAGTTTCTCTCTAACCTGATGTTAGCTATGGGCTTACTGTAAACTGCCCTTAGGTATGTCCCTTGTATCCCTAAACTCTCAAGGAGTTTTATCATGAAAGGGTGTTGACTTTTGTCTAAGATAGTTTCTGTATCTGAGATGATTGAGTGTGTGTGTGTGTGTGTGTGTGTGTGTGTGTGTGTTTGTAGTCTGTCCATATAGTGAACTAAATTTTTGATTTTTATATACTGAACCATCCCTGAATCTCTGGGATGAAGCCTTCTTGATCATTGTGTATGATCATTTTAATGTGTTCTGGAATCCAGTTTGCAAGTATGTCACTGAGTAATCTTACATCAATGCTCAGAAGGGAAATGGTCTGTAATTCTCTTTCTTTTTGAATCTTTATGTGTTTTTGATATCAGAGTAACTGTGATCTTATAATAATAATGGGGCAATGGCCCCTCTGTTTCTATATTTTGGTATAATTTGAGGAGTATTATATTGTCATTATTTGAAAATCTGGTAGAATTCTGTTCTAAAACTGGTTCTGACCACTTTTGCTTAGAAGACTATTAATGTATATGACTATTTCAGTAGGCATATTGGTCTATTTAAATTGTTTATCTGATATTGGTTTAACTTTGGTAAGAAGTACATATAGAGAAATTATTCATTTCTTTTAGATTTTGTAATTTGGTGGAGAAAAGACATTTATAGTATGTCCTTATGATTCTCCAGATTTCCTCAGTATCTGCCATTATGTCACTAGTTTTGTTTCTGACTTTGTTTTTATTTGTTTTCTTTTTCTTTTCTTTTTTTCTTTTCTCAATTCTTTGTTTACATTTCAAACGCTTTCCCCTTTCCCAGTTCCCCCCACCCCATATGTCCCGTAAGCCTTCTCTACACCCATTCTCCAATCACTTCCCTCCTTTATTCTCTGTCCTGGTACTCCCCTACAATGCTGGATCAGGCCTTTCCAGGATCAGGGCCCTCTCCTTACTTCTTCATGGGAGTCATTTGATATGCTACTTGTGTCTTGGGTATTCATAGCTTCTGGGCTAGTTAATATCCACTTATCAGTCATTGCATTCCATGTATATTCTTTTGTGATTGAGCTACCTCACTTAGGATGATATTTTCCAGTTCCTGTTGATTTGTATATCTATCTTCATCTTTTAGTCAGTCTGGATAAGGGTTTGTCTGTCTTATTGATTTTCTTAAAGAAAAAACAATACAAAGAGAGTCTTTGTATTGTTCTCTTTGCTTTAAATTTTATTGATTTTAGTCCTAAGCTTTATTATTTCTTGTACTTTATTCATTTTAAGTGTAATTTATGCTTTTTAAAAATTTGCTAGACTGACATCTATCCAGTTTATTCTTTAGCCACTTAGTGCTATGAACTTGTCTCTTATAGCCCTTTTCATTTTGTCCCCTAAGTTTAGATTTGTATTTTCATTGACTTCTACAAAGTCCTTTATTAACTTCTTAATTTCTTTGTTGATACATTTTTCATTTAGTAGACAGTTGTTCAGTTTCCATGAGTTTCTAATCTTTCTGTTGCTTCTGTTATCAATATCCATCTTTAAGCTGTGGTAATCTGATAGAATGCAGGGAGTTATTTCAATTTTCTTGTATCTGTTGAGACATGCTTTGTATATGAGTATGTATCCAGTTTTGGAGAAAGTTCTGCAAGGTTCACAGAAAAGTGTATCTTTTTTTGTGTTTGTTGAAATGTTCTGTAAATATCTATTAGGACCACTTTGCTTAAAATATTTATTAGGTCCACAGTTTCTCTGTCCATTAATTTTTGGAGAGTGTTCCCTGGTAGGAAATTTCTGTGGACATGTTTCTCTGGAATATTCAGATGGTGTATTCCCTGGGAATGCCTGCTGCTGTTAGAGGCTGGAATAATGGGATGAGTTGGTGGAAGAAAAGTTGAAGAAGATCATTGTATCCCATTGGGGATGAGGTCAGAGTAGAAAGGTAAATCATAGAAGGTGTCCTGCTACAGAGCTGGCAATGAGCCTGGGTGTTTGGATCTCAAGGAACCGAAGGACAGGTGAAGATCTATAATTAGCTTTCCTTCTCCTGCCAGTATTGCCTCTGAGTTACCAGAGTAGCCTACTGGATTTGCAAGCTGGAATAGAGCAATGAGGGGGAGTAGAGAAGTTACAGGGGGAGATGTGTGGGATCCAGAGGAGATGGGGACAGGAGGGGCAGGGAAGGCTGCAGCAGGTGTTCTGTTGTAGAGAGTTTGTTGGGCTGAGATTCTTTCTAGTGCAAGTTTCTAATTATTACTTCCTAATTTTCTATGAGCCTGGGCTCCCCAGCTATCATGCACCTGAAGAAACAATGTATGTGACCCTTCTCTAGCTTAAGAAAGAACATTTGCAACTTATGATACTTTTTGAAAATACAGGTGTTGATTTATATATTATTGCTATGGCAACAAATTTTCTGCCTTATAGACTTTTAGAACTTTAAAATTATTTTTGCAGAAATAAAATTTTCTTAATTCTGGATGTTACTATAAGAATCCCTTCTCAGAAATGAATTTTGTTGGAGGACACTTTAATTCTAAAGGACAGTGTCTGCATTTTTGCAAGTACATGAAATAGTGATGATTTTCTAACATTTTGCTAATACTTTCAAACCATGTAGCAGAAAGTGCTATAATTTGAAGAGAAAATGATGACAAAGCTTCTTAGAAAGAAGCAGGCTGGAGAAGCACTTACTGTAACACATATGATCAAAGATAATCAGAGAATCAGAAGAAGATGTCCATGGGACATGTGTAAGTACCAAGACCTGCGAGACCTGTGATGTCATATATGTGACAATTAGCACAGTGTGACTATAGGCTTGTTGCCAAGGCAACAGCCGCCATATACCCAGAATTCTATGGCCCACTTTACCTGTAATTTATGTCATCACCCATAAATAATTGGGTAGTGTTTCTCCTCTCTCCTTTTTTCTTTTTCTTCCTTCTTCCTGCCTGCTACACCTTTCTCCATCTTAAGCCCCACGTGGAACTGTTTGGCCTGGTGTGATCTCATTGTGGCCCGCATTTCGACCACATCCCTGTGGCCCACGTGGTAGGCAAACAGGTAACCTGTATGGCGTGCAGGCAGATGAACTGCATGGAAAAATCAACAACATGTTCACTCTATTACCTCAACAGTTACATGGGTACAGACCCAAACAATTATATAGAAAGACACAGAGCACTTTTTCTTTGAATTTTAATAAGTTCAGGAAATGTACTTGACCTAAAGCTTTTCTTGGATAGTTCAAGCAAGATTAGTTATCACATTTGAGACTAAAATGCCTTCTTTTCAGAAACGCAAGCATTTACAAAGAATAAGCTGGAATAGTGTAAACCATCAATCCTGAAGCCAAGAAACCAACATAGCAAAAGCCAAATATTCAAGGACTTGGAAATATCACATGGAGGAGGAAAAAAAGAGCATCCTAAATCTAAAACAAAACAAAACAAAGCAAAACAAACAAACAAAAATGAGAGCAGAAACATCTCACAGTATTAACAGTGACTAGTTTGAGTGACCATCACAATGCACCATACCCAAGAGGCACAAAAAGGCAGCTTAACCACACAGGAATGCAGAGAAATGGACCTGAATAGATGAAACCAAGCCTGCTGTTCAGAGGATCACCCTGGAAACCTCTAGCAGAAGCCACCCCCACCTCACAGCCCCCACTTTCCCCCATCCCTCACCTGCCCCAGTCCCCTACCTCCTACTTCCTCCACATGGAGGCTGAACAATGCTCTACCCAATGATACCTTGGCCAAGGAAGAAATAAGAAAAGAAATCAAAGACATTTTAGAATTTAATGAAAATGAAGGCACAACATACCCAAACTTATGGGTCACAATGAAAGCAGTGCTAAGAGGAAAACTCACAGCCATGAGTGCCTCCAAAAAGAAACTGGAGAGAGAATACACGAACAGCTTAACAGCATACCTGAAAGCACTGGGACAGAAAGAAGCCAATACACCCAGGAGGAGTAGACACCAGGAATTCATCAAACTCAATGCTGAAATCAATCAAATAGAAACAAAAAGAACCATACAAAGAATAAACAAAACCAGGAGCTGGTTCTTTGAGAAAATCAACAAGATAGATAAACCCTTAGTCAGACTAGCCAGTATCCGAATTAGCAAAATCAGAAATGAAAAGGGAGATATAACAACAGAAACTGAAGAAATTAAAAAAAATCATTAGATCCTACTACAAACGCCTATAATCAACACAACTGGAAAATATGGATGAAATGGACAATTTTCTAGACAGATACCAAATACAAAAGTTAAATCAGGATCAGATAGACCACCTAAATGGGCCCATAACCCCTAAAGAAATAGAAGTGGTCATTGAAAGTATCCCAAACAAACAAACAAACAAACAAACACAGGACCAGATGGTTTTAGTACAGAATTCTATCTGACATTCAAAGAAGACCTAACACCAATACTATTCACACTATTTCACAAAATAGAAACAGAAGGAACACTACCAAACCCTTTCTATGAAGCCACAATTATGCTGACACCAAAACCACACAAAGATCCAATAGAGAAAGAGAACTTCAGACCGACTTCCCTTATGAATATTGATACAAAAATACTCAAAAAATTCTTTCCAAGAGAATCCAAGAACACATCAAAATGATCATTCACCATGATCAAGTAGGCTTCATCCCAAGAATGCCTGGATGATTCAATATATGGAAATCCATCAATGTAATCCACTACATAAACAAACTCAAAGAAAAAACCACATGGTCATTTCATTAGATGCTGAAAAGGCATTTGACAAAATTTAGCATCCTTTCATGCTAAAAGTCTTGGAAAGATCTGGAATTTAAGACCCATATCTAAACATAGTAAAAGCAATATACACCAAACCAGTAGCCAACATCAAACTCAATAGAGAGAAACTTGAAGCAATCCCACTAAAATCAAGGACTAGACAAGGCTACTCTCTTTCTCCATATCTATTCAATATAGTACTTGAAGTTATAGCTAGAGCAATTAGACAGCAAGAGGAGGTCAAAGGGATACAAATTGGAAAGGAAGAACTCAAATTATCACTAGCTGCAGATGATATGATAGTATTCTTAAGTGAATCAAAAAACTCATCTAGAGAACTCCTACAGCTGATAAATGTCAGCAAAGTAGCTGAATATAAAATTAACTCAAACAAATCAGTATCCTTCCTATACTCAAAGGATAAGCAGGCTGAGAAAGAAATTAGGGAAACTACACCCTTCAAAATATTCACAAACAATATAAAATATCTTGGTGTGACTCTAACCAAACAAGTGAAAGATCTGTATGACAAGAACATCAAGTCTCTGAAGAAAGAAATCAAAGAAGATCTCAGAAAATGGAAAGATCTCCCATGCTCATGGATTGGCAGGATTAATATAGTAAAAATGGCCATCTTGCCAAAAGCAGTATACAGATTCAATGCAATCCCCATCAAAATCCCAACTCAATTCTTCTTTGAGTTAGAAAGAGCAATTCTCAAATCCATCTGGAATAACAAAAAACCCAGGATATGGAAAACTATCTCAATAGTAAAAGAACTTCTGGGGGAATCAGTATCCCCAACCTCAAACTGTACAACAGAGCAATAGTGTTAAAAACTACATGGTATTGGTACAGTGACAGGCAGGTAGATCAATGGAATAGGATTGAAGACCCAGAATTGAACCCACATCCTATGGTCACTTGATCTTTGAAAAAAGAAGCTACAACCATCCAGTGGAAAAAGGATAGTCTTTTCAACAGATGGTACTGGCTCAACTGTTGGCTAGCATGCAGAATGCAAATTGATCCATTCTTATCTCCTTGTACTAAACTCAAGTGGATCAAGGACCTCCACATAAAATCAGACACACTGAAACTAATAGAAAAGATACTGGGGGAAACCCTTGAGGACATGGGCACAGGGGAAAAGTTCCTCAACAGAACACCTTATACTCTAAGATCAAGAATTTATAAGTGGAACCTCATAAAATTACAAAGTTTCTGTAAGGCAAAGGACACTGTCAATAGGACAAAATGTCAACCAACAAATTGAGAAAAGATCTTTACCAACCCTACATCCTAAGTTCTTAGGCGAGTGGGTGGAGTTGGAGAATGCCATCACAAAAGAAGACACGTGGTATGCACTCACTGATAATTGGATATTAGCCCAGAAGCTCAGAATACCCAAGACACAATTCACATATCAAATGATGCCCAAGAAGAAGGAAGGAGATGCCCCTGGTCCTGGAAAGGCTCAGTGCAGCAGTGTAGGGGAATACCAGGACAGGGAAGTGGGAAGGGGGTGATTGGGGAACAGGAGGAGGGAAGAGGGCCTATGGGACTTTCAGGAAGGGGTATCCAGGAAAGGGGATATAAATAAAGAATATGTCAAATAAAAAAATAAATTAATTAATTAAAAAATAAAAAATAAAAATAAAAAACCTCAGGTGACAGCAGGTGCTAGAGAGGTTGTGGAGAAATAGGAACGCTACTTTACTGCTGGTGAAATTGCAAGCTGGTACAACCACTCTGGAAATCAGTTTGGCACTTCCTCATAATACTGGGCATAGCACTACTGGATGACCCTGCTATATCACTCCTGGGCATATATCCAAAGCATTCTCTGGCATGTAATAAAGACTCATGCTCCCCTATGTTCATAGCAGCCTTATTTATAATAGCCAGAAGTTGGAAAGAACCCAGATGTCCCTCAATGGAGAAATGGATACAGAAAGTATGGTATATATACACAATGGAGTACTACTCAGCAATTGGAAACAATGAATTTATGAAATTCTTAGACAAATGAATGTAACTGGAAAATACCATCCTGATTGAGGTAACCCAATCACAAAAGAACACACATGGCATTCACTCACTGATAAGTGACTATTAGCCCAGAAGTGTGGAATGCCCAAGAGACATTTCACACATCAAAGGATGCCCAAGAAGAAGGAAGAACAAAGTATGGATACTTGGGTCCTTTGTAGAAAGGAGAACAAAATACCCACAGAAGGAGATATAGAGACAAAGGCTTGAGCAGAGTCTGAGGGAAAGACCATCCAGAGACTACCCTACCCAGACATCCAACCCATATACAGTTAGAAAACCCAGACACTATAGTGGTTGCACACAAGTTCTGGCTGACCTGAGCTGGATATAGCTATCACTGGGAATCTCTGCTAGTGCATGACAAATACAGAGGGGGACACTCTCAGCCAACCATTGAACTGAGCACAGGGTCCCCAATGGGGGAGCTAGAGAAAGGACCAAAAATGCTGAAAGTTTTTGCAGTGCCACAGGAAGAACAATAATATGAGTCACTGAGCACTCCCAGAGCTCCCAGGGACAAAATCATCAACTAAAGAGTACACATGGAGTTACCCATGGCTCCTGATTGATAGGCAGCAGAGGATGGGCTTGTTAGACACTAAAGGGAGGAGAGGCCCCTGGTCCTGGAAAGACTTGATACCATAGTGTAGAAGAATACCAGGACAGGGAATTGGGGGAGGGTTAATTGAGGAAGAGGAGGTGGCTTATGGAATTTTCCGGGGATAAGGAAACCAGGAAAGGGGACAACATTTGAAATTTAAATAAAGAATATCTCTAATAAAAATTGAAAAAACATAAAAAAGAATAACAAAAAAAGTTTTACCATCACATGTTTGCTTTTAGCCATGTGTGTATATTACTCTGACCAATTTGTTTCTGTAGTGTTGTTAGCAACATTTCCCTCTATAAATTCAACAGGTCCAAATAGATTTTCTTAAGTTATTTACAAAGTTAGAATCAAAGAAGATTTGATAATCTATAAAGACTTTGACAGAGTGTAGGGAAGATAGTTCAATGGGTAAAGTGCTCAAGAATAAGCAACTGAGTTTTGATCCCAGTACTATGTTGAAACTGCATGAGTCTATGCCCCCAGTAGTGAATGAAACATGACAAATAGGTCCTGTGGACTTGCTGACCAGCCAGTCCTGGAAAACTGACAAGCTACAGGTTTGTTTAGATACAAATGTACATGTGTGTACATACATTCATAGTCACGCACATACAATCATACTCTGACAAATCTACATACACATGCAAACCCACATACCATAGTGGTAATAAACTCACATATACTCATACACACACTCACACATGCTAACTCTCTCACACACACATCCCTACATTCACATATAAAATACACAAATACACATACTCACATACATACCTCTCACACACTTATATAACACTCTCACAAACACATTTCACACATAAACTCATGTACACCCTTAATACTTACTCTCATTCAAAAACTCACACATTTATGCATCAATACATACAGAGATACACATACACACATTCACACAGGCACACACACTCATAGGCACAATCACACACTCACACACACACACACACACACACACACCCATGAAGAAACACATTGATACATACCCTAACACACACTTGTACATACATGCAAACTCTCACAACACTCACATATGAATACCCTCATGAACTCACACATACACACATGCATACTCACATAAACATGCATATGCATATGCAAATATTTGACCAGAATTCCAAAAATGGAGCAAATTTCAAGCATAGCCATGACCTGGAATGTCTATTACCAATAGAGGACCCTGCCTCTACAACAAAAATCTTTAGCCTTTTCTAAATCACTCCAACAAAATCCAACATCCAACAGAATGAGGAGGGCAGGAGGAAGGGAGGGGAAGAGAGAGACAGAACCAGTCATGAAAGAATGCTAGATTCTCAAACTATCCAATCTTTGTGGGGAAGATTACTATTAAAATTTGACAGAGTTCAGAGAAATAAAAAGCGTTGAAATAAAATGCCCACTGTCTCATACTCTTACCAAAATATGAATTATATTTTGTTGTATAATTTAAGACACTGTTTAATGAACTCCTGTCCTTTGAAGCATCAACTCCAGATCTAAATATATATATTAAAAGGAAATCATTTTAAAAACAACTCTTAGAGGGTATATGGACAAGTGAGATCATTGGATCCTCTTTTCTAATGCAGAAATCCAAAGTTCACTAACATGAGCTCCTATCTTAACAGTAATTGAGTTGATCAATGTAATTCCAAAGAGAACATTTTTTTTGTTTTCAGTTGATGATTGGCTATCTGCATTAGTTTGGATCTGTGGTTAGGCAGCACACCCAGGTAGATGTGCTTGCAATCTTGAAAATCATTCATCTAATGCCTAAGAAGTGAGAAAATGAAGGAGCCAAGCTCTAGGATGTCCTATTAGAGCACACTTCTGGGAACCTGAAGGCCTCTCATAATGGTTTATCTACAAGTTGTCTTTGTGATCTTCCAAAGTGAATTCTTGGAGACCATGATACCAAAGCCCTTTGGGACAATTAAGGTCTAATCTATCTAGTACCATCCAAGAGTACATGTTTGTTTAACACAATCATGTATGTTTCAACATCTGGCCAGGAAAAATATAGACCAGTGGACATTAACATGGAAGGTGGTTACTGGTCCAGCGGTACAAAGTGCCCCAGTTTGTAATGCCATGCCTGTGATATCTTACCAGAGTCTATCTTAAGAAGGGGTACTATTGCTGCAATGAAGCACTATGACCAAAGAGCAAATTTCAGAGAAAATTGTTTGTTTCAATTACACTTCTACAGAACTGTTCATCATAAAACAAGTAAACAACAAGAAGAAGGGGAGTCAGGACAGGAACACAAGCAGGACAGGAACTGAGAGGCAGGAGCTGATGCAGAGGTCATGGAGGAGTGCTGCTTACTGGCTTCCTCATTCTGCTCTCTCTGGCGGTCAGGACCGCCAGAGCAGATATGGCACCATGCACAAGAGGCTGGGATGTGGCTCCATCAAAAACTAATTAAGAAAATTCTTATAGACAGATCCTATGGAGGCATTTTTTCAATGAAGTTTTTTTCCTTTCAAAAACTTCTAGTTTGTGTGTCAAGTTGACAAATAATTAGCCAACTCAGGGTCAGTTGGTCTGCTTCAATCGTTTTAAATAAATCACTCTACTCTCGTCCCTCATGCTTAATCTCCTAACAACCATCAGACTTTGGTCAGAATCATTTTTAGAATACATATGTGGCCAATTCAGACAGACACCTGTTAACAGAGCCACTCAGCAGGCTGAAGGGTGAAGATCTGTGGAGCACCCAAGTTCAAGATCTGCCTGAGCAATATAGTAAGACCTTGTTTCACAGGACGAATCAAGAAAGGAACTCAAAAATGTGTGTGTGATACTATAATCCTGCATACACCTTTCAGTTGAATGGAGCCTTAGAATCATCTGTGCCTCGCACGTGCTCTGATAAATTCTCTGCTTTCACCTCTCCATCTTTGACCTTTCCCTCTTAGTAGTCCAGCAACCCTGCTTTGCATTCAGAGCTCCAAATGCTTCCCAGAGGCATTGAGAATTTATTAATTTTTTATATATCTTATCACATTGGTAAACAGTACTTGTTAAATGCTAATTCCTTATGAAAAGAGAACTGGTACATGGCAGCCCACTCGTACAGGCTGCTAGCACTCTGTGTGCTTAGTAAGCATCAGGGGATGATTAGAAAAGATTTCAAAAAAATTATTATAGACAAATCCATTCCAAAGTATTGGCTCTTTTTATAATTTGTGTTACATATTTTTTATTTACTATAATCTCAATGTTCTTGATTTATTTTATGGTATATGTTAATAAAGTCCCCAACAGGACAAATTATTTAAACACCATTGACCAAAGTAATGTTTGCTGTAATATCAGATGACAGCATCATCTTTGAAGATTTGTGGGCCCGTGTGTTTATGTACATCAAAAGTCTGGTTCACAATAGGTGCACAAGATATTTAATCATCATTAAATAGTCTATCAAAAAGCAAAGACCAAAGCAAAATAACCTTAGGAAGATCCAAGAAAATATGTGTAGTACCTTAAAATGATTTGACAAGAGTGTTTTTAAAATATTTGAAGATCTAGGCTTAAATTGATGCATTTATACTACATTGAATTGAATCGAACAGCATCAAAGTTATTTAGAAGTAATGGCCCTTCCTCTTGATTTTACCTCCCTATGAGCCAACAATTCAAGCCCTCATATTTGTAATGAAAGGCTGCTGGCTCAGCTACAAGGTTTAACGCTGATGGCCTTCAATTCATTTCTTACTTGAGTTCGCACATATTCTTGTAAAACAGGAAAATAGTAAAGACAAATCTCAATTTATCTGTGTAGTTAAATATCAATGGGACTTTGATTTTCTTGTTAATAGTACATATTCTTGGGGGGGGGATGGTTAAAATCTTTACATATTCAAGAGCTCTTTTTCTTTTGAGCTGCTAAATCTAATGTAGGGTTGAATACTTCAGCTATTCTATCCTTGGGGGCTTGACTGCTCCAGAATTAGTATACCTGCTGATTAAAGAAGCCTTAATACGATCGTGACTTGTTGGTAGAGCTGAAGTTGGTAGAGTTGGTAGAGCTGTCTCCTAGTGGAGACATCACACACACACACACACACACACACACACCTTTATATGATGTCCAAAATATTTCTTAACTGAGATCAGCTGTGAGGAGGGCTAAAGAGGTGGCTCAGCAATTAATAGCATTTGTTGCTCTTGCAGAAAATGTAGGTTATGTTCCAAGAAATCAAATGGCAACTCACAACTGTGTACAACTCCAGTTTTAGGGGATTGGACACACTATTCTATCCTCTATAGGCACTAGCTATACCCATTTTGAACATACATACATGTAGACTAAAGACTCATACAATAAGATAACTACAAGTAAATACTTTAAAAAGAATAAAATAGGAAGTTCAAAAAGATGCAAAAATGTATTATCTTGATATTTTAGCTGAGATGACAGTATATAGAACTTAAGGATGGATACTGAATGAGCATTTTCACTGGAGGCCAGATTAGCATGACTCTCTACTTGGGTAGTCTTCTCTGGTTTTACATCTGAGTTTTCTATTCTTCAGAGGATTGTTACTAATACCTGTGGTAGTATAAGATTGAATTTATAAGTAGGATTCATTTGTAAATAATTCTCACTTCATCACAATGTGAAAGATGCTATTTCTAATGGTCTTGCTCTAGAATGTGCAATATAGCTAAGCTGCCCCTTCCAGATATGCAGTGCCATCAGTGACATCTTGAAGACAGGAAGATTTCCCTGACTAGGCTCCTATACCACAGTCCATCAGTTCTTTGAAGGCAGTGCTATTCAATGGTGTCTGCACAGTTCCCTGCTGTGAGACTCAGCATCCGGGTCACATGAGTGTTCTAAGTTATCATCACATGTTATCTCTTTCAATCACTTTAAGAAAATAAATGCAGAAACATGAAAAAGAAGTTGGTAATATATCGGTTCTTTAGCAGATGAGCTTTGCAAGAAATAAGCAAAGTGAGTTCTGTCTTGTCTCAGTGTTCAAAGATGCTTCTTGATGCAAACCAGCTATTTACAGTAAAATTGGATTTCTTCCACTTAATTCCTAAAATGTAAGTGAGGTCCCTAGAAAACCATTTCACTATGGGGGGATGTAAAATATCATTTTTAGTAATAACTATAGTACACTCAAATTAAAAGTTTAAAATTAAAGATAAAATCTGACTGTTGGAGAACGTTCCATGAGGTGCTAAGAAGAACATATTCTTTTGTGTTTAGGTGGAATGTTCTACAGATATCTGTAACATCCATTTGATACATAATTTCTATTAGTTTTGTATTTCTCTGTTCATTTTTTGTCTTGATGGTGTGTCAATTGCTGAGAGTAGGGTGTTGAGATTTCCCACTCTTAATATGTGGGGTTTGATGTGTGATTTAAGCTTTAATAATGTGGTACCCTTACATTTAAGGTATAGATGTTCAGAATTGAGATGTCCTCTTGGTGAATATGAAGTATCTTTCCCTTTTGAATACTTTTGACTGAAACTATATTTTATTAAATATTAGAATGTCTGCCAGCTTGTTTCTTGGGTCAATTTCCTTAGAAAATACCTTCCAGCCCTTTATTCTAAGATAATGTCTATCTTTGTTTCTGAGATGTGTTTCTTATATACATTAGGATGAAGGATTCAGTTTATGCATCCATTCCAATAGCCCTTGTCTTTTTTACTGAGGAATTGAATTCATTAATGTTATTATATATAATGAGTATATTAATGACCAATTATTATTACTTTCAGTTATTTTAATGGTGGTGGTGGCTGTGTGTGTGTGTGTGTGTGTGTGCGTGTGTGTGTGTGTTTCACTTTTGTTGGTTTTAATGGTGTAAGGTTATTTATTTCTTGGGTTTTATTGAGTGTAGTTATCCTCATTCAGTTGGAGTTTTTGATTTAGGGATAGGTTAGTGGTAAGATATTGTTTGAATTTAGTTTTGGCATAGAACATTTGGGTTTCTCCATCTCTGGTAATTGAAAATTTTGCTAGACTGGGTTGCCATTTGTGGTCTCTTAGAGTCTGCAAGCCCTCTGCTCAGGCCTTTCTAGGTTTTAAAGTCTCAGATGAGTAATCAGATATAATTCTGATAATCTGCCTTTATGTATGACTTGATCTTTTTCCATTGCAGCTTTTAAAATTCTTTGTTCTGTATTGTTATTGCCTTGGTTATCGTGTGCTAGAGGATTTTCTGTTCTGGTCCAATCTCATTGGTGTTCTGTAAACTTCTTGTACCTTTATAGGCATCTCTTTCTTTAGGTTATGGAAATGTTCTTTTATTTTGTTGAAGATGTTTTCTGGGCCCTAAAGCTGGGAATCTTCTCCCTCTTTTATTCCTATTATTCATAGGTTTGATCTTTACATACTGTCCCAAATTTTCTATATGCTTACTGTCATAAACTTTTTAGACATAAATTTTTTGACTGACAAATAGATTTCATCTATCATATCATGAATGTTTCATACAATGAAGCAATCGTGAATTATTCATACAATGGAATATTATTCAGCCACTAAAAACAAGGATATCATGAATTTTGCAGACAAATGATGAGGCTAGAAAATATCCTGAGTGAGGTAACCCAGATCCAGAAAGATATGTATGCATGCTATGTACTTACTTCTAAGTGGGTATTAGTCATAAAGTACAGGATAGCCATGGTGTAATCAACAGACACAAAGAAGCCAAATAATAAGAACAGCATAAGGGAGGCTTGTTGAATCTTTCTCAGAAGGGGAAAAAATAGATACAGGAGGCAAATGGAAAAAGGGAAGTGGGTAGAAGAGGAGATGGGATGTGGAACTGAGAAGGGGCATCATAAGTAGGGAAAGCAGGGGTTAAAGAAGGGAGATTGACTGAGGAGAGCAGGGACAATCTTTAGGATGTGTCTGTGACCCCGAATGGGGACAGGCTCCAGAGGGTCTAATGGAGTGACTCTAGCTGAGATTCCTAGCAGTGGAGGATATGGATCCTGAAGTGGCCACTTCCTATAGCCAGGCAGAACTCCCAGTAGAAGGATAAAAACAGCAACCCACCCGCAAAGCCTTTGACCCAAAATGTATCCTGCCTACAAGATGTGAATGGACAAAACAGAGCAGCATATGAGAGAATGGCCAACCAATGACTGTCCCAGATTGAGACCCATCCCATGATTAAGAACCAATTTGTCACACTGTTAATGATACTTCATTATGCTTGCAGACAGGAACCTAGCATAACTGTCCTCTGAGTGGCTTTACCCAACAGCAAATGGAAAGAGATGCAGATACTCACACCCAAGCAGTAGATGGACCTGAGGAGTCTTATGGAAGAGATGGGAGAAAGATTGAGGGATTCAGAGTGTACAGGGACTCCAGAGGAAAACCAACAGAGTCAACTAACCTGGACCCTTGGGGCTCTCATAGATTGAATCAACCAAAGAAAGAGCATGGGCTGGCCTCCTGTACATATGTAGCAGATGATCAGCTTGATCTTCATGGGGATCCCCCAAACAACTGGGATAGGGACTGTCCCTGATCCTATTGGGTACCTGCCTGCCTGTGGATCCCATACCCCTATGTTGACAGCCTTGTTTGGTCTTGTTGGGAGAAAAAAAAAAGCCTAGTCCTGCAGCAACTTGATGTGCAGGGTAGGGAATGAGAATGGAGAATGAGGGGATGGGGGTGGGGTTAAAGAGGGAAATTTCCTTTTCTAAGGGGAATGGATGGGAACATACATGAGGGTTACTTGAAAGAGAGGAAGGGCTGATATTGGGGTGTAAAGTAAATAAATAAATGCATTCAATAATAATAAATATGACATTTGCCATGATGACAGGGACAGGTGAAGGGCAACGTCATCATGAGCACAATATTATTATATTAAGAAACTTATGGAACATAAAATATGAACAGAGATGGAGGGAAAGAGAGAGAGAGAGAGACAGAGACAGAGACACAGAGACACAGAGAGAGGTAATATATACTGCTCAGAGGTGGAGATACATTTTCCAATTTCAAAGGCGATTAAAATTGCTTATATGCACAAATATTCTGTAGTCACAAAATCAGAATCAAACTACAAACTCCAACATTGCCAGTAAGGTTGATTAGAGCACAATGCTTCTGTCATTGGCTTGGTTTTCTTTGGTCTGAGACAGGCCCTTACTCAGTAATAGTGGCCTCAGCCCTCCCAGCTTTCTACCCAGCCAAGGGTAGATCACCATGCTAGGCTAACACTTTAGCTTGATAATTTGAATTTTATATCTTTGCCATAGTTTATTAAAATCTGAGTCGCCAAATTTATCTTGTATATTTATAAATGTGTGTTCTGAAATAAAAACAAAGTTGTGAAAGAACCTTTTATAATATGACTGTTGTTTTTTTTTATGGTGGGAACTTTTTATATTTTAAATTATCAAATAGTAATAGTTTATATCCACGAGATATAATGTGGCATGTTGATGCATGTCTTCGTTTTCCCTCCTCACCGGCCATGGCCGTCCGCTGCTATCTCCACTCTGTTCTTTACTTCTGAGTCCAAGCTTTTCAGGTTCTACACACCAGCAGTGTCACATGTTACATGCCTTTTGTTGCCCAGCTTGTTTCACTTAACATGTCTACTCATGTTTCACATGACAGGATGTGCACCCTTAAAAGGCCCTGTGGTATTTCAAATGTACACATTGTTTCTCTTTGTTTTCCAGGATGATGTTTTCATTTCTGTTTCCTGCCATTTTGATTAATGTTGTGATGAACAAAGGAGTGCTTATTCTGATGTCCACATCTCTGGACACACATCTGGAAGTAGGGTTGCTTGATAATGCAGTACCTCTGGTTTAGGTATTTGGGGGAAGCTCTGTACCTTTTTAATGACCATTATTAAGGTCATGCTCACTGGTATTTGTTTTCTTTGGAATGGAACATTTTATTGAACTTGTTGAAATTTTAAGGTACCTAAATCTTACTTAGCTTGTAAGGCTTTTGAAAAAAAATGTAATTATTTGAAATTATTGAAATTATTTCAATTATTTGAAAACAAAATATATAAGAACAGATAAAAGATTTCTATTAAAATAGCTAATGAAAGTTAAATCAAGTAAACATTCAAATGGACCCCAAATTAATTTAAAGTTCTATAAATTTTGGCTGAATATTTTAACTTGGTAACCAAAGGAATTTTGACTCAGATTCTCTCTCTAATTAGGTAAACAAATATATTACACAACAATAAAATGAAATTGAGAGGGTTTATAATTTGTGCCATCTAAGCAGTCAAAAATAGAGAAATTGTTTACATTAGTAGCTATAGTAAAACATGCAAGACTGGACAAAGTATAAAGCAAAGAAAATTTTAAAACTTTTTTATTAAATTTACTAATTCTATGTATGCCTGTGTATGCACATTTACCACAGCATTCAGTGTGTATGGAAGTTAGAGGACAATTTTATGATATATATTTTCTATTACTACTCTATGGGTTCTAGACACTGAACTAATGCCCCAACCCCCTCTTTAGAACTTTAAAAATATACTTTATAAAACATTATTTATGGTTTCTAAAAGGCTAAAATCCCCATCTCAAATGTATGAGTGTGTGTGAATGTGTATGTGTGTCTGTATGTGTGTGTGTATCTGTGTGTCTGTGTCTCTGTGTGTGTGTGTATGTGTGTGTGTGTGTGTGAGTTTGAGTGTGTGTGTGAGTTTGAATGTGTGTGTGTGTGTGTGTGTGTGTGTGTGTGTGTGTAAAGAAAACTACAGTTTAAGCACTGGGCAAATCCCATCCTCTAGAGGATCCCTCTCTTTCAGCAGTATGAATCCTAGGATAGAGGCAGGAAAACCCTAGTAATGGGATATGAATCAGCCTTCGCTGCAACTGTAAGGAATGATTCTGCAGCTCGTGTGATTGTTGAGGAACACTTGGAAGCCACTGAGGAGTTTTGCTTAGCAGAGACTAATGCTCAGGGTGGCAAGAAAGACAGAAGAATACATTTTTAATTTCTTACTCTGGTTTTCCTATCTGGGGAAGCAAATGCATGGTCCAATTGTGCTTTTTCCTAGACTGGCAATTGTGGAACGTGCAGATAAAACCATTCTCTTGGTGAACTTCGTTTCCTGTAGCAGGAACAGCAGCAAAGGCTCTTCACCCCATGTTCTCCATGGTCTCTGCTGTCATTCTTCTCAGTTGCCTCTTAACCTATCTGCTCAGGTGTGTGTGTGTGTGTGTGTGTGTGTGTGTGTGTTGTGTAATCTGAATGTAAGACTATAACATTCTGTTAATAATATTTTTAAAGTATGTTTTAAACAGAAATGCTCTCATTTTACCAATAAATAAAATGACTCAATTCATTAACTATTGCCTAAATAGCTCGTATCTTGAGTACTTTGCAAGGCATTTAGAAAAAGAGGTCACAAAAATATCTAAGGCCTTCATGATGTTTTAACTAGAACTTTACTAGCTGGTTACCAGGGTGATTTTGGGGTAATGTAACTCTATGTAGTTGGATTATTTTAACATAAAAGAATTCAATAGAGCCAAGAAACTGGCCAGATTTTACTCTCTGTAAGAGATACAGCAAAGAAAACACTTGACGGCACTTCATGGACATTTCATCTTCCTAAGTTATTTTTCAGTACTTATTTGAATATGGAAAGCAAGATGTCTGTGTTTGAATTATTTTGTTCAGTGCCTGAACTCAGTGCAGTTTTATATATGAATTTCCCTCAGTATTCAGGGCCTCTCTTCAAAAGGGATTCCTTTTTTCCTATGCGGGTGCTTATAAACTTTTGCTGAGTTGTGTTCAAATAAATTCATTAAAGTTAAAAATATCTTGGGCCAAATTTTTATTTAATGCATCCAGGACATAGAACATCAGTGTGGCTTATCTCATCTTAAATCAATTCAGCAAATGTATATTGCTGAAATGTGTATGCAGTCAGTTAAAATCATTTGACTTCGGGCAGATTCTGCAGCTTTATTAAGTATCTATGATAGTCACATTTGCTGTCACCAACTGTTTGACGAAATAACTGAAGGAAACAAGGGTTTTAGCTCATGGTTTTAGAGATGTTAGTCTATCCTGGAAAAGGGAAGAGGTGGTAGTACAGAACCCTTCAAATCTCAGAGGACAAAAGTCAGAGAAAATGGGTATTATAGGAAGGTATCTGGGTGAGACAGGCACTAGACACAAGCCTCTTAAAAAGACCTTTGCCTAGCTTTATTCATTGTATCTCTGTGGCATGTGAAAGCTTTGTAACTGAATTTTTCTGTGTTTACCTTGCTACTTTTAACCCACATTCTGGTTTGAATGTGAATTGTCCTTCACAGGCCCACACACCTGGCCTTCAACTGCTGCTGTTGCCTAGAATGGTTGTGGAACCTTGAGGCCACGACAGACGTTGAGAATTTATACCTCAGTCCTGCTTCCCGTTTACACTTTCTGTTCTCTGATTGTGTACACAATGTATCCAGGCAGCTGCTTGCTTCTGCCTCTGCCTTCCTAGCTTGCTGCCATGTCTTCTCTGGAACCCGAGAAACACAAGCCAAAATAAACCCCTTTTCCTTCAAGTTTCTTTTGTAGGATATTTTGTCACAGTAACATGAAAAGAAACTAATGAGACAAATAATTATCTTTCAAATGCACAGGTGGTTATGACTCTCTATTGCTTATAGCAGCCTTAAATCATTACGACAGTTCAGATAAACACATGTGCCCCCCAGAAGCTGATCATGTAAGATTTTGATATGGTCAGTAGAAAAACAAAGGAAATTGTTCCCTAATTCTTTTTAAGCAGATATGGGATAGTGGGTAAACTAATCAGTAAACACATCCCTCCATATTAAAAACAAATGGTTGATGCAGGGTCTAATAACATATGTAAGACAAGATGATTATTCCAGCACTGAGGCAGGAACGAGACCTAAGACCGCATGGGCAACACTATAAGAACCAGGCTAATGTGGCATGATGGTTCATGTTGATTGTTAATTTGATGAGACTTAGAGTCACTGTGGAATCAAGTCTCTGGGTGTCTGTGAGGGATTGTCTACATTAGGTTAATTAACACCAGAAGGCCCATCCGTAATGTGGGTGGTTAGCATTGCACATGCTGTGGTCCAGGACCTAAAATGAGAAAATGAGCTGCGCATTAGCAGTCATCACTGTCTGCCCACTGCCTTTACTTCCAAATGTGCTTTAAACCATGGTGGTCAGAGCTGGCCAGGTCCATGGAGCTGCACAAATGCGCTCATTCTGGCTTCTTTCCTGTGCGAAGTTCCCTGTGAGTCCTCTGTGCTCTACACTTGAAAATGTCTCCCAGTCCTCAGCTGTGCTTACTCTGTGGCATCCTGAAAGTTTCAATACTCTATTGTTACAGCGGCTAGCACAGGTTCTCCCAAGACTCTGTCCTCTTTAAATGTTCTTTTGGCCCAGAACTTATCTGTGTGGCACAGAGCACTTAGAAATGTCTACTCCTAAAGCACTACAGAGAATCCATTATTTTTGCTTATCTCTGTGTGTATATACACAGGCAAAGCTCTAATAGGGTTTGTGTTGTATCTGATTACATTGCTTCATTCCTGCTAATGAAAGATAGAATATTCCTTTAGACCTGTTTACCAAAGAGTAATGGAAATGTCTTCTGCTTCTCTGCTTTATGAAATAAGAAGTGGCATTAGTAAAAAATGAATTCGGTTTTGGATTTGTTTCAAGTTGTCATTTAAGCATCCTATCATCAGGCTTGCCAAAGGCCTTTCAGGGTCATATCTATGCTCATTCTCCTGTATTATAATAAAGAAGAGAGATCTTGTTACCAGGGAAAGAGTGCCAACGAGAGAAGCTAGCACCTGACATTTTCAAAGCTGAAAAGAGATCCTAAGAGCACTTAGAGATTTCACAAATGAGTTTGAAAACCAAGAAGCAAAACAGACGAATTAAGTTAGAATCTCCTAGAAAGACCAAGATTTCTGTGTGTTAGATAATCACCTCTGCTGTTTCCACATGAAATGGATAAGCCATGTCTTTCTGGCAGTGCTTTCCCAGGGACAAAGTGAGCTCCTATGTTCTTTGTAAACTACAGATGATAAACTGGAAGAACATTCGATGGACAACATGCTGATGGGAAGGAGTCCATGGAAAATGGAAAAGGAAGCAGGGCCAGACAGACCCACGATCTTACATGTGCTTTCTATGTTTTAGTTTCTATGTTTTTAGTAATTTACCTATTAATGGAAACATATATAAAATGCTTAGAAGTCAAAGGTAGCTGAACGGTCCTGCTGAGTGTGCCATGGTGAAATGGTTCTAACTGTCCTGAACAAGGTAAACATGGCGGCTCTGGCTGCCTTGCCCTTCTCATTCCTGCTGCCTTATGAACACACACACACACACACATACACACAAACAAACATCATTAGATTGCATTCTTAACGCTAGCCTCCAAGGTCTATTTTCTTAATTCACCTGGCCCCCCTCCTGTCTTTGCCTCCTATCCCAGCTGGCTGTCATTTGGGACAAATAAGTCTCATTTTGCTGATAATGTGGCTGATACTTTTCATTTCACATGATACATGATCATGTTTTGTTGATGTTTTTGCTTGTTTGTTTTTGTGTTTTAATGTAATAATAGAGCAATTGAATGAAGCAATCTCTTGCTAACTTTTCCAGAAAATATTTTAAAGGGAGATTATTTTACTTGCATGACAGATTGCCTTTTCTCCATTTTTTCAAATGACCAGACACAGAACCCCCAAACTGCCACTAGTATGTGCAAGCAAGACAATGGAGACTAAAGAACATTTTAAGAACTATTCAACTATATAATAGAAGTGAAAATGTCAGCATTCATCCAACAGGAAGCCTTGCCTGGGTATGAAGCACATCTGAACCTAAAAGCAACACCTTTTGACTAATCTGGCCAGGGATCCTGGTCCAGCCAAGGAAGCAGCTGACATAGAGAGAGTGAGGATGACAGTCACACTGAGCATTGTGGACTTCTCTCTAAGCCTGAAAAGCTCACAGCACTCTTTCTGAATATGGTGTTTATTGTTGAGTTTCCTTCTGTCTTTCCAGTGAACTTGTATCAAGTTCTAGTTTATTTTACTCTTGGAAGGCTTTCCCAATTAGCCCAAAGATTCCAGTTGCCCTTTCTTGTATCCTGATAGCCTTTTGTTCATGCCCTGATTGAAAATACTCCATAAATGCATGCCGTTGATTCTGTCTATATTCTCAGCATATGTTTCTGAGTAATGATGAAGACTTAATCATATTCCTTTAGCCAGTATCTGGCAAGAAGAAACTACTTAGCAATGAATTAAAAGATAACTAAGATGGTGTGTGTTTTGGCATGCTCTGACAACCATGATAAAAGTTTGTCAACATTGGATGGTTTGAGTCAGTCTTCCACAAGTAGTATTATCCTGTCTCTTGATTACTTAAAGTTCCAGTTATTTTACTAAATAGGCGTTACGCATCTCATGAGTCATGCTTGGGAAAAATGTCTAGATAAACTTGTCAAGTATACCATTGGAAAATTGTATTGCATCTTTCTAAAAGCTGTAAAGCTCACTTACTCTTTAATCTTACACCTACATATTAAAAAGATTCAAGTTACACTGAATTGTAAGGGTCTGGAAAGGAAGGAACACTGCTGAGCAACTTCTTGTGTAGATTTACCTTGGTAAAACAGCAATCATTCTGAGTCATAAGCAGCAGCACTACACAGTTCAAGACGTACACAAAACAATTCAAGTGGTATGTGACCCTTCACAGTAGAACCTCCAACTCTGATAGTTTGGCTGACTCTTTGCTACTAGTTTGGGATGAACCAGATGTGTGATGATTGCAAAATAGCCACATTTCTCCTAATGCTTCCTTTGAACCAGAATGTGGAGATTTGCTTTATCCTGCTGTTTCCCAGGAGTCCAGATTACTTGACTTTGCTGGTCTACCTGTGGAGTTCCTACCCTCTTCAGGTCCCTCAATCCTTCCCCTAACTCTTTCAGGAAACTCTCTAAGATCCATCTAATATTTGGTTTGTTTCTCTGTATCTGATAGCTGGGTGGAGCCTTTCAGAGGACAGTTATGCTAGGTTCCTGTCTGCAAGTATGACAGAGTATCATTAATAGTTTTAGAGATTGGTTCTCAATTTGGGTAGTCATTGGTTGATCATTCCCTCCATCTCTACTCTGTCCTTGTTCCTGCACATCTTGTAGGCAGCACATATGTTGACTGGAAACTTTTCTGGGTGGGTTGGTGTCCTTATCCCTCCATGGCAGTCCTGCCAGGCTAAAGTGACAACTACAGGATCTGTATCTCCCTACTGCTAAGAGTTTTAGCCAGAGTCACAAGTATAAGATAACTTGTCCCCACTGCCACATCAAATCTCTGTTCTCTCTCCCCTACTCTCCCAACACCTTCCAATAAGCAGTATTCTTCCATTGTCTCTGTTCTAGTTCTTGTCTTCAGGTTTCAATCTTGACTTCCCTTTGTGATGGTGTGTGATCAGGAGTTGTAAGATGAAATAACCCTTTTCCTCCCAAAGTTGCTTTTGGCTACGGTCTTTAATCACAACTTTTTACCAAAGTAAGACAAGAATTTTGAGGAACAAAAATGTCTGAGTTTGATCCCTAAAAATCCATATAAAAAGAAGAGTTTGGTGGCTCATTTGTAACCATGCACTGGGGAGAGGTGGTAGTGGGTAATTCTGAAGGATCCTTAAAGCTCATTGGCTAAGAGTACAGACTACTGATAATCCTAATGTTCAGCGAAAGACTCTGTCTTAAATAAAGTTGGAGAGCAAATCACCAAAATATCAGTCTTAGTTTATTTTTCTGTTATAATACTTTGACAAAAGCAAGTTAAGGCAGAAAAGATGTATTTGATGCAAAGTTCCAGATTACAATCTATCATGGCAGGTATGTCACAGCCTCAGGAGCTGGAGGCAGTAGTCACATTGTGTCTTCAATCAGGAAAGAACAATAGATCCTAGTGCCCAGTTCCCTGTTTCCATTCTATATAGTTAGGGTTCCTCAAAAATGAAATGGTCTTATCTATAAGAATGGTCTTCCTATTTCAATACAGTTCACATAAGCCCTAGAGGCACATTTTCCAGATGATTTTAGAATCTGTCAAGTTGACCATACTAGCTATCCCAATACCTACTGTTGACTTCTGGCTTACACACACACCAAAATTGAAATTTAAAATGGCAACTGAACTTTGTTAAAAGGCATCCCTCATTTTTTCATGTTTATTTAAACCTAAAATACAAGCTGTCATTTTCACAAACTTTTTGTTTCTCTTGGAGGGAATGAATATCCAGCTTGCTAAGTTGTTTCCTCCTCCTCCTCCTCCTCCTCCTCCTCCTCCTCCTCCTCCTCCTCCTCCTCCACCTCCTCCTCCTCCTCCTTCTCCTCCTTTTCTTCTTCTTCTCTCCCCTCTTCCATTTCTTCTTTTCTGCATTCTGCATTCTGCATTCTGTATTCTGCATTCTGCATCCACAGAGTCTGATTGAGCAAGTAGACTGACTAAAAAATTATATTGGATTATATTCCTAACTGAAGGTTGGAGACGCAGGGAATAGTGACATGTACTACGCTTACAGAGGACCTGTGTTCAGTTTCCAGCAGCCAAGTAGGGTTGGGTGGCTCATAACCACTGATAGCTATAGTACAAAAAAAATCCATACCCTATTCTGAACTCTGTTGGCACCTGTCCTCACATGTGTGCATACCCATCACTACATATATACATATAATTAAAAAATAAATCTGGCAGGGCAGTGGTGGCGCACGCCATTAATCCCAGCACTTGGGAGGTAGAGGTAGGCAGATTTCGGAGTTTGAGGCCAGCCTGGTCTACAGAATGAGTTCCAGGACAGCCAGGGCTACACAGAGAAACCCTGTCTCAAAAAACCAAAAAAAAAAAATCTTAAAAATATTGTATGTAATGGATTGGTTAGTATGATGGTCAGTTTTATATGAACCTGATACAAGCCAAAAGCATTCAGGAAGAAAGATTGTCAAAAGAACATGCCATCACAAGACTCACCTGTAAGCAAGTGTATAGTATTATTTTCTTAATTAGTGAATCATGTGGGAGGTCTCAGCCTATTGTCAGTGGTGGCATTCCTGGGCTAGTGGTTCTGGGTCCTATAGGAAAGCAGGCAGAGGAAGCTATAAGGAAGAAGTCAGTAAGCAACATTCCTCCATGGGCTTTGCTTCAGTTCCTGCCCCCAGGTTCTTGATTGAGTCTTCCTGAATTCCTTCAGTGAGGAAGTGAGACCTAAAACTTGCAAGAGGAAACAAGACCATTTCTCCCCAAGTTGCTTTTGATATTGGTTTTTCTTTTATGGTTTTTTTTATTTGATATGTTTTTATTTACATTTCAAATGATTTTGCCTTTTCTGGACCCCCACTCCCCGAAAGTCACATAAGCCCCCTTCCCTCCCTCTGTTCTCCCACCCACCCCTTCCCACTTCCCTGTTCTGGTTTTGCCTTATACTGCTACACTGAGTCTTTCCAGAACCAGGGGCCACTCCGCCGTTCTTCTTGTACCTCATTTGATGTGTGGATTATGTTTTGGGTATTCCAGTTTTCCAGGCTAATAACCACTTATTAGTGAGTGCATACATGATTGATCTTTTGAGACTGGGTTACCTCACTTAGTATGATGTCCTCCAGCTCCATCCATTTGTCTAAGAATTTCATGAATTCATTGTTTCTAATGGCTGAATGGTACTCAATTGTGTATATATACCACATTTTTTGCATCTATTCTTCTGTTGAGGGATACCTGGGTTCTTTCCAACTTCTAGCTATTATGAATAGGGCTGCTAGGAACATAGTGGAGCATATATCCTTATTACATGCTGGGGAAGCCTCTGGGTATATGCTCAGGAGTGGTATAGCAGGATCTTCCGGAAGTGAGGTACCCAGTTTTCTGAGGAACCGCCAGACTGACTTCCAGAGTGGTTGTACCAATTTGCAACCCCACCAGCAGTGGAGGAGTGTTCCTCTTTCTCCACATCCTCTCCAATACCTGCTGTCTCCTGAGTTTTTAATCTTAGCCATTCTGACTGGTATAAGGTGAAATCTCAGGGTTGTTTTGATTTGCATTTCCCTAATGACTAATGAAGTTGAGCATTTTTTAAGATGCTTCTCCACCATCCGAAGTTCTTCAGGTGAGAATTCTTTGTTTAACTCTGTACCCCCTTTTTTAAGAGGGTTATTTGGTTTTCTGGTGTCTAACTTTGAGTTCTTTGTATATATTGGATATTAGCTCTCTATCTGATGTAGGTTTGGTGAAGATCTTTTCGCAATTTGTTGGTTGCCAATTTGTCCTTTTGATGGTATCCTTTGCTTTACAGAAACTTTGTAATTTTATGAGGTCCCATTTGTCAATTCTTGATCTTAGAGCATACGCTATTGGTGTTCTGTTCAGGAACTCTCCCCCTGTATCGATGTCCTCAAGGGTCTTCCCCAGTCTCTTTTCTATTAGCTTCAGTGTGTCTGGCTTTATGTGGAGGTCCTTGATCCTTTTGGAGTTGAGCTTAGTACAAGGAGACAAGGATGGATCAATTCCCATTCTTCTGCATGCTGACCTCCAGTTGAACCAGCACCATTTGTTGAAAAGGCTATCTTTTTTCCATTGGATGTTTTCAGCCCCTTTGTCGAGGATCAAATGGCCATAGGTGTGTGGGTTCATTTCTGGATCTTCAATCCTGTTCCATTGATCTGCCTGCCTGTCACTGTACCAATACCCTGCAGTTTTTTTTTTTTTTTTTAACACTATTGCTCGGTAGTATTGCTTGAGGTCAGGGATACTGATTCCCCCAGAATTTCTTTTGTTGTTGAGAATAGTTTTAGCTATCCTGCTTTTTTGTTATTCCAGATGAATTTGAGAATTGCTCTTTCTAACTCTATGAAGAATTGAGTTGGGATTTTGATGGGTATTGCATTGAATCTGTATATTGCTTTTGGCGAAATGGCCATTTTAACTATATTAATCCTGCCAATCCATGAGCATGGGAGGTTTTTCCATTTTTTGAGGTCTTCTTCTATTTCCTTCTTCAGAGTCTTGAAGTTCTTGTCATACAGAAGGAACACTACCCAATTCCTTCTACGAAGCCACAATTACACTGATACCAAAACCACACAAAGATCCAACAAAGAAAGAGAACTTCAGACCAATTTCCCTTATGAACATCGATGCAAAAATACTCAATAAAATTCTTGCCAACCGAATCCAAGAACACATAAAAACGATCATCCACCATGATCAAGTAGGCTTTATTCCAGAGATGCAGGGTTGGTTCAATATATGGAAATCCACCAATGCAATCCACTACATAAACAAAATCAAAGAAAAAAATCACATGGTCATTTCATTGGATGCTGAAAAGGCATTTGACAAAATTCAGCATCCTTTCATGCTTAAAGTCTTAGAAAGAACAGGAATTCAAGGCCCATACCTAAACATAGTAAAAGCAATATACAGCAAACCGGTAGCCAGCATCAAACTAAATGGAGAGAAACTTGAAGCAATCCCACTAAAATCAGGGACTAGACAAGGCTGCCCCCTTTCTCCTTATCTTTTCAATATTGTACTTGAAGTACTAGCTCAGGCAATTAGACAACATAAGGAGGTCAAAGGGATACAAATTGGAAAGGAAGAAGTCAAACTATCATTATTTGCAGATGATATGATAGTCTACCTAAGTGACCCAAAAAAACTCCACTAGAGACTCCTACAGCTGATAAACAACTTCAGCAAAGTGGCAGGTTATAAAATCAACTCAAGCAAATCAGTAGCCTTCCTATACTCAAAGGATAAGCAGGCTGAGAAAGAAATCAGGGAAATGACATCCTTCACAATAGCCCCAAACAGTATAAAGTACCTTGGGGTGACTCTTACCAAACTTGATATTGGTTTTTTATCACAGAAATGTAAAAAGTAACTAAGACAGAAATTGGTACCACGTGTGGATTGTTGCTGTGACAGTCCTGACCATGTTTTTTTAATGTAAGGATTGAGGAAGTTTGGAACTTTGGGCTAGAAAAGCCAATTAATTAGTGCTCAGAACTGAACAAGGTGCTGTAGTGGGATCTTAGAAGATAATGCTGAAGTTTCAGATGATGAAACTTTGACTTGTGACTCTGAAGTATTATTTACTTATGAATAAATGCGGAGGCCAAAAGGCTGGTCTCACTCTTTCAACTAGCTTACAATTTACCTAATCTGTTTAAATTACTCTGTGTCTCGCACAAGGCTACTTCTCCTCAGTTTCATACATCCCATTTCCTAAGAATCCAGGGCAAATCTCCTGTGTCTGACTAAAAACTCTAAGTCTCTCTCTCTCTCTCCCTCCCTCCCTCTCTCCCTCCTCCCTCTCTCTGTGCCAGATTACCCAAACAAGTTTTTATCACTTCTGCACTGTAATAAGAGATTCTCCCTACATCTCCCCTTTTAGTACAATAAAAGGTACTTTGTCTTATATCAACAAACTATATATAATAATAACAATTATGAAAACATATAAAATCAAAACTTGTACGCACATTATCCAGTTCATTTGTATTTTTTTTCACATATGCACCTCATGTATCCCTGGTGACATGGAACTGGAGTTATAGACAATTGTGAGCTGTCAAGTGAGTCTGGGAATTGGACCCAGGTTCTCTATAGGGACAGCCAGTGCTCTTATCCGCCAAACTACCTCTTCATCCTCTTATTCAGCAGTTTATGTGCTCTTTGAAAATACTGAAGTCCTCTTTGGGTTGTTGCTTTATTTATTTATTTATTTATTTATTTATTTATTATTTTATATTTTTATTTTCTATATTCTTTGTTTACATTCCAAATGATTTACCCTTTCCTGGATCCCCCCCTCCCCATATGTCCCATGAACCTTCTACTCTCCATCAATTCTCCAATCACCTCCCTCCTTTTTTTCTCTGTCCTTATATTCCCCTCCAATGCTAGATCAATCCTTTCCAGGATCAGGACCCTCTACATACTTCTTCATGGGAGTCATTTGTTATGCGATTTGTGCCTTGGGTATTCAGGGTTTCTGGGCTAATTAATATCCACTTATCAGAGATTGCATTCCATGTGTATTCTTTTGTGACTGGGTTACCTCACTTAGGATGATATTTTCCAGATCAAACCATTTGCCTAAAAATTTTGTGAATTCATTGTTTCTAATTGTTGAGTAGTATTCCATTGTGTAAATATACCACATTTTCTGTATCCATTCCTCCTTTGAGGGGCATCTGGGTTCTTTCCAGCTTCTGGCTATTATAAATAAGGCTGCTATGAATATAATGGAGCATGTGTCTTTATTGCATGCTGGGGAATCCTTTGGGTATATGCCCAGGAGAGATCCTGGGGTCCTCCAGAAGTGTCATGTCCAGTTTTCTGAGGAACCGACAGACTGATTTCCAAAGTGGTTGTACCATCTTACAGCCCCACCAGCAGTGGAGGAGTGTTCCTCTTTCTCCACATCCTCACCAACACCTGCTGTCTCCTGAGTTTTTGACCTTAGCCATTCTGACTGGTGTAAGGTGAAATCTCAGGGTTGTTTTGATTTGCATTTCCCTAATGACTAATGATGTTGAGCACTTCTTAAGGTGCCTCTCGGCCACCCGAATTTCTTCAGGTGAAAATTCTTTGTTTAGATCTGTGCCCCATCTTTTAATAAGGTTATTTGGTTCCCTGGGGTCTAACTTCTTGAGTTCCTTGTATATATTGGATATTAGCCCTCTATCAGATGTAGGGTTGGTGGCTATCCTTTCCCAATTTGAAGGCTGCCATTTTGTCCTTTTAACAGTGTACTTTGCCTTACAGAAACTTTGTAATTTTATGAGGTCCCATTTGTCAATTCTTGATCTTAGAGCATAAGCTATTGGTGATCTGTTCAGGAACTTTTCCCCTGTGCCCATGTCCTCTAGGGTCTTCCCCAGTTTCTTTTCTATTAGTTTCAGTGTGTCTGGTTTTACATGGAGGTCCTTGATCCACTTGGAGTGAAGTTTAGTACATGGAGATAAGAATGAATCAATTCGCATTCTTCAGCATGCTGACCTCCAACTGAACCAGCACCATTTGTTGAAAAGGCTATCTTTTTTCCACTGGATGTTTTTGGCTCCTTTGTCAAAGATCAAGTGACCATAGGTGTGTGGGTTCATTTCTGGATCCTCAATTCTATTCCATTGGTCCACTTGTCTGTCACTGTGCCAATACCATGCAGTTTTTAATACTATTGCTCTGTAGTATTGCTTGAAGTCAGAGATACTGATTCCCCCAGAATTTCTTTTGTTGTTGAGAATAATTTTAGCTATCCTGGGTTTTTTGTTATTCCAGATGAATTTGAGAATTGCTTTTTCTAACTCTGTAAAGAACTGAGTTGGGATTTTTGATGGGGATTGAATTGAATCTGTAAATCACTTTTGGCAAGATGGCCATTTTAAATATATTAATCCTGCCGATCCTCGAGCATGGCAAATTTTTCCATTTTCTGAGGTCTTCTTCGATTTCCTTCTTCAGAGACCTGAAGTTCTTGTCATATAGATCTTTCACTTGTTTGGTTAGAGTCACACCAAGATACTTTATATTGTTTGTGGCTATTGTGAAGGGTGTCATTTCCCTAACTTCTTTCTCAGCTTGCTTATCCTTTGAGTATAGGAAGGCAACTGATTTGCTTGAGTTGATATTATAACCAGCCACTTTGCTGAAGTTGTTTATCAGCTGTAGGAGTTCTCTGGTGGAGGTTTTCTGGTCACTTAAGTAGACTATCATGTCATCTGCAAATAGTGATAACAACTTTGAAAAAAGTACTCTACTATCTATCCTATCTTAGTGAATTTGCACCTTTGGGCATAAATCATTTTTTATCAAAACTTGCATTTATAAGCTTAAGATTATCTTCTAAGACCTTGAAACATTTTCTAAAATCCTAAGCAATTAAAGCTAATTATGAAATTATAACTATATAGTCTTAAACTGTTTCAGAGACAGAAGGAGGAATGAATATTACCTTAGTATGCAGAAAGTGCAAAACAAGCTGCTTCTGAAATTATAAAAGTGATGGAGACAGCTGGCTACCTGGACAATTATCAAAAATTTCTCTGCATTGTTGTAACATTCATCTTTGGCATTCAGGCCCAGAGTATCTGACACACTTTTCTGTAAAGCAGTAATGATGAAGAACAGTTTACCTTTTCTTGGAGAGTTCAGTAGTCAACTTCTCTGTGTCCCACTTGTCCATAGCTTGGACAGCATTCTGTCTGCAGTTGAAACACAGGTAGTTTATTGCCATGTGGCTAACCTGCCAAAATTGAAGCAAATTCTATTAGGAGGTTCTTCAATGCTCATTATCATCTTTGAAGTAAAAGGGATTATAAAAACCTTATCTTAATGAAACATCTTGAAATGCATATTCTGTAGATCTCTGAGGTTTTGATGATCACTGTCTATCTATATTATATCTTAATGAGCAAACATTATTTGCTTCTGCCCATTTGCTGTTTAACATAGGAAACATCTTTCTGTAATTGACTTAACTAGTATCTAATATTATCATGTGTGAATCCATCACTTTCCTTTTCCTATGGAAATAAATACAAAATCTCCTCCCCAATGTAACATGCTTCCTGCCCTCCATTCTGCGGCTATCACATACATGGACTGATTTAGTTCAGCAGTTTTCCAATAATCTAATGTATTTTAGCAGTTGTGTTTTCTGTCCCATTGCCATTCAAAAAATTTAAAGTCAGTAAAGTATTATCTAAATTATCTTTTGGGGATTCCATATACCCATTCTGTTGTATGAACGTTTCTTCAAATCCTCTAAGATCTCTCCATAACTGTTTGACCTGTAGGACTGTAAGATGTATCTGCAACAGTTTTTATGCTATAATGCAAAAAAATTGTTGTATTCTAATGGATACACATATTGATGCATCATCGGCTTCAATTTGCAAATGCATCTCTAAGATAGCCACTATTTCTCATAAATGTGCAATCTCAGAACCAGTCTTTACAGAACTTAAGGCAAAATCATATTGAAATCCTGAGTATGAATCAACTGTATGATACATTAATATATGTACATACTTTAATTCTCCAAATGCTACAAAATGAAACACGTTAACTGTTGTATGACATTCATTAAGGTAGCATCATTAAGCAGTGTTTGTTTCCTTTTTTATTTATTCGATATATTTTTTATTTACATTTCAAATGATTTCCCCTTTTCTAGCCCCCCACTCCCCAAAAGTCCTGTAAGCCCCCTTCTCTCCCCCTGTCCTCCCACCCACCCCTTCCCACTTCCCCGTTCTGGTTTTGCCGAATACTGCTTCACTGAGTCTTTCCAGAACAAGGGGCCACTCCTCCTTTCTTCTTGTACCTCATTTGATGTGTGGATTATGTCTTGGGTATTCCAAGTTTCTTGGTTAATATCCACTTATTAGTGAGTGCATACCATGATTCACCTTTTGAGTCTGGGTTACCTCACTTAGTATGATGTTCTCTAGCTCCACCCATTTGCCTAAGAATTTCATGGATTCACTGTTTCTAATGGCTGAGTAGTACTCCATTGTGTAGATATATTGTATCTCTGTGGGCTGCCATTCTAATTTCTCAAGCCTTTGTGGACTTTTCTCATGTGAAACTACCCATTTTGCTGTTAATGTACATTCCAAATTGGATTTTTCTGAAGTTTTTTTCATTCTGATGTAAAGAATCCTGTAACCTCTGAGCTATGATCTGTAACCTAGAATTTCATTCTTCAATACTCTACTTATGTAAGTCTGTTTTATTCTGATCTTTTAAAAACATAATCTACAAAATTGTAATAGTGACTGAGAAGATAACTATTTGTATTCTTATAAGTGAAACAAAATTATATGGGTTCAAGATGCATTATGTTTTCCCTTTTTTAACACAGAAAAAGTATTTTTAATTTCTATTTCTTAACTTAAAGACTCATCAAATCTGTTTCAGCTTTTGCTGCTGTTTCCACTTGTCTGTAACTGACTTCTGCTGCTCAGTTAGCATACTGTTCAAGGTGTTGGTTCTTGGCTCCAACCCTCTTCAGTAGGTCCCTTTCTCTACCCAGTGATTACAGGTTCCTCAGGCTAGCACATATTCATGGTGGCTAACTCTGCTCCTTAGCTCAATCTAGCAAACTGCTGTTGTAAGTTCATTAAAGCTTCACCTCCCTTTGGGTTGGACACTTTCTCTGGGTTGTTGTAGGCTTTTGTTGTATGGGCACTGGTAGTTTGAATATGATTGGCCCAGGGAAAGATGCACTATTAGGAGGCATGGCCTTGTTGGAATGGGTGTGGCCTTGTTGGAAGAAGTCTGTTACTATGTAGGTAGGCTTTGAAGTACTATGCTTAAGCTCTACCCAGAGTGAAACAGACCCTCCTCCTGGGTGCCTGCAGAAGGCAGTTTCCTCCTAGCTTTTCAAGATGTAGAACTCTGGGATCTCCCAATACTATGTCTACCTGGATGCTGCTATGCTTCTCACCAGGATGATAATGGACTGAACCTCTACAATTGTAAGCTAACCCTAATTAAATGTTTTCCTTTATAAGCGTTGCCTTGGTCATGATGTCTCTTCTCAGCAATGACAACCGTAACTAAGGCAGACCAAAATTGAGCCACCTTCATCTCTCTAGTGCATGTTTTGACCTACTTCTGGAACTGTACCATGCATGGGAGAAGCTGCTGCTATAATATGCTCAGTCTGAGAGACTGAAGAGCAGCTTTGGCATCTGAGTTGGCCCATAGGCCCTGGTCAAGTATCCAGCAGCCAGCCGCCAGCTTTTCCGTACAGCAAGGACTTTAAAGGCTGCAGTAGGCATCTCTGCAGGGATACAGTTGTTTGACCTAGAATGAAAATGGAAAAGAAGCAACCATGTGATTGGCTTCTAATTTCCAAATTTGGTCATGATCCCAGGTCTATTCTTCAGCTTTAAGAGTCCAGAAGTATATTACCACTTTATTGTCAGTATTTTCTTCATAATCATGATATTCATCACTAAGATGGAATTTATTCATTATTATGGGAATGATCAGTATTACTTGCCTGCAAGAACAGATACAGGGGAAATGAAATATAATGAAAAGCTTGCTCAATGAGGCAAGGCCTCTCCTGCCTCACTACATCTACAGCACTTTTCTTTTATAACACATTTATTGAAATGTTATTCTCATATAATTAAAACCAGCCACTTATTTATCACATACAATAATTTTAGTGTATTTTCTGAGTTATATAGCCAAACTATACACCTCTAAAATACTTTTTTCACTTCTGAGAGAGATAATCTTCACTTTCTGGGTCTAGTCAGGAGACAATATGATCTGTGTAAGATTTCCTATACTGGATGTTTCATATTCCTGAAATCATGTAGAGTATGGTATTTTTTTTTACTTCCTTCACTTATTGTACTGTATGCAAGGCTTCTCCAGATACTATTGTATATTAGATTTAAGACCTCCATTTTAAAATGATTAAAATTGTATTAAGCTATTTTTCTACTGATTTACATACATAAATTTCAGATGCTTCTATTTTCTATTAGTAAACATATATTTATGTTTGTAGTACTAGGGGTTGAATGCAGGATCTAGCACTTACCAAGCAGACAAATGCTCTAGCACTGGGATACATGTCCCACCTGTTACGTATGTGGTAGTGGAATATTTGGGTAAAATGTTAACTCTATAGTTACTATGTTGCAACACCAAAACTCTTGTTCAAAAAGAAATGATTGTTATATCATACCAATAATTCCAACTTCTTTGCATTTTTTCTAACATTTGTCATATTCTCAATTATAATTGTGTGTGAAGGGTTATCTCATCATAGCTTTGACTTGTATTTATTTACTGATTAATGGGATTGGACCTCTTTCCATATATGTCTTGGTCATTGATCTGCCTTTTGGCAGGAACATCTGTGAAGTTGAAAATTCTGGTTTCTTTGGAGACTTGTTTGTGTCATGTGATTTTTTTGAATACTGCTGAAGCAGATACATGAGAGAATATTTTATTGAGAACAGACAAGTGGTGTTTTTCTGGAAGCTGCCTGGAAAAAGGGCATGTGATATTTGGTTAAAGTGGATCTCTGAAAGAATGCATGATGTTTGGAAAGGAAATAAGGAATATAATACAATAGATAGTCGACAACACTGTGGCTGTGTGGCATTGGTTCACCTTGCCACTCTTTTCTGGTCTTTGGGCTTTGCTAACACTGGTCTTCACTGACAACATTGTGGCATTGGTTTGCCTTGCCTTCTTCATTGTTCATCATTTTTTTGTGAATTAGTAGAGAATAATTCACCAAAGAACTTCTCATGGTATTCTGGCAGTTTCTTGTCATTTCTGCAAACTCAGCCTGATTGGCAGAGTCTCACAATTTCTTCTGAATTAAATTGCCATTGCTGATTTGCAAATGCTGCTTGTGAGTGTATTGAGCGACCACTGCTGATTTGTATGATTTGTATGAACTGAGCTGCTGCTATCCTGACAATAAAGATTGGAATCACCCCCAAAAGAACTGTTTCTAAACAGGTCACACCCTCTGTTGCCCTATTAACCTTTTCTTTCCAATATCTCGGGTGGGTGGGGGACTAGAAGAGAAGTTAAAACAGGAAGTAACCTTATTAAACTAGGTTTTTGAAAACATTAGCTTATAGGACTACCTATTTTAGATCCTATGATGGTTTATTATTGGGCTTAAAAATATTGTTACTGAATTGTTAAGGGACTCTTATAGATTTTAGCTAGGTCTCTCAATGTACATATGTCACACATTCTTTCTACACTCTAGGCAGTTTTCTTTCCATTTATCTCTGTCTATCAGTTAGTAGTATTGTTTCTAATTCCAATGAAGCCTACTTATGTTGTGGATGGACCTGGTGTTATTCTTGTGAACCAATCATGAATAAAGGAACAAGTAAAAGAGACTTCCAGGTTGGACTGAAGAAGAGAGGAATCAGGAAAGAGTTAATTATCTTTGGAACCAGGACAACAGAGGGGTAAGATGTAGCTACTAGAGTTTCCTATTATCATAGTGGATCCACAAGGATCTTCTACCAGAGGAACAGATTGTAATAAGGTTTACAAGATTAGGTTTTAGTTGTTGCACCCAGAGATTGTTACCATTGTTTCTGAAGTAAGTTTGTGTTGTGTTTTCCTTCATGCAGCAAGCAGGTCACCTGGTTCAGAGAGAAAGTTATGGTGGCAAAGTGGTGTTTGCCAGATGTACACTACACAAGCCATGGAGGATTTGGAGCACGGGGTTGGTGTGATAGTGACCTGCCACTGGGAACCTAGCAAGCTCAATGGAGACATTTTGGTAGCTCCTTGCCAGTGAATCTCTGTATCTCCAGTGCATGGCTGGCCAGGCTGCCATGGCAAGAGTTTGAAGCACAAGTGAAGGAATGTGTCAGTTCTTATTTTAAAAAATATTTACCTCAACATACTTATCCAATTATCATTTATCCTGTGCCTTGGTATCAGCTAAAGCTGTTACTTAACAAAGCTCTTGCAGGTTTGTTCATATCAAATATAATTTTGAAGACTGATATTTTTTGTTATCATAGCTGTATGTCCATTTTGAGTTAGTCGTTTAAAACCAAGAGTTTGGAAAAGATATCTATGATAGAAGAACAGGTTAAATGATAGCATAAAAAAAAAAATAAAGACGTAAAGCTAAACTAGAAATTTCAGGAGTGCCTGAATCCCTGGGCTTAGTCCTAGGTTGAAGTGAAATTTCTACTTTGGGTTCTTCTATATGCCATTGAACTGTTTCAATGAACTTTTATGGTACTTTTATGATAGTACCATACGTCATTTATTACTACAGCTTTGAAATAAGTTTTGCAACTAGGAGATATGAATTTTCCGAAGTAATTTTTTTCAGATATTTTTATTCTTAGACCATTGCATTTTATATAATTTTTTGATTAATTTGTTAATATTTTTACAAAAAGAAAAAATTCTGGTTTTGAGATTGCAGCTCTCCTGACTCTGGAGATTGCTTTACTGATATTATGAATCTCAAGATTTCTGACCCATGAGTATGGAAATTTTTATTGAAAATATATTTTTCATACAATATATTCTGATTATGATTTTCCTTCCACAAGTCCTATAAGAAGTTCCCCACCCACCCAAAACAGACAAATATTTGATGATGATGATGATGATGATGATGATAGGACAGAAAAAGCAAACAGAAAAAAGGAAGCAAACAAATAATACAAGGAACATATAGATGCAAAGATAAACACCCTTATGTATACTCACAGAAATTCCATTAAAACGCAAAACAGGAAACCAAAATATATAAACAGTAGACCTGCAAGGCAAAATAAAATGGCTAGATAAAGCAATATGCAACAAAATCCTCCAAAAATCCCATTGAGTATATATTGTATTATTCATACACTGCTGGTTTGAAGACCTGTACTTAAGAATGTCTTATATACCCAGTGAGACTCTGTTATAAAAAACTTATTTTCTCTTGTGAATAGGAATCAATTGGAGATAGCTTTGGGGTTAGGAATGGGGGCATTTGGCCACTCCCCTGCTCAGCACTTGTGGAGAACTTTTGGGGACACCTCTAGGAATTTTGCAAGAATTTTACATTGGGTCAGAACAAGAAAGTAGCCTTAAGGTAAATACAGCTAAACAATGTGTTCTTTGTATCTTGATGGATCCCTGAAGACAGTAATCATGGAACCTTTGTTTATGCCTTGTTTGTTCCTTGTCCACTTTGGTTATGCCTTAGGACTAACCATATTTTCTGTATGTACCTTGAATGATATAAAAACAGACTGGAGAAAAATAAACCTGCTTCAGCTTCAGAACTGTCTGGAGTCATGTTATAGTGTTGTATAATTGTCTTTTTCTTTTCAATCCTCTCTCCCTCCCTTGACACACTGCTGACTGACTTGAGTTGGCTTGGTCAGATGGTGACTCAATGTCAGAGCTCAAGTGCAAGGAATTAGTATAGTGAAAGACATCACAGGGAAAGAAAGCAAGTGCAAAGAAAAGTTAGACCAGTGGTGAAAAAAACCCTGTAAAAATCGGACAAAGTAACGGTAGAATGCTCTGTGTGTGTGTGTGTGTGTGTGTGTGTGTGTGTGTGTGTGTGTGTGTGTGTGTGTTTAGATATATGCTAACATCTAGAAGAGCGAAAATAATTATCATAGATACTTTTAGTCTTTGGACCTTGATTTAAGACAGTTTAGATCCTAGATATGAGAGGGAGAATGGGTTTCAGAAAAGTAATCTTACCCCCTGTACAGAAAGAGAAGGATAATAATAGTCATTCCAGAGTTCTTTAGGGACAAGAGAAAGTCAGGACATAGGGACAGGAGGAGGGCAGGAGACATCCTGCTTCCTCTTTGGTTCCCACTCTTTCTGGTTCTGGGTCCCTTAGGTAGGATATCTGGGTCCCTTTGGTACACATCTAGTTCTCTTCCCTCTCTGTCTATTGTCTGCCCTTGGTGTACCAGTCTGTCCATTTATGTCTGTGGTTTCATTTCCTTGCTTGATTGTTGCTCTGTCTTTCATATTCAAAAGTAAAAATGGTTAAAATGTTATCTTCTTGTCCATTGCTCCTTGATTTAACTCATTTGAAGAAAAATACAGTCTGAATTGACACAACCAAAACTGATAAACTGCCTTTGGAACCCTGCACCTGTAGATAGGAGTCTAACATTGCGGGAGAAGCCCTACCAGGGGCTGATTGTCTGTACAAGCTGCTCTTCAAGGGGTGAGAAGCTCCTCAGCTTACTGGCCAGGATGCTGATGGCTCTTTCTTCTAGAAACATCTCTGTGACTGTTTTTATTGGGTTCAGCAGGTAGCAAGGTGCTTATCCCTTGAAATTACAGCTAGAAAAAGTAAGAAAACTTTGTCAATTTAATCTAAATATATAATATCTATGTAGCTACTACATGTTCATTTCTGACTCTTCTGTATGTCTTGGTTTTAGATTATTGGCTTATAATTATTGGGAGTTTAAAATTTGTAATATTGGTAACAGAAAATTGGCTTAAAACTGGTAACTCAAGGTTGGAGCCATTTTGGACAACAACACGAGGCATGAACCAACCTAGGGAAACAGGTCTCTAGAGAGACCTCTAAATTAGGATAGTATTTTATGTAATATTTGTCCTAGAAGCCAGACTTATAAATAATAGGATTTAAGACAATTAGGTGTTAAAAGCTGCACCATCATGTATTCATATGTAAGAACTGCAGCCAAAATTTGTACCATGAAGGTAATATACTTGGTACTGATTTTAGAGATATTGGACTGTTTACATTGTAAAAAATTGTATATGTATATATATATAATTAAGAGCTCATACTGGATTGCTTTAGTGAAGGCAATGTAACAAAAGATTTGAGTACTAGGCAGATTATAGGCCTTACACTGGAACAATTAGCCAAAAAGTCTCATTCTTTATACCATCAAAATAGTAATAGCTTGAGACATATATATATATGGAACACTGATAGTTTACAATTCAATCACAAGAACATGATGAAATATTTATTCCAAATAGCAATTAAATTAGTTATTGTAGAATACTAATACTAATATTTGGTCTATTGCATGTGCAAACGTTTCAGGCAAAATTGATAATCATTATTCAAAAGAAAAGTCGTTACAATTTTTCTCTATGCATGCTTTTGTATTTCCTGTAAATTTGCAACATAGAGAATCCAGTTACTGTATTTAAAGATAGCTCATCTAATGAGAAGGCAGCATATGTAATTGGAGCACATGTTTATTCTCTTGAGTTTCACCTCACTTCAACACAAAATATTGAATTATGCACTGTAGCTGCTGTTTTTGAAATGTTGAAAGGTTAAGCTTTTAATTTGTATACTGATAGTCAATATATAGCTCATGGTTTGCAATTGCTTCAAACTGTTCCTTTTTTAGATGTGGGTAATTCACAAATTTTCCAATTGTTTCTGCAAATACAACTTAACCTAATGTTCCTTACTTTATAGGATATTTTAAGAGCTCATACTGGATTGCTTTAGTGAAGGCAATGTAACAAAAGATTTGAGTACTAGGCAGATTATAGGCCTTACACTGGAACAATTAGCCAAAAAGTCTCATTCTTTATACCATCAAAATAGTAATAGCTTGAGACAACAATTGGTATTTCTAAAGAATGTGCAAGCCAAATTCCAACAACTTATCCACAGTGTCCTCAATTTCTTTTGGTAACATATAATGTTATTAATCCTTGAGGACTCATATCAAATCAATTATGGTAAATGGATCTTACTCATATTTCTGATTTTAGAAAATTAAAATAAATACACATAACTATTGATCCCTTCCCAGGCTTTCTCGTTGCGACTGCTTTAACAGGAGAAACAGCTAAAAATATTATGCATTGCTTACATTGTTTCTCTATGCTGGGTCTTCCAAATCAGATTAAAACAGAAAATGGAACTGGCTATTACAATCATACATTTGAGACATTCTATTGACAATTTAACATTAATCATATATATTACTGGGATTCCATATAACTATCCTGCCATATTTTATATTTTCACATGAAACTGAAAATTGTCCTTTCAATTTCTGTGAAGAATTGCATCAAATTTTGATGGTGATTGCACCTAATCTGTATATTGATTGGGTAAGATGGTCATTTTTCCCTGTACAAGCCAGTCCAACCCATGAGTATAGGAGATCATTTCATCCTCTGTTATTGTCTTTAATTTATTTGTTTAATGTCTGAATTATGTTTATTGTATACTTCTTTCACTTACCTGGTTAGAGTTACCCAAAGACTTTGGTTTATTCTTTTCATGCTATTGGGAAAGGGATTGGAGCAATAAAATGACTATTAATGATTTCATTTTCAGTTTTTTTGTCATTTTTGTATGTTGATTATTTAATATGTATTTGTCTAAAAGTGTTTTTTTTCCCCCAACGGTAGAAGTTTCTTTGAGTTTGAAAGGTTATTTATGCATACAAATATACATATACATACAATATTCATTATGCATACAAATATTCAAATGAAGACACTTTGACTTCTAACTTTCTAATTTGTATTCCTGTCACCCACTATATCTTCTTCAGTTTTCTTATTGCTCTAGCTAGAATTTTAAATACTGCATTAAATAGATATGAAGAGAGTAGACAACCATGTCTTGTTCCTGATTTTACTAGAATTGCTTCAAGTTTCTGTTCATTTATCTGGTGACATGCTGCAAATCTCCTTTATTATGTTGAGATATATCCTTCGTATACTAGTATCTCTGGAACTTTTATCATGAAGAGGCATTTGATTTCATCAAAGGCTTTTTCTGCATCTAATGAGATAATCATGTTTTTGTCTTTCAGGCTGTTGGTAGATTACATTTTCAAACCAGCTCACCATTTTTGGGAAATAGCCCAAAATGCAATATCTGATAAGTGGATATTAATTAGCCCAGAAGCCCTGAATACCCAAGGCACAAATCGCATAACAAATGACTCCCATGAAGAAGTATGGAGAGGGTCCTGATCCTGGAAAGGATTAATCTAGCATTGGAGGGGAATATAAGGACAGAGAAAAAAAGGAGGGAGGTGATTGGAGAATGGATGGAGAGAAGAAGGTTTATGGGAGAGGGGAGATCCGGGAAAGGGTAAATCATTTGGAATGTAAACAAAGAATATAGAAAATAAAAATATTAAAAAAAAAAGAAAAGAAAAGCAGGAGAATATGGGTCAACAGACAGAAGCCAATAAAGAGTAAATGCAAAAATCACTTAAAGAAATATAGGAGACTTGTGTCAACATGCAGAAGTCATGAAAAAGGGAACAGAAACATCTCTTAAAGAATTACAGGAAACACAAACAAATGAAAGAACTGAGCAAAATCATCCGGATCTAAAAACAGAAGTAGAAACAACTAAGAAATCACAAAGGGAGACAACTTTGGAGATAAGAAATAGGGGCCATAGATTCAAATATCAACAACAGACTACAAGAGATAGAAGAAAGAATCTCAGATGCTGAAGATACCATAGAAACCATTAACTCAACAGTCAAAGAAAATGTAAAATGCAAGCTTGTAACCCAAAACATCCAGGAAATCCAGGATAATATGAGACAACCAAACCTAAGGATTATAGCTATGGATGAGAGTGAAGATTTACAAATTAAAGGGCCAGCCAATATCTTCAACAAAATTATGAAAGAAAACGTCCCTAACCTAAAGAGAGAGATGGCCATGAACATACAAGAAGCCTACAGAACTCCAAACAGATTGGACCAGAGCAGAAATACCTCCTGTCACATAATAACCAAAACCCCAAATGTACTAAACAAAGAAAGAATATTAAAGGCTATAAGAAAAAAAGGCCAAGTAACATATAAAGGAAGACCTATCAGAATTAACAGATTTCTCACCAGAGACCATGAAAGCTAGAAGATCCTGGACAGATTTCATGCAGATTATAAGAGAACACAAATGCCAGCCAAGACTACTATACCCAGCAAAACTCTCAATCACCATAGATGGAGAAACCAAGAAATTCTATGAAAAAAACAAATTTACACAGTATCTTTCCACAAATCCAGCCCTACAAAGGATAATAGATAGAAAACGCCAATACAAGGAGGGAAACTACACCCTGGAACAGGTGTGTAGCCTTCTTTCATCAAACCCAAAGGAAGATAAACACTCAAATATAAAAATAACATCAAAATGACAGGAAGTAATAATCACTATTGCTTAATATCTCTTAACGTCAATGGACTCAATTCCCCAATAAAAAGACATAGACTAAGAGACTGGATACATAAACAGGACCCTACATTTTGCTGCATACAGGAAACACACCTCAGTGTGAAAGACAAACACTACCTTAGAGTAAAAGGCTGGAAGACAATTTTACAAGCAAATTGTCTCAGGAAACAAGTCAGAGTAGCCATTCTAATATCAGATTAAATTGAGTATCAACCTAAAGTCATCAAAAGAGACATGGAAGGACACTTCTTGCTGGTCAAAGGAAAAATCCACCAAGAAGAACTCACAATTTTGAACATCTATGCTCCAAATACAAGGGCACCCTCATTCATAAAAGAAACTTTACTAAAGCTCAAAGCACACATTTCACCTAAAACAATAATTGTAGGTGACTTCAACACTCCACTTTCTTCAATGGACCGGTAAGGAAAACAGAAACTAAACAGGGATACAGTGAAATTTATTGAAGTCTTGGACAAATTGGATTTAATAGATATATATATATAGAGAGAGAACATTTCATTCTAAATCAAAAGAATATACTTTTTTACTCAGTACCTCATGGTACCTTCTCCAAAATTGATTATATAATTGGTCACAAGACATACCTCAACAAATATAAGATCAAACTAATCCCATGCCTCCTATCAGATCACTATGGAGTGGTCTTCAATAGCAACAAAAATAACAGAAAGCCCACATACACATGGAAACTGAACAATATTCTCTCAATGATACCTTGGTCAAAGAAGAAATAAAGAAAGAAATCAAAGACGTTTTAGAATTTAATTAAAATGAAGGCACAACATACTCAAATTTATGGGACACAATGAAAGCAGTGCTAAGAGGATAACTCATAGCCCTGAGTGCCTCCAAAAAGAAAATGGAGAGAGCATACACTAGCAGCTTAAGGGCACACCTGAATGCCTTGGAACAAAAAGAAGCTAATTCACCCAGGAGGAGTAGAAGACAGGAAATCATCAAACTCAGGGCTGAAATCTTTGTAAGACAAAGATCAAGTAGAACCAAAAAGAACCATACAAAGAATCAACAAAACCAGGAGCTGTTTCTTTGAGAAAATCAACAAGATAGATAAACCTTTAACCAGACTAACCAAAGGGCACAGAGACAGTATACAGATTAACAAAATTAGAAATAAAAAGGGAGATATAACAACAGAAACTGAGGAAATTAAAAAAATCATCAGATCCTACTACAAAAGCCTATACTCAACACAACTGAAGAATCTAGAGGAAATTAACAATTTCCCAGACAGATACCAAATACCAATATTAATTTAGGATCAGATAAATCATTTAAATAGTCCCATAACCCCTAAAGAAATAGGAGGGGTCATAGAAAGTCTTCCAACCAAAAAAAGCACAGGACCAGATGGTTTTAGTGCAGAATTCTATCAGACCTATAAAGAAGACTTAACACCAATACTCTTCAAACCATTCCACAAAATAGAAACAGAAGGAACACTACCCAACTTGTTCTACGAAGCTACGATTATGCTGATACCAAAACCACACAAAGATCCAACAAAGAAAGAGAGCTTCAGGCCAATCCCCTTATGAATATCAATGAAAAAAAAATACTAAATAAAATTCTTGACAACTGAATCCAAGAACACATCAAAATGATCATTCACCATAATCAAGTAGGCTTCATCCCAGGGACGCAGGGATGGTTCAATATATGAAAATCCATGAAGGCAATCCACTACATAAACAAACTCAAAGAAAAAAAACACATAGTCATTTCATTATATGCTGAAAAAGCATTTGACCTAATTCAGCATCCTTTCATGCTAAAAGTCTTGGAAAGAACAGAAATTCAAGGTCCATACCTAAACATAATAAAAGCAATGTACAGCAGCATACCAGTAGACAACATCAAACTAATGGAGAGAAACTTGAAGCAATCCCACTAAAATAAGGGACTAGACAAGGCTGCCTGCTCTCTCCATATCTTTTAAATATAGTAGTTGAAGTTCTAGTTAGAGCAATTAGACAACATGAGGAGGTCAAAGGAACACAAATCGGAAAGGAAGAAGTCAAACTATCACTATTTGCAGATGGTATGACAGTATACATAAGTGACCCCAAAAATTCCACCAGAGAACTCCTACAGCTGATAAACAACTCCAGCAAAGTGGCTGGATATAAAATTAACTCAAAAAATCAGTAGCCTCCCTCTACTCAAAGGATGAGTGGGATGGAAAAGAAATTAGGGAAACAACACCTTTTACAAAAATCACAAATAATATAAAATATCTTGGTGTGACTCTAACCTCTAACCAATCAAGTGAAAGATCTATATGACAAGAACTTCAAGTCTCTGAAGAAAGAAATTAAATAAGACCTCAGAAGATAAATAGATCATCCATGCTCATGTATTGGCAGAATTAACATATAAAAATGGACATCTTGATGAAAGCAATCTACAGATTCAATGAAATCTCCATCAAAATTCCAACTCAATTCTTCACAGAGATAAAAAGAGTAATTCTCAAATTCATCTGGAATAACAACAAAGCCAAGATATTGGAAACTATTCTCAACAATAATGGAACTTCTAGTGGAATCACCATTCTTGACCTCAAGCTGTACTACAGAGCAATGGTGATACAAACTGCATGGTATTGGTACAGAAACAGACAGGTAGATCAGTGGACTTGAATTAAACCCACAAACCATGGTTACCTGTACTTTGACAAAAAAGTCAAAAACATCCAGTGGAGAAAAGATTGCATATTCAACAAATGGTGCTCCCTCAAATGGTGGTTGGAATGTAGAAGAACACAAATTGATTCATTTTTATTGCCTTGTACAAAGATCAAGTCCAAGTGGATCAAGGACCTACATATAAAATCAGATATACTGAATCTAATAGAAGAGAAACTGGGAAAGAACCTTGAACACAGCACAGGGGAAAAATTCAGTGGTTTGGGCTCTAAGATCAACTATAGACAAATGGGACCTCATAAAATTGAAAAGTTTCTGTAAGGCAAAGGACACTGTCAACAGGACAAAACTGAAACCTACAGCTTGGGAAGAGATCTTTGTCAATGTACATCCCAAGGAGGGATAATATCCAATATATACAAAGAACCCACAAAATTAGACTCCAAAGAAACAAATAACACTATCAAAAATGAGGTACAGAGCCAAACAAAGAATTTTCAACTGAGGAATCTCTAAGATTCTGTAGGCTGAGAAGCACCTACAGAAATATTCAACATCCTTAGTTGAACATTAGGGAAATGCAAATCAAAATGACCCTGAGATTCTACCTCATACAAATCAGAATGGCTAAGATGAAAAACTCAGGTGACAACAGATGCTGGCAAGGATGTGGAGAAAGAGGAATGCTCCTCCATTGCTGGTCAGATAGCAAGCTGGTTCAACCACTCTGGAAATCAGTCTGGTGGCTCCTTAGAAAATTAGACATAGTTCTACCTGAGGACCCAGCTATACCCAAAAGATGCTCCAACATATAACAAGGCTCCACTATATTCATAGCATACATATTCATAATTACCAGAAGTTGAAAACAACCCAGATGTCCCTCAACAGAGGAATGGATACACAAAATGTGGTACATTTACATAATGGAATACTACTCAGCTATTAAAAACAATGGCTTCATGAAATTTGCAGGCAAATGAATGGAACTAGAAAATATAATCCTGAGTAAGGTAACCCAGTCACAAAAGAACACACATGTTATGTACTCACTGATAAGAGAATGTTATGCAAAAACTTGGAATACTCATGATACAACACACCAACCATATGATGCACAAGAACAATGAATACCAAAGTGTGGATGCTTCAGTCCTACTTAGAAGAGGCAATAAAATAAACATGAGAGGTAGAGGGTGGGAGGGACTTGGGAGGGAGAGAAAAGGGGAGAGGGGAAAAGGGAAGCAGGTTCTGGAGGAGACTGGAGAGAAGTAGAGAGGGTCAAGAAATTGAACAGAGGTATGTAGCAGTGTGGGATGGAAAACTGTAGGTAGTCACTAGAAAAATCCCAGATGCCAGGAAAGCAATAACATCCCAGGATGGCGATGACATTGGCTGAAATACCCAACAAAGGGGAGAGAGAACCATATCCAGAGGTTAAGCATGGCATCCTGTTGGTGCCATGGGGATAGGGTTGCCCACCTGTCTTAAATGTATTAACCCAGAATTGCTCTTGTATAAAGGAAATGCAGGGACATGTGGAGCAGAAACTGAAGAAAAGACCATCCAGCGATTGCCCCACCTAGAAATCCATCCTTTCTGCAGACACCAAACCAAAGCACTATTGATGATGCCAAGAATCACTTGGTAGCAGGAGCCTGGTGTGTCTGTCCCCTAACACGCTTTGCCAGAGCCTGACCAATACAGACATGGATGCTCTCAGGCGATTGGCAGACTGAGACTGGGGACCCCAATGGAGGAGTTAGGGGAAGGACTGAAGGAACTGAAGGAACTGAAGGGGTTTGCAACTCCATAGGAAGAACCGTATCAACCAGTCAGACCATACAGAGCTCCCAGGGTCTAAAAGACCAACCAAAGAGTACACATGAAGGGACCTGTTGCTCCAGCTGCATATATAGCAGAGGATGGCCTTATCTGGCATCAATCAGAGGGGAAGCCCTTGGTCCTGTGGAGTCTTGATGACCCAGAGTAGGGGAATGCTAGGGTGGTGAGGCAGGAGTGGGTGGGTAGGTGGGGGAGTTCTGTCATAGAAACAGTGGATGAGGGGCATAAGATAGGGGGTTGTGGAGGGGAAACCTGGAAGGGAGATAACATCTGAAATGTAAATAAATAAAATAACCAATAAAACATAATCTGGGTCTAGAGATTTTATTTTAGGTGGTAGGTGGGAGATTTTATTTCACCGGGGAATATAGGTTTGTTTAGATTGCTTCTTTGACCGTGATTTAAGTTTGGTAAGTGGAACCTATTAAGAAAATTATCTATTTCCTTTGTATTTCCAATTTGGTTGAAAAGTTTCTTTTTACATATGTCCCTATGATTCTCTGTATTTCCTCAGGATTTGCTATGATATCTCTTTTTCATATCTGATTTTTTTAATTTCAATCTCTCTCTCTCATAAATAAGCTAAGGCTTTATCAATCTTAGTGTTTTCTAAGAACAAGCTCTTGTGATTCTTTGTAATATTTTTCTTTTTTGTCTATTTTTTGACTGCAATCCTTGAATATCATTATTTCCCACTCTCTGCTCCTTTGGGGTATGATGTCTTTCTTTCTGTTCTAGAGATTTCAGGTGTGCTGTTAAGTAGATCAACTGGGATCACCCCAGGTTTTTTTTTTTTAATGTAGGGACATTGTAATATGAACTTGCCTTTTAGAACTGTTTTCTTTGTATCCACTAATTTGGGGAGTGCTGTGTTATTTCATTGAATTCTAAAATGTGTTTTATTTCTTTTTTAATTTGTGTCTTGACCCAATTTTCTTTCATTTGTGAGTTGTTCAGTCTCCATCAGTCTGAAAGTTGTCTGTTGCTTTTGTGGTTGAAATACAACTTTAATCTGTGGTGATCTGTAAGACATAGGATCTTCTTTACATTTTCTTGTATCTGTTGATACTTGCTTTGTGTCAAAATATGTGGTCACTTTTTGAGAAACATGAGTTTCTGAGAAAAAGGTATATTCTTTTTTTCTGTGGGTGAAATGTTTTGTAAATACCATTCAGGTCGCTTTGCTTTATAATGTTAGTTAGCTCCAACCCTTTTCTGTTTAATGTTTGTCTGGTTGGTTGGAGTATTGTAATAAAGTCTCTCACTATCAGTTTGTGAGGATCAGTGTGTGAATTGAGCTGTAATAGTGTTTCTTTTGTACGCCTTTGTGACTAGTGAATAGAACAACAATATCCTCCTGATGAGTTTTTCCATTGATAAGTATAGTGTCATTCCCTATCTCATCTGATTTTGATGAGTTTAAGTTGTATTTCCATTTTGTCAGATATTAAAATGGCTATGCCAACTTGCTTCTTGGGTTCATTTGCTTAGAATATCTTTTCCATCCTTTTATCCTAAGATGATGTCTAATGTTGGTGCTAAGGTGTACTTCTTGTATGCAGCAGAAGTATCAATCCTGTTTGTAATCCAATTTGTTAAGGTATGTCTTTTTATTGGGGGATTGGGACCATTTATATTTGGATTAGGAATGAGTAGCATTTATTGATTGCCATTATATTGTTGCTGTACTGTGGGACCTCTTTTGATTTTGTGGTCTGATATTATTTATTCCTTGTATTTGCTTAGTTGTCATTAACCTCTTCAGGTTAAAATTTTTTCTGATGCCCTTTGTAGACCTGGATTTGTAGACAGAAATTGCTTATTTTTGATTTTTATCACAGAACATTTTGCTTTCTTCATGTATTGTGATTGAAAGTTTTGCTGTTTATAGCAGTTTGGGCTGGTTTCTGTGTTATTTTTAAGAGTTTGTAGAACATCTGTGCAGGTCCTTCTTGCTTTTAGAACCTCCATTGCAAAGTCAGATGTTCAGTAGTATGCCTACCTTTATGCTATTTGGTCATTTTTCCTTGTAGTTTTTAATATTCTTTTTTGTTTTGTATTTAGTGCATTGATTATAAAGTGTTGTGGAGAATTTCATTTCTGGTCCAGTCTATTTGATGTTCTTTATGCTTCTTGTCCCTTGATAAGCACCTCCTTCTTTAGGTTAGTGAAACTTTCTTCTATAATATTGTTGAAAATATTTTTCTACCTTTTCCTGGTTTTCTTCCTCTTTCTTTATTTCTATTATTTTATATTTGGTTTTTTTTTCATAGTGTCCCAGTTTTCCTGGTGGTTCTATGCCTGTATCTCCTCCACCCCCAGATTTAAATTTTTCTTTGACTGAGGTGTCAAAGAAAATGACATTTCTTCTATCTCATCTTCAATGCCTGTGACTGAATGTTTTGTATTCTGTTGTTGCTATGTGTTTTTGTTTGACTTCCTAATTATTTCATTTCTAATTTTTTCTCAGTTTTTATTTTCTTTACTTTCATGTCTTGAGCTCCTTTCTTCATTTTATTTTATTATTTGATTGTATTTTCATGGACTTCATTAATGGATTTATTAATATCCTCTCTGAGGTTCTGGAATATATTCATAATAGCTATTTTGAAGTTCTTGCCTTATGATTTTGAATTTCTCAGGGCTTATTGTAGTAGGGTTGCTGGGTCCTGAGGGAGGCATATTGTCTTATACAATTGGGTCTGTGTCCAATTATCTTGGCATCTGCATTTGAATAGTAAGTTTAAGTATCTTGTCTTTGTTGGGTGAGTATTCCAATCCTTAGCTTCTATTGCCCTCTCCTGATATTAGGAATGTATGGTGGCTATGTGTTGCCTGGTAGGGAGTCTTTCTGAATCTGCGTCTGCAATGAGAAAAGCTAGCTCTTCCCAGAGGTTGGGTGGGGTCCTTAGCAAGTGGAGTCAGAGAGGCAGGACAGATACCAGCAAGTGATCTACTAAAGGTTTAGTATAGAGACTAGAGAACAGCAAATGGAGAATAGAAAGGATACTGAACATTATTTACCTGATTTTCAGACAAGCATGGGTAGGTTTCTAGGTATGGAATGGCTCTAGGCATTCTGAAAAAAGAAAGAAAGAAAGAAAGAAAGAAAGAAAGAAAGAAAGAAAGAAAGAAAGAAAGAAAGAAAGAAAGAAAGAAAGAAAGAAAGAAAGAAAGAAAGAAAGAAAGAAAGAAAGAAAGAAAGAAAGGAAGGAAGGAAGGAAGGAAGGAAGGAAGGAAGGAAGGAAGGAAGGAAGGAAGGAAGGAAGGAAGAAAGAAAGAAAGAAAGAAAGAAAGAAAGAAAGGAAGGAAGGAAGGAAGGAAGGAAGGAAGGAAGGAAGGAAGGAAGGAAGGAAGGAAGAAAGAAAGAAAGAAAGAAAGAAAGAAAGAAAGAAAGAAAGAAAGAAAGAAAGAAAGAAAGAAAGAAAGAAAGAAAGAAAAGGGGAAAAGAAAGGGATGGAGTTAAAGAGGAGTTCTGGGTTCCCCAAATGGTTCTAAAAAAATTTCAGTGAATTAAAGGTAGAGGGGAAGGACAGGAGTTTGTAAGGATTTGTTATAAGACTGGGGATGAGACTGGGGCATTGGAAATAGAGGAGAATGTGACAGGAAGGTGAGTGAAGTTTGCCTACCTTGAGTGTGGAGTATCCTTTATGCTCAGTGTTTCTTACTTTTTTATAGTAGTGCTTCAGAGTTTTCAATTATTTTATTTTTTATATAGATGTGTGTGTATACACATACATACATATGCCTTTTCCCTTGCTACTTTTCATATACTTTCTTTGTTCTTCACATTTTGTGTATTGATTATTATGTGTTGTGGAAATTTCCTTTTCTGGTCCAATCTTTTTGCCTTAATAGGCATTTTCTTCAAGTTAGGAATTTTTTCTTCTGTGATTTATTGAAAATAATAATTATTCTGCCTTTGACATCTTTTTTTCCTTCTTTCTTTTTTCTAGTATTCTCTCTCTCTCTCTCTCTCTCTCTCTCTCTCTCTCTCTCTCTCTCTCTCTCTCTCTGTGTGTGTGTGTGTGTGTGTGTGTGTGTGTGTGTGTGTGTGTTTATTTAGACAGGGTCTCTCTCTACATAGCTCTGTCTCTCCTGGAGCTCAGTGTGTAGAACATTCTATCATGCAAATTACAGAGATCCACCTGCCTCTGCCTCCAGATTGCTGGCATTAAAGTCATGCTCCACCATGCCTGGCAATTTTTTTCCTTTTGATATTATCATAAATTGAATTATTTTCTTAATTTCACTTTCAGAATACCCATTGATTAATTTATTTTTAAGATATTGATCTCAGATCCTACAATTATACTGAACCCATTTAATGGTTCCAATAATTTTTGGTGAAATTCATAAATTAGTCTATATGTAACATTACATCATCCACAGATAGGAATAATGTATTTTTATTTCTAGTCTTGGAGATTCTTATTATAATAAAATAATTGTACTTTATAGGCAGAGGCAGGCAAATCTCTCAGATGTTGAGGCCAGCCTGGTTCTCAGAGAGGTCCAGGACATTGAGGGCTGCACAGAGAAACCTTGACACAAAAAATGAAACAAAACAAACAAAAACAAAAAATAAGTCAAACATTGGTTTGAGTATATTATATTTACTTAATTCACCATTTATTTAATTATGTTTTTATAAACTTAATTTTAGTCATGCTGGTTTTTAGCAATAATTGAAAAGATGACCCAAAATTTAATAAGTGATTGTAATATACCACATTATCTATTTTTGATCAAATCAGCCCACCCTTTCGATTTTGTCTAAAAAGAAGACACACAAACAGAAAGAGAGACAGACAGACAGACAGTCAGACAGACAGACAGACAGACAGACAGAGACAGAGAGACAGAGACACAGAGTCAGAGAGACAGAGAGACAGAGAGACAGAGAGACAGGGAGACAGAGAGACAGAAAGGCAGAGAGACAGAGAGATAGAGAGACAGAGAGATAGAGAGAGCTCTTCGTGACAAATAGATGAAGACAAAATAATGTACTTGTACTTACCTTTTACGAGGCAGTGTCTTGCTATGTAGCCCAGGCTGCCCTTATACTTTTGATCTTCCTGTTTTGTATTCTCAAGGTTGAAACTATGTAAGTGTACCCAGAGGCCAAATTTCTATTTCTGACAGGCTAGTTATACAAAAAGGAACATTCTGAAAATATTAACTAATTTTAAAGTGAATCTTATTACAAGCTCTCTCCACTAGGTGAAGGTACATGTGCAATATGTGCTATGGAAAAATGGATATGTTCATGCATAAAATATAAAGAATATTTATATTGTTTGTATCAAGAAGCATAGATATAGATAGATAGATAGATAGATAGATAGATAGATAGATAGATAGATAGATAGATGGACGAATGTACGGATGGATGGATGGATGGACGGATAGATGGATAGATGGATAGATGGATAGATATAGATATATGAGAAATTGGCTTACTTACATTAGATGGAGATGTGAGAAGGTAAAGACAAAAAGATAGGAAGCAGAATTTTTCAGTTTTTGTAAGGAGTTAATTTGTGGTTCATGAGAATGTATTAACAAGATAAGTATTATTTTTATGGCAATAGAAAGAATTAGCCTTTGACTGTTCTGACCTATAAAGGGCATTTTCTTAATGTTTACCAACCAATATTGATAAATGGAACCACTCTTAGAAGTTTATGTGTCCCTTTCACACATGCTTCATAATCATGTTTGTGTCTATCATTTTCTCAAAATGAACACACCCAGTATTCACATGTTTAACACCTTCCTTCTAAATAACTGTAGAGTTGGTTGTTCATTCCTTGCCTTGCTTAGTGTCTAAATGCATTCCTTTTACAATGGAGCTTTACCATAATACAACTTCAGAAAATGGCGTCCATTTGTCTCTGTCTTGTAAATACAGAGTCTTACTCAAGGAGGGCGAGGGGCCCAGCCCAGTTTCATGTTACTGGACACATGAGACACTTCTCAGACTTGAATTTTACTCCTATGACCACCATATTTTCATTTGAAGGAAACATTTTAATGCAGCCTGAAAAGGTGAATAGGTCACTAAGTTTGGACTTCAAATATTGTATCTATTCCTACTTTCCCCGCTTGTTAAATGGCCATGGTTTTATATCTTAATTTCTTATAATCTACTTTTTTAAAAATAGAAATAGGATTTTTTACATGAAGTACAGGAAGATATTATAACCAAATGAGTTATCATTATAGAAAGTGCTTTGATAAAATCAAAGGCTTTCAGAAACTGATATTACTTTGGCCATAAGAGGTGATTTTAATATGCTACATAGATTTAGAACAAAAGGCATCTTTAAAACAAAGCTGGGTTCTGGTTTTTGTGAATTATTGAAAGTACTTATGTCAGTTCTGCCTTTGTTTACTTTTATCTCTTTGCCAAAGTATTATTTTATAGCACCTATTCCCTCTGCTGTTCACATGTCCTTGTTTGAACATTTGTTTAACCAGGGTAAGAAAAACAGGAATAAAACCTACAGAGTTTGCCTGCATCACCCAACAAACTCTTGTTATCATCTGTCTCTTCCTCCTCTCCCCACTCCCTCTCTTCCTCCCTCTCTTCTTCTACCTTTTTCTTTTTGCTGGTAGAATATTTTAATGGCACAAGCTGTAAAATGCTGAAAATAGGAAGATATCTTTTTCTCATAAGACTAGAGTCAGTCAGGATGGTCTTACAGATTGTACCAGAAACTGTAGTTCTTCCACTCAGGAAAAGTTTCTTCTAGACTCTTGGTATTAACTGAATAATGAAATTTATCATAAAATAGGTAAAATTTTGGACAAGCACTGCCTTCAGATTACTGTTACTGAAGATGATTTTTTTGAAGTCCCGAGATCCTAAGTTCTGTTGAGCTCAGAATTTATTGCTCTTAAAAAGTGTGCACAGTGGTCTGTAGTACCTGATTTTCTCCTGATTTATTAGGTCAATGGAAGGCTCGCGATTGGACAGGAAAGGAGAGGTGGAGCTAGGAGTTGGGGAGACACAGAGGTCCCAGGAGGAGAAAAGGGAACCAAGATGGACCTGGGTGACATCTACTAGCCAAACTAGCTAAGTTTAATAAGGTTAGAAATATTGGGATAAAGCTTTTATCAGTATCAATTGGCTCTTAAATTATTGTATTGGCATCATGTAAATTTTGGTTTTAAATATACATAAATCTAATTGGCTGACTAATTAAACATTAAGAGTCATGCTTCTACCGGGTAATTGGGTGGTAGGCTGGCAGGCCGTGGGATGTGTGGACATTATGCAGAAGTGAGATGAAGTGAGATGAACTCGAGGGACCCCTGCGGGAGAATTTGCGAGGAGTGGGGCTGAAAAGTGGGCAGGCCAGCAGATCACGGGAGCGTGGACCTAACCCGTGGAGAGTTCAAAGGTCAATTGGCAGGTCAACAGGAGCCCTTTGGCCCAGTGTGTGGGCTGAGGATTGTGCCGGTGATCTTTCTTAATATTTACCGCAATGGTTTACTACCTCTTGCATTCTATCACGGATCAGAACTTTGCTTTATTATCTATATAAGAGAAGAAAAAGGAGACATTACTAAGTTGAAAACTCAATGTAACTACTGTCTCAGTGTAATGCCACTTTGCAGCTATGTGCTATTAACCTATGAATACCATTTCGGATCCCATCCATTGTTCACTTCTTCACTGTGAGATGTAACATTACCATTGCTATTCTTAAGTCATTTAGTCCATATATCCTTTATAGGTGCCAGAACTTTTATTAGAGACATACGTAATCAGCATTAACATGAGCATTTACTAAGTTAAAATATTGTTCAGTCTTTGCACACAAGATAGTAGTGGTTATTAGTTTAAGAGTGTCCACAAAATTTACCATGGCTACACCAACTTCTGGGTTACCAATTGTTCTAGGCTTGATAAAAGGACTAGTCATATGATGTGAGATAGCTTCCCTCGGCAGAGTGCAGTGTGTGCCACTATCTTTGCTGAGATTCTCATACCAACAAAAAGCTAAATGGGGAGATCTATCTCACCCATAAGCTGCTTGAATATCCTCTTGGAGTTCTTCCCAGACTCTCCTGAGTGATTCAAGGTCAGGGCAGAAATGTGTCATTAAGAGACTGAAGAGAGAGAGTGGGAAAGATGACTCATCAGTGACAAGCATTGGAAGTTCTTCCAGAGGACCCAGACTCAACTGTCAGCACCCACAAGGCAGATCATAACGGTCTGTTACTCTAGTTCCAGAGGAATCCTCTCACAAACATAAAGGCATCAATGCTCATAAAAATAAATCTCAGAGAGAGAGAGAGAGAGAGAGAGAGAGAGAGAGAGAGAGAGAAGGAACAACATTGTAATTTGAGTCTGGGTATGTACATTTAAAATGACTTTTCCAATTCAGTTCTCAGAAGCCAAAACACTGAAGTGCTTCCAACTACATCCAAATCAATGGCTTCATGTAGAGCAGGCCCAATAATTTGGGACAAACAGAAAAGCTGCTGTTTTGTGCCCAGTCCTAGTCCTAAAGGCCCAATATACAACCTGAAAATCTGAGGCCTTTTCTGGGAGAGCAAGGGCATCCTTCACCTCAGGGACTGCTCCTCTCTGTAACTGGTATTTCTAAGTGGGTGTCTGTGTTCCCACAGTACTGATATAAAATGAGCAATGGCTTCCAGTCACTGATGAGGAGGAGGCTCTTAACCATGCGCCTTCACTCAGCTTGCCCCGAGGGCTCCTTCAACTTAAAAGCCACATTCAAAATTTCATTATGCTTTATTAGCCGTTCATTTCTGCCGCAACGGTCAGATTCAACACCTAATACAAATTGTAGATAATTCCGGGCACCTACTGACTGCCTTCTTGTCAAATGTTATTTACCTTTTCTCTCCTGTTGACTAGTTTATCTTTCTTGAAGTCTCTCTTTTCTGGGTTTCTCTCTTCTCCATTCACTTGCCATTCCTTCTCAGTCTTCTCTGCTATATCACTCAGTGCAGCATCTTCAGAGTTATCTTATCAGTTCCTTTTCAGGCCGTTCCTGCCTTAGATGCTCTTTCTCACAGACATGGATTCAAACATTCTCCGTGTTGACTACACTCATCCTCCCTCACACCCATCCCATATACAACAGAATACTTCACCGATGCCTCAATCACAGCTGTCCAGAGCTCAGTCAGTATGTTCTAACCAAAGCTCTGTTATTTCCCCGAATTTTCTTTCTGGTTACCCAAGCACCATCCTAAAGTAATTCTAGGCTCTTCATCCTTCCTAACTTCCAAAGCCATGCAAACTACAGCTCCTGCCAATTTAATTCCCTAAATGGTTCTCAAAATTACCATCTCCTCCTCATCTTCTTAGCAATTGCATTGCTTTAATAGAAAGTCATCCCTCTTGTAGACCATTAGTCGAGATTTGCCATCTTCCTCTGCCCAAGCAGTACACCAGCATCTATTTCTCCCGCAGGCAGCCTGCTCTCTTCTGTTCTGTGCTGTCCTGGTGCTGCTGTGCTCCCCCCACACTGGCAGCATAAAGCACTTGTGAGTCAGGAAATTCAGCAAACCTTCAGGCTCTCAGACCTTTGCCATGTGCCACCGGACCTCTCCTCTTGGTAAATTCTATCTCACATTGCAATCCCTCCCTTTCCTACATACTGAACATATCATGGAAAATCCTGCCAATTCTTAGCCAGTCCTGCTCATGCGTACTGTTCTAGTTTGCTTTTTGTTGATGTGATAAAGACAATGACAGAAAGTAAAATGAAGAGGAAAGGATTTATTTGACATGCCAAATAACAGTCTATTACCTAGGCAAACTAGGAGACCAAGGAAACCTAGAGACAGGAATAGAAGCAGAGGTCATGGAGGATTGGTACTTACTGGCTTGCTCCCTGTGACTTATTTAATCTGCTTTTTTATACCACTCAAGATCACTTGCCCAGTGCTGTGGCACCCATAGTAAACTGGGTCCTCCTACATCAATCATCAGCCAAAAAAAAAAAAAAAAGTCCTACAGATGTGCCTACAGGCAATCTAATGAAGGAATTTTTTCAATTAAGGTTCCTCTTTCCAAATAACTCTAGCTTATATGAAATTAACAAAACCTAACCAAGACATGAATGCTATATCATTCTGGCCTTATGTTACAAGAGTTTCTCTCACCCCCAACACTACTGTCTGGTATGTGACTGGCTCTGAGTTTTATATGAAAAGATTTGATTCACTGAAGAGACTTAATGCAAAAAGGTTTTACATTTAAGTCTAAGAGGATGGGAGAGTTCTTTAATCCCCTTCTGTATGCTTTATGTATGACAGAGATGAACAGGCAGGTTCAGCATAGGACGTCTCTCTCACCTCCTCCAAAGTGAAGAAAGCAGGGTTTCAAAACCCATACCTGGGGCTAGGGAAGATGGGTCTATTGGTGAAGTGTTGAGCAAGTATGAGAACCTGAGTTCAGATCTCGAGACCCCACATAAAAAGCAGGTTCCAAAAGTAGTGTGTTTCTGAAGTTCCAGTGATAGGGAAGTAGACAGAGGAGAATCCTTGGGAGATTTTCCCAAGAGCTGTCAGAATCAGTGAGATCCAGTTTTATTAGGGGTGGAAATTGATTAAGGAAGACATTTGATATCCCCACATGGCCTCTACATGCACCAGCAGACACCTATTCACAAACACACACACACACACACAGAGAGAGAGAGAGAGAGAGAGAATAAATGATCCAAGTTGAACCATTCGCTTTCTTGTCTGAACATCTTCAGCTTTTCTTTGTGCTTCTTAGATTAAAGATCAAAAACTTGGCCAGCATAGATCTACAAAATTTCCATAGGTCTTCTTTTTTTTTTTTTTTTTTTTTTTTACCATTATGCTCAGATAGATTGGCCACAAAACCAAAACCATGTCCTTCTTCTGCCCACCAGGAGTTCACATATACTGTTCCCTTCCTATTATGGCCTATTTCCCCTTTCACCATCAAGTAAGAACATCAGTGTGCTGCCATCTTCCAGAAGGATGTCCCTTAATTCTCTTACTGCCTATGATTGCTTGGCATTTGGTCTCCCCTTTCTTCCACATACATGAGCCATGGTAGAGTAGCATCTCAGATGATGCTGTCATTACTAAGACAAGGGATTTGAACGTTAATGATGATACTTTACTGAAAGATGTAAGCAAGGTATCACCAAACAAGAAGCATTTTATCAATTTTAGACAAAGGCTGCTTTGACTGTCAGTTACCCTATTTTATTCTTTCTTTCACCTCTATTGAAGTTGGCATAACTGCTTTAATTATTCCTAAGCTTTATAATTTAGATTTGGTCTCTCATTCCTGAATGTACTTTGCAGTTTAAAGAGGTTGCTTTTGTCTAGCTTCCTATCCCATTCTCAGGGCCTGCCCTTTCTTCTGCCACTTGGGGACACTCAGCAGCAGGTGCTAAATGAGGCAAGCTGGCCCTGCTTGCACCCTGGTGTGGTGTAGTGAGCTGTGGTAGATGCAGCTGGGGCTTAACAATGATCCTTCAGCTCTGCACCCATAGCAGGTTTATGTGTCCTGAGAGAAGAAATCAAATTATGCACAGCTGGCTAGTACTTCTCTGGTCTTTCTGGCAGGAGTGACAAACTGCCCATCACCTAAAGTGCTACATAGAGCTTAACATTTTTCTTTGTAAAAGGGCTTTCATTGTAGTTCTCCATGACATTTGCAATAAGTACAGTAACAAGTAGAAGCAAATTATTAGGGAATTATTTGTTTATTATTTTAATACTTTATGGGTACGGGTGTTTTGCCTGCATGGATGTCTGTGAACCAAGCGTGAGCCTGGTGTCCACAGAGCATCCCATTGATAGAGATCCACATGGCTGTGAGGCACCATGTGATGCTGAGAACAAGTCCTTTCGCAGAGCAGCCAGTACTCTTCACTGCTGAACTATCTTTGCAGCTTCAGTCTTAGGAGTTGAATCATATGTGCTTTATAACCATGTGTAGTAGTGCGCAATAAATTGGTTGTTTGCTTTTTTTATGGTTTACCTAATGTTATGATAAAAATCCCATGCTCCAGAGAGCTCGAATACACAGAAACAACCAAACTGAAGCGCATTGAGAGCCAGCAGGTCTCCTGGCAGTGGGAGACACCTAAGGCATGTCAGTGAATTCTCTAATTTGAATTCACATACCGAAACCACACAAAGATCCAACAAAGAAAGAGAACTTTCTTTCAGACCAATTTCCCTTATTAATGTCGATGCAAAAATATTCAATAAAATTCTTGCCAACTGAATCCAAGAACACATCAAAATGATCATTCACCATGACCAAGTAGGCTTCATCCCAGGGATGCAGGGATGGTTCAATATACAGAAATCCGTCAATGTAATCCACTACATAAACAAACTCAAAGAAAAAAACACATGGTCATTTCATTATATGCTGAAAAAGCATTTGAAAAAATCAGCATCCTTTCATGCTAAAAGTCTTGGAAAGATCGGGAATTCAAGGCCCATATCTAAACATAGTAAAAGCAATATACAGCAAACCAGTAACCAACATCAAACTAAATAGAGAGAAACTTAAAGCAATCCCACCGAAATCAGGGACTAAACAAGGCTGTTCACTCTCTTCCTACAAGTTCAATACAGTATTTGAAATCCTAGCCAGAGCAATTAGGCAACAAAAGGAGGTCAAAGGGATAAAAATAGGAAAGGAGGAAGTCAAGTTATCACTATTTGAAGATGATATGATAGTATACTTAAGTGACCCAAAAAACTCCACTGGAGAACTCCTACAGCTGATAAACAACTTCAGCAAAGTGGCCGGATATAAAACCAACTCAAGCTTAATAAAACATTTTTATTATCTTTAGTCTTCTTCTAAATTCCAATGACTATCTCAACTTGGAAAGGTTTCCTACTAGTGGTGGAGTTTGGTATGACATTTTACATTTGCCTCCTGAGATATTTACAGTATATCCCTGGATGTCCTTTGTTATATTCTGTCATCTCCATTGATGAGTTTTACAGTCATAGACCTGACCAATCAGAGCTTGAAAGAAACTTTCTTTAATTAATTTTTTCTACTGAATGCATATAGATAGTTTGTCAACATTTCCTAAGTAACACAATACAAATATTTATATAGCATTTGCTTGTATTAAGATTTTGGTGAATTTAAGTTTTTTGATGGCATGAAGTTAAACTGCACGGTGTACCTGCTATATGCAAATGCTACAGCATTTATGTGAATAACTTAGGAATCTATGGAGCTTGTTATCTGTGTGATTCTGTAACCAATTGCTCCCAGAGTTTCTGAGGGAAATGTGTGTGTGTGTGTGTGTGTGTGTGCAGTTCTAAAAGTTTGATTAGTCAAATTGCATGAGTGTTTAGAAACATTCATCTTTAAAACTTCATGTATATCTTGTCAAAAAAATGTGTTTTTCTTCTTTTCTGTCTTCATCAAATGCTTCTCTCCTAAATTTGGGTTGTGGGAAGAGGGCTCTGTATTTGTCTTCTCAAATGGATATATCTCTTCAACAAGCACATTGCAAAACCCGAGGTTACATTGTATTTGAACCCTGATTCTGCATTAACAGCTGTGTGAACGACCTATATTTAAGTACAGAAAATAAGCAATGTGTAAATAAGAGCAAAAAGAGACGGGATAATACATACACACCTCAAAAGTGTGTAGCAAAAGACAGTTTAATGCACAAAATGGTAGATAAGTAAATACTAGATAAGATCGATGGGTAATTCTGTATTGACTAATATTTTCTTTGGGAAACTATTTTTAACTTCTCAATTTCAATATTTCATTGCATTTTTCATTTCCAGCAAAACATATTTTAGTGAACTGCTTTGCTGGTGACATGTCACATCTTTGGTAGGAAGAGATCCTCAAGACATGAACTGAAAGGATCTGCCTTATTCCTGATGGATAGGGCGAGCGCCTTAGAGCACTGTGCTTCATTGGAGGCTAATGCTTGCAGAACACTGTCTGTGTTCATCACGTTTCTACTGTTGTGCTGAACATCATGACCAGAAGCAGCTAAGGAGGAAAGGATTTGTGTCAGCTTACAACTCTCAGGTAATACTCCACCCCTGAGGGAAGCCAGAACAGGAACTCCAGGCAGGAACTGAAGCAGAGGCCATGAGAGAGTACTCTTTATTGAATTGCTCCTCATGTTTTGCTGAGCTTGTTTTCCTATATACCCCAGGACTTCCTATCCAGAAATGGCATGGCCCCCAGTCTACTAGACCAGATCAATCATTAATCAATAATATGTCCCACAGACTTACCTACAGGCCATTTCCCCCCTCTCTCATTCATTATATCCCAACTGCAGTTTCTCCTCTCTCTACTCCTCTCAGGACCTCCCCGCCACCTTTCTTCTCCTGTTCCAGTCTTCCCTTTTCCCTTCAGAAAACGGTAGGCCTTCCAGGGATATCAACCAAGCATGGCATAGAAAGTAGCACTAAGACTAGGCACATAACTTAATATCAAAGCTGGATGAGGCAGCCCAGTCAGAGAAAAGTGCCCCCCAAAACAGACAAAAAGACTCAAAGGCAGCCTGGCTCCCACTGTTGGGAGTCCTTCAGAAACACCAAGCTACACAACCATAACATACGTACAGAGGTCCTAGCTAAGACACATACAGGCTCCCAGATTATTGCTCCAGTCTCTGTGAGACCCTATAAGCCCAGTTAGTTGACCCAGTGGGTCTTGTTCTTACGGTGTCCTTGACCCGTCTGGCTCCTACTATCCTTCCTCCCCTTCCAATAGGTGCCCCAAGCTCTGCCTAACATTTAGCTGAAGCCTCTGTGATGATGATTGTTAGGCTCCTGTCTATCATTAGGAATTGTTTCATTCATTTTTTTCCAGTTATATTTTGTTCTATCCTGGGTTCCTGGATATCCTGCCTCTGGCTCCTGGCCCTCCAGGCAGTGTCAGGTGTGGGCTCCCTCTTGTGGCATGGGTCTCAAGACGGACTAGTCATTTGTTGGCTAGACAATTTCTGTGTGACCTTCACCATAGCCCATCTTGTATGCAGGACAAATTGTGTGTTTTTCGCTGCGTTGGTGATCAGTCCCTCCATTGAAGTCTTACCTGGTTACAGAAGATGGCTGGTTCCGGCTTTGTATTCCCTATTACTCATAGTCCTCACTAGGGTCACCCTAGTAGATTTCAGGGAGTTTCCATTGCATTATGTTTGCACATTTCCCCCAAATGCATCCCAGTTCCAGTCATCTTTCCAGACTCTTCTCCCTCACCCCTCCTTCCACCACACCTGATCCCTTTCGTTCCCATCCTACCTTCACCCAGTCCACCCTGCAAATCTATTTTGTTTTCTCTTCCCAGGGAGATCCATGCATCCCTCCTTAAGGCCTCCTTGGATTTGCGGATTGTAGCATGATTATCCTTTATGGCCGATATCCAATAATAAATGCATACATACTATGTTGTTCCTTCTGAGTCCCTAGAGGCCATTTATAAGGAGGCACTTTCTGAGTTGAGATCCTTTCTTCCAACATATGTCTAGGTTTTAGTCATATTGACAAAAACTGACCAGTACTCTTCACAATGAAAGTTTACAAGACTTCATAATGATCCTCAGTGCTTAGAGTTGTAAACACTGTTGGCAAAGGAGAGTGATCGTCTTGCTTTATATGCAGCAGAGTAAAGAAAATTGTACATTTGTAACCTGTGCAGGCAGATGGCCAAATCTCCTTCGGTTAGTATGCAATGTAAGTTCAAGGAGACCCCTTCTGTCATCATCTGATGCATAGACTTGAGTCTGCCACTAAAATGCCCACATGTGGACATGATGTACGTTGTGGAGAAACAGTGGGGACCTGGTTTATCTAAGTCCTTGGAACCCCTGGGAAAATTCCAGTGTTTCACCCTCGGGTGGCTCCAGTTCCACAGCACTTACTTTTCTTTTGGAATATTTCTAAGGGACCCAGCTCTGGCTCCCCAAGAGCATCTTTTCTCTTAGGGCCCCTTTTACCCAACAGATTCTGACAGGGACACTTGGACTGTCAACGTTTTGCACATAGTGGAGACTGAGTTTCTCACAAAGACTTGGATTCTTTGCATTTGGTAGAGGCAAGAACTTCATTTCTGATATTAACATAAACAGTTACTCTCCTGCCGCAGCAGTGGAGCCTAATCCGTACAGTAATAGCAGGTAATAATATCAGTACCTGTAAGTACAGTTTTCTTGCAACCTGTCATTCTAGTCAGAGCAGAAAGTGTGGCAAGATGCACAGAAACTTTCTATTAATAGATCTTAAACCACTAATTCTATATGACTTGTTTGATTCTGACAAGATTATTTTGCCATTTTATTTGAATCTTTCAATAAATAAAATTCAATACTACCACGTCTTTCTTGCTTGCTTAAAGAGTCTACTGCTGCGAACTCTCAAGATAGGAAATTCCAAACACACTGAATGATCCCATTCACTCTTGTCACTGCACAAGCGCTCTTTCTGTTACTGGACCACAGCTAAGCATCATCGCCTGCCAGGAGGCTGCAGCTAGAGAAGTGGAAAGCAGCTTGGGCAGTTGGAGTTAGTGAGCCTTGACAGAGTAGCCTACTGGCCCGGGTCAGCTCTGAGGGGGCGGGGAGAGGAGGGGATGGGCGGGGGTAGGCGGAGATGGGAAGCGGGGCGGGGGCAACCAGCCCCGCAGCTCTTAGCCTGCCGGTCCCCTGCGCGCCTTGGCTGAATCCCAACGGGCAGAGCTTCTTCCAGTCTTGGAAGGCACAAATTGAATATCAGGGACGTGGACCCATCAAGGCTGAACAGCCATCCAGGAGCTAAAGTGTCGACCTGGAAAGCTGACAGTGACTTGGGAAGGGAGGTCGCCGATCTGTGATCCGGAGGTGAGCTTAGGGCTTTCGAGGCACAGTGGGGCAATTGCTGTGCTTAGTGCAGCGGGGTGGCTAGTGCTTCTTGTGGTTGCACGCACAGACAGGCAGGGAGGGGCAGCCACAGGAGTGGACAGCATAATGCCTGAGGGTGAAGCAACCTCAGGGCTTCAAAAAGGTGCAAATAGCCACAGCTTAATAGCAGCGGTGGAGGTAGCGGTAGGGGGTGGGAAGGGGATTTTAACAACAGTCCTGCCTGCCTCTTCCCAAGGTTGTGCAGCCAGACTGAGTCCAGGGGTTGCTGGCTCTTGTACCTCCAGCCCTGACTGCACTGGCAAAGTTTGTCTCCCTGGGTCCAATCTGTCTTCTGCTCCTGCAGCCCCGCAAGTGCCAGCGCTCTTCTCTTTCCAGCTGCAGCACTCACCATGGAGTCCCCCATCCAGATCTTCCGCGGAGAGCCAGGCCCTACCTGCGCTCCCAGTGCTTGTCTGCTCCCCAACAGCAGCACTTGGTTCCCCACCTGGGCAGAATCGGACAGCAATGGGAGTGTGGGCTCGGAGGACCAGCAGCTGGAGCCCGCACACATCTCTCCAGTCATCCCTGTTATCATCACTGCTGTCTACTCTGTGGTGTTTGTGGTGGGCTTAGTGGGCAATTCCTTGGTCATGTTTGTCATCATCCGGTGAGTTCAGGGGCAGGTCTTGGTGGTGGTGGTGGTGGTGGGTTGGGGATAGGCAATTTGTGCGTGTGTGTGTGTGTGTGTGTGTGTGTGTGTGTGTGTGTGTGTAGGAGTGAGCCAGCCAGCCAAGTGAGGGGTCTCTTCTGTGTAGGTTTTCTGAGAGAAATTCTCCAAGGTGACATCTTAAAAGAATTTCCTGGGAGAGTGTTTTGCCAAGGCTAATCCAAGATATCTTTAGGATTTAAGAGCTTACCTGCCCATGTCAAAAGGGAGGCTACAAACCTCTGCTAAGAGAACACTCAAGAAAATGCCAGGGTTCTGATCACAAAGTCATTTCCTAGTTTAAAAAAAATAGAATATCTATATAAGCCTTTGCTTGCTTACCTGCTCTGGATTGAAACACTTTACTGCCCTGTCTAATATTTCTTTAAATAAATTCTGGGCCCACCAAATGCATAGGAGATAGTTCAGATTTTTTTGTGACTTGTCATACTGGTGTTGTAGCTTATGAAATGAAAACCAATAGGCTATGTTTGTGAATAGCCACTAGCATGATTTTTGAAGTGCCCAGGATTAAGCCCAATGAGTATGCTAGGCAAGCACTCGAGCTAGACTGTGTGGCTGTCTCAGAGCTGGATAAGAGCAGAAAGGCATGTGATAGCCCAATTAGAGATTCTGCAATAACATTGCTCCTTCCATGTCAAATCTTAAATTGCCTCCTCAAAGTCCCCATAATCTCTGCACCAGATGCCATGTCCTTGTCTTCCAAAGTCTCATAGGTATCAAATTGGCATCTTTTTATATACTGCAAATCATTGCCGAAGAGCATAAAGAAGGCTGGGGCTCTGGCAACTTTATGCTGGGCTTTGAATGTGGTCTCACCTTTCTGCCTCCTGTCTTGGAATGAATATTAACATCTCCTTTTACTCAAGAATAGCCAAAGCAACCTCAGAAATTAAGAGGCTATTGTTCTCTCTCCAGGTATATTGTACATGTTTGAGAATGTCATGAAAGAGAGTTAGTTTCATGGTTGCTGCTTATGTGGATTAGCTAAGATTATTTTCTTTCCATGGAGTACATGATCCCAATGAGGTGTGTAGTCTGCATAGTCATTTCAGGACATAAACTAAATTCTATAGGAATATAGAGAGGTTGCGGGAAGGAGGGAAGTGGATAGGATATCAGTCAGCTCAGCTGGATGGCAGCATATAATAGGCTCATGATCTCAGTTCGTTGGGAGATGGAAGCAGGAGAAATGTGAGCACAAGGCTTGTTTGGACAACTTAGTGAAAGCGAAATAAATGTCAAAATAAAAACTAAAAGCACAGAGGTGGAGGAAATGCCTCAGTGTTTGAACACTTACTGAGCACACATGGGACTCCGGCATCATAGAAAAGGAAAACAAAAAATGTGTTCTTTGTACTTGAACAGATCACAGACAAAGCCTATTCCATCGTTTTTATGCTCCCTTGGCTTGACGCACTGTCCGTGCATCTATCTCAGACCTAGTTTCAGGAGTTTGTTTCTACTGGGAGGGAAGAATTCCTCTTCATTAGCTATCATGCTGTATCCTGAGTGGTAATATCTTCCTGAGAACTGTGCAGGTGGCACCTCCTTCAACCCAGCTTGACTTCTGGATGCAGGCAGTCAAGGGTTGCCCCTGGAGGCTCTGCGCTCAGCTATAAATCTAAAATGCTGTGCCTGTAAGACTGCTGTCATTCTAAGATGAACTGGATATTAGTGGGGCAATTAATATAGGCTTAGAACTATATCAACACCTTTGAAGATAACGGTTGCTTGTTCCTCACCTTCTATTTAAAGACTGTGGTTTAGAGAAAGAAAACTTATATTAGAAAAATAGATGATGGTAGTCATTGTTTTTGAGACAGTCTTGCTAAATTCCCCAAGCTGACCTCAAACTCAGTCCTCTGATTTCAGCCTACCAAGTAGTAGGATTACAGACCTGTGCTACCACATCTCACTGGAGAATGGAATTTAGGAATGGGAGTAATGCTGCAAACCACATGTGGGTTACTGTTTGTTAGCTTGATAAACACTCACTATCCAGACTGGGCAACTGAGTCAGAATCTACATGAAAGATTTAAGTCTTTGTATATGTCTAGTCTTCAGATTTCTATACGAAGTCAGAGTAATAGTTTTCATTATAATCATGCCTTTTGGTACCCAGATGGTGATAACCTACTGAATGCATTGGAATTTGTTCTTAGGGCTTATTGTCACGTGGCAATATTAAGAGGAAGGGATGACATGTTCTAAGGTATTAATTACTCCAGTGAAGTATTTTCTAGAACATTCCCCATCTTCCTTGGCCACAATCCTGCAAGGATAGACTGCCCAGGGCTAATGTTTGTCTTGGGTTGTTGCTGAGCTTGGCTACCTGTGTGGCAACTGAAGGGCAGAGCTTGTGTTCTTGTTCCGTTCTCTTATGGTGCTGGCTCTCTGCATGCTCCAGAGGACTGGAAACATCCTGACTCCAATGGGAATCAGGTGGTGCAGAACCCTGCAGAATGTGAAAGACACCTCAGAAGCAAGGAGCACACTTCCTTTGTGCTTTTCAGAAATGAAGAAACTACTGCCTTTTAGTAAGCAACCATGATTTCAATATCAAGCAATCCAGAAGGATGTTTAGCAAATTAATTTCATTTATATGAACTGAAGATATCTGGAGAATTTAATGAAACAAACTCATTACATTTTCAAATCATTCAACTGGAAAGTCATATTAGAGAAATCATTCCTGATCATTTTATTTTTTATTTAATATCTTTAAAAGAGAATTTTCTAAAATAATATTTGAGTCCACAGAAAAAACAAACAAAAGGCATAAACCCTCCACATCCCTATCCTTTACATAGATTATTCCTCCATAAGTCTCCTGCCCCAGCCAGAAGACTGTCAAACCTGGGCTGACTCAGGACTGTCACCCGCAGTCCACAGTTACCACTGGAGTTGGTCCACCCTCTCAGGTCCCACTGAAGCCTAATTGACAAATGAAAATAACTTATACTGAAGGTGTGTGTAGGTCACTTGTGCTATGAGTCATTATGAAATGTCTCCTGAAATCACATGTGTTGAAGACTTTGTCACCTTCTGACGTGGTGAAATGTTTGAAAGGTATGGTTTGATGCAAGGCAGTGAGGCTAGTGGGTGCATGCCCTTGAAGGAGATATTGCGGGGTATACAGCTATGAGCATCCTTTCCCTCTCCCTCTCCCTCCCCCTCTCCCTCTCTCCCTTGCTGATTGCGGCCTGAGGTAAACAGACCTTCTCTACCATGTATATTGGGTCATCACAGTATACTCCCAACAAATGGGCCAATAATGAACTGAAACTCCTAAACTGGGACCAAGGCGAACTTTTCCTTATTACAAGTAGACTACCTTTGCCATTTTATTGCTATGACAGAAAACTAGCACTGTTAAATACATGTGTACATTGTGACATGTTTAACTTAATCAAATGAACACACACTTAATCCATTACCACAATTCACTATGAGTGCCAGTTATGTGGAGAGCACAGCTAAGATCTGCCCTCAGTAGCTTTCAGATCCACACTACAGTGTTCCTACCCACAGTCATCATCTATACAGCACCAACATCCCCCAAATATTCCTAAACAATGAGTCTAAGCACTATTTACATTGCATTTGCATCACACTGGGTATGACAAACTGGAAGTACACGGGAGATGTACAGGCTGTGTGTGAGTGCTATATCAACTCATATAAAGGGCCAAGCAAGCATCCATGGATTAGGATATCTGAAGAGGCATCCTCTGTAGATACCAAGGGACAACTCTAGGACCTATGGAAAACCTCAAATGCAATAAATATGTGGCAGTGCTTCAGCTCTGCAGGGCCAGCAACCCAGTGCTTTATAGCAGTACTGTGTTTATGCCATCTTTCCTGGTGTTAAGTGGTTTCTACACTCATAATGTACACTTGGCCACCCTGGTCAGAATGCTTTCCAATTTTTTATTTGCAAACCATGGCAGGAATCAGAGAGTCTCACTATTTTTCTGATGGAATACCCGGCTCATTGAGTATCTCTGGAAAGAGACAGCGCTGATTCCAAGATCCCTCAAGAAATGCAGAGGCTATTTCTAAGATTATTTTATAATATTTTCATTTTCAGGAAAATTAGAAGTAGTAATTCCTTACAGGATTGTACTGTAATTTGTTAGAGCAGGGCTCTGGGAGGTTATTACCCTAACAAGAAGAGTAGCAGATGCCTCTTGATGGAGACAGTGAAGACCAGCATCACCTGAGCACTTATAGGCCAGGTCTCTGCCTGTGAATTTCTGTGTGTGTGTGTGTGTGTGTGTGTGTGTGTGTGTGTGTGTGAGAGAGAGAGAGAGAGAGAGAGAGAGAGAGAGAGAGAGAGAGAGAGAGAGAAAGAGAGAGGGGGGGGGGAGGGAGGGAGGGAGAGGAGAGAGAGGAGAGAAGAGAGACAGAGAGAGAGACAGAGAGAGAGAGAGAGAGAGAGAGGGAGAGAGGGAGGGAGGGAGGGAGAGGAGAGAGAGGAGAGAGAGAGGAAGATCTAATCATCATCACTGCTTTGTTAGGTCATATGAAGCTCCCAAAGCAGTATCTGTTGCTTTGTAAGCCGTCAGTAAATGCTTATAATAGCTTTGTTCTTGTTGGGTCCTAGGTCTTCTCTGGTACAAAACCATCCAGCCTCTTATCAAACCCAAAAAAGTCCATCTCTGCACTGCCTCCTGCAAGGGATACTGGATATCAAAGCTATCTCCGTATCCCTGTCATCTGGCAGGCTCAAGCTCCCATGAGCTTTTTTTCTCTTTTGTGTCATCTGTGCAGATTTCTCTGGTTCTGAGCTTCTTTTCATCTCTGTGTTCCCTAAGTTTACAATATAATTTAGACTCAGTTTTCAGTCATCAGATTTTAGTGTGTTTCAGATTTAGGGGTGGGCTTTTGAAAACTCATGGTAAGCATGTGGAAAATGAAGGGCTAAAGAGAGAGGAAACAAGCATAAGTGGTAAGAGAAAATAGCCTTGGAGCTCAACATGAAGCAAAACTTCAGGTAAAGGCTAACCAAGTGGAAGATAACAGATATCAACACATCTCAAAGTGTATAGTGTCAAGGTTCCAGGTCGTTAGATTTATTGTCATGAAAACTGAATGAAGTACTGATTAAAGAAACATCACTGACATTAAAATAACAAGAACAAACGGTGATATCCCTGCTTAGCAAAGATGCCAACAATACAAGTATTGTCTCTTCCATCTCTGTGTTGTCTGTACAGTACAGAGAAATGATCAAAAGTCCCAGGATCCAGCCAGGCAACAAAGCCAGGATTCTCCCTTCTGGCACTGCACCTCACATTTCTAGCACTGTGAGTGCCAAATTGTCACAGAAACTCTGCCCCATGAAATTTGTTCTTGATATCTAACAACACAACTCTGATCTCTTCATGTCACACAAGTTCCAATCGATTCCACTCACTTGCAGAGGTGGTCTCCAAAATGGGCTGGGGTTAAGGAGTCCATAGGGAACATTTCTAGCTTTCTGAAGTAATATCGATTGTGGCTTACATTCTCAACTCTGTAACTGACTCTTCTTCCTGGTCTGTCTTTCCCCTCCTGTCTAATATATAGTACCATGAGTCAGGTTTGTACCTCTGTGGAGATTAGTTATTGCTTCACTCACTGTTGCCATATGCTCCTGAGATGAGTATGTCAAAAGAGCATCCATTTGCAGCCAGCCCGCCTTCAGCTTTTACACACAAGCCAAACTTTTCATCTAGATGGTGCCATTTTACTTGAAATGCAAAGTTTTGTAAAGCATTATAAAGTGGTAAAAAAAAAAAAGTTTAGTTGCTTTCTCAGTGGACATACAGTGAACGAAAAGACTGGTTAACAGTTTGTTCTAGTTACCTAGAAGTAACTTCTGAGGGTTCTGATAGAATCTCTAGCAGAGGAGTTTCCACTTAAGTGTTGATGGGCTTTCATACAGTGTTCTTCCTGGTAGACTGGTGACAATGTCTCTTGAACTTCTGGTTTGTTCTCTCCTTCTGTTTGATTGTGAGTTCTTCTCTCATTGTGGCATGTTTCTACACACCTGTCTATAGGATGGAAACCCCTGTTCCTCAAAGCTAGGTCTATCTCTGCCTGCATGGATCATGGGCTTTCCTCTAGCCAAACTTCCTCAGCCAGAGGAGTGAACAGACATTAGTCTCAGAGGAGTGAACAGACATAAGTCTCAGAGGAGTGAATAGACATAAATCTCAAGAACAACTTGATGCTCATGTGTGAGACTCAAGTAACTGAAGTCAAAATACTAGATTTTGAAAGTTGTAAGAACCTGAAATGACAAATGTAGAAATACATAGCTTGCCATCTATCTCCTGCACTGCAATTTCTGAACTGTCTTTTGTAATCATATCTCTTTAAGATTTTTTAAGAGAACTCCACGATGTTTAGCTGCCTCATTTATAGAAAAGAAATAAGATCTGCCAAGTGGAGTTATTGGGAGACCTAAGTGAGGTAACATCTACATAATGGACAGGATGCTTCTTGAAGGGATTTGTCATTGTGATTACTGTCAGAGCTCAATTCTTTTATTTGGAGATCTGATAACAAGATTTGGATTCTTTATACATTCATATCTTATGTAGTCCTGTTCACCTATTGGTTATACGTATTTTTGAAAAGCTAAAAGCCAGGTATCTCCCAACATTTTATGATAACTGTAGATCTAAATCTCATTTTATGAAGTTTTTGTATAATATGAACTTATGTTTGTCTATGCCAGGGCTCAAGTTTTATTTTACTGTCCTTTTTATTTTCAAGCTAAATTGGATAAAAATAGCCATGAATGTTATCTGGAAGCTATATTCCACCTTGCTTTCTGAGCTAACTGTTAAATTCTCCCCACATATGAAGGAGAGAAAGAGTTGGAGAACATGAATTAAATTAGACATGATCATTGGGAGTCTGGGAAAAAAAAACATTTAACCCCATATTCCTAAGTTATCTTTGGGATGCTATGCAATAAACACGTGTTTCAATTTGTACACAAGAAACTGAGGCTTGTGGTAATAAGACTTTGCTATTCCCTGTTTCTTGAGGATTGCTTAAAGGCCTATGTGTTGGATATGTGGCCTCAGACCTTTAATAGATGCAAATTAGTTGGAACTCTTTGTGCAATTTTAGGTGTGGCCTTAAATGTAGTCCTGGAACGTCATGCCCCTCTTTTTATTCTTCATTATGGGTGGCAAAATGAATGGCTTTGTTCTGCCATGTTCTCCTGTCTTGGGATGCTGCTTTGCCCACAGGTCTGAAGCAACAGAGCCAGCAAGGCCTGGTCTAGAACCTCCAAGAAAGGGAAAAGAAAGAATTCTTTATACATAGAAGTTGAGTTGCTCAAGTTGTTATCATGAAGTAAAACTGACTGTTATACCCTAATGAAGTTTATCTGTTTGATGGATGGGAAAAAAAATGAAAGACTAGAACCCAGGTATCTAAGTTTATAAAGCAAAGAATGCCTATATAAGGTCATGAAGACCCAGGAACCTTAGAGACTTAAAACACAAGAGTAGATGCCAAAGCTATCACTTGCTGAAATCTATGAGAGATTCTGTTAGAAGACATTGAAGCAGTGAAAAGTATATCTATAACCTGAACTTTTGAACATGAAGTTGTATTTTAAAATAGACAGTACACACACACACACACACACACACACACACACACACACACACACATATATATATATATATATATCAACCTATATTTTTTCATTAGAAATATTACATGATTGTGCTTGCTTAGTTATCTGTGTGTTTAGAAAGATATTATGAGTCTTCGGTTATAGAATCTTAATCACTTTCTAACACATATAGGCCACTTAACAATATTTGTTTAATATTGTCCAAGGGCAGAATGTGTTTCCCCACTCACCAGAATAAATCATTCAGAAATGGATCATAAAGGTGCAAATCAGAACATGCTGGCTTTAGTGCTAATCCTTGCAGCGCCCTCCTACCTAGTCAGTAACATATCTCATTTCTCACAGGATGAGAAGGGCAGGTGGGGAGAGCAAAGCCCGTGGGTGCTGAGGGTGGAAGGCATCCCTGCCTGGCAGATGTGTCAAGCCAGAGCCTAAACAGGCCTCTCCTCTAAGCTCCCACCTTATTATCCTTAAGCATCAGGAACTGATTCAGGAAGTTTAGACTCAGGACTGTGATTTCATATTAGACAGTACCATTTCATCTCTCGTATGTCACTGACAGCTAACTTTTTAAAGAGAAAAATGTATATGTCCTGTGGGACAGGAATGAATTCATTGTGATAAGGTTTATAATTCCGAGATATAAAGAAAGGAATTAACACACAGTTTTTTCTTCATGGTTTTTGAGAGGTAAGACAGTATGGGTATTTACTGGTCAGTGGGTTTGGGAGAAAACATTTCCTTCAAAGAAGAATTCTGTTGATTCAGATTTGGATGAAAATGTTGTCACTCTAAACTTCCTGTTGCAGTGTAGAGAATGATTTCAGTTTCCAGACAATCTTACTGACCCATATTGAACTTTACTGTCAGCTTGTCTGAAAAGTAAGACACTATAAAAAAGTTTTCCAGATGTTGAATAGAGAAAAACAGTACAAATTTTATGTACTGTGGTATTGTTGTATCAAATATAACTCTTCTTGTTCTGTTTTATTTATATATTGTACTATAGTGACAAGTTAGTAGTGTATTGACATGAAGACATCATTGGGTCTAATTGTGTTTTGGCCACTGCAGAAAAATCTATTTTAAAATTGAACACCATGTTGTACTTTCAAAGGTTAGATAATTGCAGTGATTGATTTCTTAAAATAACTATGTTTTATACAAACAAAAGAAAAATGCTTCAAAAATATTTAAGTCAAGACTCCTGGGGAGGATTAAAATGAATCACTTCTGACATGAAGGACTCCACAGTCCTGTTTGCATATTCATCTAGTTATTGATCTTCCTTCTTTTATTTTATTATTCCTTCTTTTATATCCTTCTAGTTATTGATCTTCTATTGTCTTCCTTCTCAGTTTTATTTAACTTATTTGATCAAAGTACTAAGATAGAACCTTAATGAAGTGTGGGGACTTTACTTATCTTTCTCAATACCCTGGCATCTAGGAAGTCCTTTTTCAATCTGCACACACAATGAATGCATAAGAAATAAGTACATGCAAAGCAAAATTGATTATTAGGAGGCTGCCACTCTCACTCGCCCTCCGGGTTTAAGTTGCAGAGATGGAAGGAAACATTACTGCTCCTTATCTTTTAGATACACAAAGATGAAAACTGCCACCAACATCTACATATTCAACCTGGCTTTGGCAGACGCTTTGGTCACGACCACCATGCCCTTCCAGAGCGCCGTCTACCTGATGAATTCTTGGCCTTTTGGCGATGTTCTGTGCAAGATCGTCATTTCCATCGACTACTACAACATGTTTACCAGCATATTCACCTTGACCATGATGAGTGTGGACCGCTACATTGCTGTGTGCCACCCTGTGAAAGCTTTGGACTTCCGAACACCTTTGAAAGCAAAGATCATCAACATCTGCATCTGGCTGCTGGCATCGTCTGTTGGCATATCAGCGATAGTCCTTGGAGGCACCAAAGTCAGGGAGGGTAAGAGATACTTTTTTCATAGCATTTATAAAAGTAGAATTCTTTATGAGGTGAACTTTTACCTTAGAAATGAGTAGAGCATACATCTATGAGGAAACAAGCAAACAGAGCAGTAAAAATATAATTCCTAAATCCATGAAAGATTAGAAATGAAACAATTGTGCATTTCTTCCACCTCTAAACATGGAGTAGGGTGAGGACAGTGCCAGGAAGAAAAGGCTGTATACCCTGGCTTCCTTTTAATTTCTCTTCTTCCCATATTTTCACAGAAGCTTTTGGTATAGGAAGGTTGGGTTACCATCATACAAACTCACTTTGGAAACTAGTAACCTCGACATTTATCTTATCTAATGATGTAGCAAACTAACTAGCAAGCAAGCGTCAATCATCTTGACAGTATTTTCACGGGTCATAAGATGTGTGTGTGCATAAAGCCTTTAACTGTTACTGGATCACATCATACTCTTTATTCTTATGCCTGTGAGAAACAGACTCTGGGAGGATCAGAGAAGGTGCAGAAAGGAAGCAAAGTGAATAAGATTTTGAAACTACAACCTAGCTATGGCTTACCTTCTTTTCCTCTCTAAATTATTAGAGACACATGTGGGCTCTTTTCTCCTTTTTGCTTTAAGGTTATTCCTCACATATCTTTTCATTGTTGGTTTAGGTAAGCTCATGATCAGGTTCTTAGGTGGTTATAGCTTTTACCTTATGAAAACAGGGTAACTGCACTTTCCCTGTGTTTATATCACATTAGGATAAGGGATGAAATTGCCTGGCTACTTTAGCCTATACTGTTTTCTGTGTCATATCCTTGAGAGTTCGGTTTAATTGAGCTATGATGTTATCTAGGTTAGTCTGACCCGCAACCAAGGTGAGAACAGCTGTCTCAAGACTTTCACTTTTTCAGCAATGACTGAAACTATGTAAAATATCTTTGATCTTAATAGAGATTCCCTAGAGGGAAGCAAATGAGTGGATTTTGAAGAATATAAATGCTATCTAATGCTCTTACAGATGGTCCAGATGTATCCTTTTATAAGAGAGCTTTGTAAGTACATGTGTGTACAGATAATTGAATTTTTTTCTGGATATAGTAAAAGGGCAGATAGTAAAATCATCACTTATTTTACATGATATATAGGTTAAGTTTGTTCAATTCTAGGTGGATTCTTTTTTTTTTCCAGTTTTTTTTTATTCGATATAATTTATTTACATTTCAAATGATTTCCCCTTTTCTAGCCCCCCCCCACTCCCCGAAAGTCCCGTAAGCCCCCTTCTCTTCCTCTGTCCTCCCTCCCACCCCTTCCCAGTTCCCCGTTCTGGTTTTGTCAAATACTGTTTCACTGAGTCTTTCCAGAACCAGGGACCACTCCTGCTTTCTTCTTGTATCTCATTTGATGTGTGGATTATGTTTTGGGTATTCCAGTTTTCTAGGTTAATAACCACTTATTAGTGAGTGCATACCATGATTCACCTTTTGAGTCTGGGTTACCTCACTTAGTATGATGTTCTCTAGCTCCATCCATTTGCCTAAGAATTTCATGAATTCATTGTTTCTAATGGCTGAATAGTAATCCATTGTGTAGATATACCACATTTTTTGCATCCACTCTTCTGTTGAGGGATACCTGGGTTCTTTCCAGCATCTGGCAATTATAAATAGGGCTGCTATGAACATAGTAGAGCATGTATCCTTATTACATGGTGGGGAATCCTCTGGGTATATGCCCAGGAGTGGTATAGCAGGATCTTCTGGAAGTGAGGTGCCCAGTTTTCGGAGGAACCGCCAGACTGCTTTCCAGAGTGGTTGTACCAATTTGCAACCCCACCAGCAGTGGAGGAATGTTCCTCTTTCTCCACACCTTCTCCAACACCTGCTGTCTCCTGAATTTTTAATCTTAGCCATTCTGACTGGTGTAAGATGAAATCTTAGGGTTGTTTTGATTTGCATTTCCCTAATGACTAATGAAGTTGAGCATTTTTTAAGATGCTTCTCTGCCATCCGAAGTTCTTCAGGTGAGAATTCTTTGTTTAACACTGTACCCCATTTTTTAATAGGGTTGTTCGGTTTTCTGGAGTCTAACTTCTTGAGTTCTTTATATATATTGGATATTAGCCCTCTATCTGATGTAGGATTGGTGAAGATCTTTTCCCAATGTGTTGGTTGCCGATCTGTCCTCTTGATGGTGTCCTTTGCCTTACAGAAACTCTGTAACCTTATGAGGTCCCATTTGTCAATTCTTGCTCTTAGAGCATACGCTATTGGTGTTCTGTTCAGAAACTTTCTCCCTGTACCGATGTCCTCAAGGGTCTTCCCCAGTTTCTTTTCTATTAGCTTCAGAGTGTCTGGCTTTATGTGGAGGTCCTTGATCCATTTGGATTTGAGCTTAGTACAAGGAGACAAGGATGGATCAATTCACATTCTTCTGCATGCTGACCTCCAGTTGAACCAGCACCATTTGTTGAAAAGGCTATCTTTTTTCCATTGGATGTTTTCAGCCTCTTTGTCGAGGATCAAGTGGCCATAGGTGTGTGGGTTCATTTCTGGATCTTCAATCCTGTTCCATTGATCCTCCTGCCTGTCACTGTACCAATACCATGCAGTTTTTAACACTATTGCTCTGTAGTATTGCTTGAGGTCAGGGATACTGATTCCCCCAGATTTTCTTTTGTTGCTGAGAATAGTTTTAGCTATCCTGGGTTTTTTGTTGTTCCAGATGAATTTGATAATTGCTCTTTCTAACTCTGTGAAGAATTGAGTTGGGATTTTGATGGGTATTGCATTGAATCTGTATAGTGCTTTAGGCAAAATGGCCATTTTAACTATATTGATTCTACCGATCCATGAGCATGGGAGGTTTTCCCATTTTTTGAGGTCTTCTTCCATTTCCTTCTTCAGAGTCTTGAAGTTCTTGTCATACAGATCTTTCACATGTTTGGTAAGAGTCACCCCAAGATACTTTATACTGTTTGTGGCTATTGTGAAGGGGGTCATTTCCCTAATTTCTTTCTCAGCCTGCTTATCCTTTGAGTATAGGAAGGCCACTGATTTGCTTGAGTTGATTTTATAACCTGCCACTTTGCTGAAGTTGTTTATCAGCTGTAGGAGCTCTCTAGTGGAGTTTTTTGGGTCACTTAGGTAGACTATCATGTCGTCTGCAAATAATGATAGTTTGACTTCTTCCTTTCCAATTTGTATCCCTTTGACCTCCTTATGTTGTCGAATTGCCCGAGCTAGTACCTCAAGTACAATATTGAAAAGATAAGGAGAAAGGGGGCAGCCTTGTCTGGTCCCTGATTTCAGTGGGATTGCTTCAAGTTTCTCTCCATTTAGTTTGATGCTGGCTACCGGTTTGCTGTATATTGCTTTTACTATGTTTAGGTATGGGCCTTGAATTCCTGTTCTCTCCAAGACTTTAAGCATGAAAGGATGCTGAATTTTGTCAAATGCTTTTTCAGCATCCAATGAAATGACCATGTGGTTTTGTTCTTTGAGTTTGTTTATGTAGTGGATTGTATTGATGGATTTCCGTATATTGAACCAACCCTGCATTCCCGGGATAAAGCCTACTTGATCATGGTGGATGATCGTTTTGATGTGTTCTTGGATTCGGTTGGCAAGAATTTTATTGAGTATTTTTGCATCGATGTTCATAAGGGAAATTGGTCTGAAGTTCTCTTTCTTTGTTGGATCTTTGTGTGGCTTTGGTATCAGCGTAATTGTGGCTTCGTAGAAGGAATTGGGTAGTGTTCCTTCTGTTTCTATTTTGTGGAATAGTTTGAAGAGTATTGGTGTTAACTCTTCTTTGAAGGTCTGATAGAATTCTGCACTGAAACCATCTGGTCCTGTGCTTTTTTTGGTTGGAAGACTTTCTATGACTCCTTCTATTTCTTTAGGCTTATGGGACTGTTCAGATGGTCTAGTTGGTCCTGATTTAATTTTGGTATTTGGTATCTGTCAAGGAAATTGTCCATTTCCTCCAGATTCTCCAGTTGTGTTGAGTACAGGCTCTTGTTGTAGGATCTGATGATTTTTTGGATTTCCTCAGTTTCCGTTGTTATGTCTCCCTTTTCATTTCTAAGTTTGTTAATTTGGATACTTTCTCTGTGCCCTTTGGTCAGTCTGGCTAAGGGTTTATCTATCTTGTTGATTTTCTCAAAGAACCAGCTCCTGGTTTTGTTGATTTTTTGTATGGTTCTCTTTGTTTCTACTTGATTGATTTCGGCCCTGAGTTTGATGATTTCCTGCCTTATACTCCTCCTGGGTGAAATAGCTTCTTTTTGTTCTAGGGCTTTCAGGTGTGTCATTAAGTTGGTAATGTATGCTCTCTCCATTTTCTTTTTGGAGGCACTCAGGGCTATGAGTTTTCCTCTTAGCACTGCTTTCATTGTGTCCCATAGATTTGGGTATGTTGTGTTTTCATTTTCATTGTGTTCTAAAAAGTCTTTAATTTCTTTCTTTATTTCTTCCTTGACCAAGGTATCATTGAGTAGAGTATTGTTCAATTTCCACGTGTATGTGGGTTTTCTATTGTTTCTGTTGCTATTGAAGACCACTTTTACTCCATAGTGATCAGATAGGAGGCATGGGATTAGTTCGATCTTCTTATATTTGTTGAGGTCTGTCTTGTGACCAATTATATGGTCGATTTTGGAGAAGGTACCATGAGGTGCTGAAAAAAAGGTATATTCTTTTGTTTTAGGATAGAATGTTCTATATATATCAGTTAAATCTAATTGGTCCAAATCTAGGTGGATTCTTATAGAGAGGTTTTAGGGTCACAACAAAATTGAAATGAAAAGTAGAGTTCTGATTTGTCTCTTACTACCACACATCCATAGTCCCCATTATCAACAAATATGGCCCATTAGAGAGGCATATTTGTCACAGTCCAGCCTGAATTAACAAACTGTCACCTAAAGTTGATAGCTTATGTTAGGAGCTATTCTTAGGGCTGTATTCTCTATGGCTTATTTTCCTCTGAACTTTGTTATGAGTTCCTAGCATAGCTGCAGCAGGTGACGTACTAAGCCACTTTTCAACTTTATTAAACAAGCAGTTACAAGATGATTAACCAGACAGAAGCATATTCTTTGATGCCTAGATCAGGGGGAAAGAAATTGCAATAAACTCTTCAGAAGGTCAGGTGTCTGTGCATCACAAGTCCCATTCAGGAGCAATGTTCCTCATGCACTAGAAGGAGAAGGTGCTGAGTAAGAAAAGGTAATAGATGACTTTCCAGGGCAAAGAAAGACCTAGTTTTATATTTCATGTTCTACTTGTAAGCTTAACCACTATATTACTGCTAACACTTACCAGCTAGTTATACCCTAGAAGAATGGGTTTCAGTTAGGCTTTTGAAGGAAGAAATGAAGAGAGATTTTTTTTCAGGTAGATATTGCTGGAGATGATGCATAGATGTAGTAGAAGAAACTATTCACTAATGTCAGCGAGAATTAATTTGTGCAGCAAAAGAGAAAATTAAAGTGACCTCATAGGATACCTGTTCTTTCCTTTTACTTTTTTGCGGGGAAGGATTTTTGGTTATATTGTGAAAGATGTGTTTTGTGGACTGCATTCATTTTGTACTGCCATGCTTCCTGTTAAGACTGTTGCATTGCTAGGTATTTTAGGTCATCTTTCTACCTGGTCAGGGCTAGCTAGTATTGTTTGACATCATGCTCACACCATTAATCACCAGCATGAGCTTCAGAGGTTGTGGCTTCTTGATAAGTTTTCCAATGTCTACTGATGCCCACACAATGCTGAGGACTCTTGTATATAGCAGTATGGTTTTACTTTATGGATATATTTTATATTGAGTATTATGTTTCTGCATTATTTTAGTAATTCATAATCTGCCTACCACCAGTACTATAGTAGATAACTCTAGATGAAGAGCTATAGTCAGCTCAGCAATGCCAAGAATGGGAGGAAAAGCCTTCTCTGGTGAATAGTCCTCAGTTATATAATTCCAAATAATCATCCCTGAGAATATACAGACAAGTAACGTTCTACAGACTGAGCAGGTTATATTTATATATTTAAAAGCATAATACATATGTAGCCAACAACAGTTAAAGAAAGAGAGCCTTTCCCCCCCTCTCTCTTCAGTTTCATGATCACCCACAGAGGTTGATTAATATTTTGTTTTCTATGACAATGGTGATGATTTTTAAAGAATACTTTAAATCTTTTCATATAAACAGTAAAACAAAGATTGAAGTAGATGCTTATTGATTTCTCTTGGTTTTTCTTCATTTACCTTTAAATTTTTTGTTCACATTTCAATGATGCTGTTAATCAAGCAAGCTGAGTGATACTATTAAATCACAGCACCTGAGTCATATTTAGACATATTTTGTTATCAATCTTTATGGACCCCCATAAACAGTTGACATTTGTAAGGCAAGTTGGTATTTGTTAAATTCAGTAGAGAGATTCAAAATGTTTAGTCATTTATTAGAAATAGATGTTGATGTTTTTTAAACTCTTGTCAGAGCTGTGGGTGTGGGAACATTGTTAATACACAAAAATACAAAGAAGTGCCACACTGTAAGTAAACAATTTAGCTCCTCTGAAAACCACAAATAGCAAGCCAACCCTTGAAGCTGGATGAATCATATGGCTAGTTAGCTTTACTTGTTTATTCTATGCAACCCTCTGTGTTTGACAACATGCAGCTCTGTAGATACATATTTTATTCAATGCTCAATATAGTGGACCATCAATTTCTGATTTGCTCTTCTGCTTCCAGTACTATCTCGCTATATCTGGATCTCTGAAAACAAAGATATTGGTTAATGTAAAACTCTGCAGGCACAGTACTGACAATAACAAGATTCTCTTGTCATTTTTTTTGACTTTGGTCACCTCTGGCAGATGGGGACATCATTGAATGCTCCTTGCAGTTTCCCGATGATGAATATTCCTGGTGGGACCTCTTCATGAAGATCTGTGTCTTTGTCTTTGCCTTTGTGATCCCAGTTCTCATCATCATCGTCTGCTACACCCTGATGATTCTGCGCCTGAAGAGTGTCCGGCTCCTCTCTGGCTCCCGAGAAAAGGACCGAAATCTCCGCCGGATAACCAAGTTGGTGCTGGTAGTGGTCGCAGTCTTCATCATCTGTTGGACTCCCATCCACATCTTTATCCTGGTGGAGGCTCTAGGCAGCACCTCCCACAGCACAGCTGCCCTCTCCAGCTATTACTTCTGCATTGCCTTGGGTTATACCAACAGCAGCTTGAATCCTGTTCTCTATGCCTTTCTTGATGAAAACTTCAAGCGGTGTTTTAGGGACTTCTGCTTCCCTATTAAGATGCGAATGGAACGCCAAAGCACCAACAGAGTTAGAAATACAGTTCAGGATCCAGCTTCCATGAGGGATGTGGGAGGGATGAATAAGCCAGTATGACTAGTCGTGGAGATGTCTTCCTATTGTTCTCTAGGTAGAGAAGAGTTCAATGATCTTGGTTTAACCCAGATTACCACTGCAGTCTGAAGTGGAAAGACAAAGTATTCAATAACTTAGACATGTCATACTCTGAAATCTTAAGGTTGAGGACACATTAGTGATCTAGCTGAGTAGGGGCAGCAAGTCTGAAGAGCAGAGTACAGCAGGTCCTGGCAACAATACACCTCTTTCCTAGGACAGAGAAGAAGCCAATCTAATCTCAACCCCTTGATAAACAAAGACAACACTCTTTTTCTGGTTCCCTTGATTTAGTGCAACTTTATCTGTGTGGCCTTTCTATGCAACATAGTTCTAAAGCTCTAGAGAAGAAAATAAAAAAAAAATCCATTGGATGCAAAACGTACTAGATACCCAACCTGCTTGTTGTCACTGGCAAAAAACAACTTCAGCTACAATGAGGCCATACCAAGGGTCATATCCAGCTCACTTTCTGCTGGTGATCATATCTCATGCGTGGTGATAATAGAATATCTTAGGAAGAACTTGGATTCAGATCCTGACACTGGTAGAGAGCACCATACTGACATTTGGGAACCTATTTAAAGTTGTGGGTATTCTCTTCTTACAGTGTCTAATGCCTTGGAAACTACAGTTGCTCTTTAAGGTCTCTGGTTTTTAGCATGCTATTCAGGTAGATAATCTTCTGAGAAAACATGAACAGATATCAAAAGTGTGAGGCTTAAATACCAGCAAAATGTGTATAATTTCATCTGTAAATAGTAGTCCATATGTAAATAAGGACCAGGCTTTCCTGTCCAGTGTGAACATTTCTCAAAGATGCAGTAGACACACCCCTTTAGGCCTGAAGCGATGATGCTGAGATATTTTGCTGCAGTATAAGCTACTCTCTGGGATTTGGTCTTGGTGTGATTCCCACTGGATTCCTCAAACACTATTCACTCTAACACTGATCATAACTTGGTGTTAACAAATCCCTACATTTTGAATTTACTCTAAAATGTTAGCTTTGATCAAATCACTTTGTGGTAGCATCTGTTTGTAAACACATACCTATTGCCAGATTCTCTACTCGGGTAGAGGACGTTGTTTTGATCATGTACATCTTCAAATATTATATTGTGGCTTTTCAACAGAGAGTAGAATTGTTTCAAAATGTGTGCTGAAAAAGGAAATGGGGTTTGAGATGGCTGAGCACAATTTGCATGGTATTGGGTAAGGTGGTACCTGTGGAGGTTACTATCTGAGAAGCCCATTTAGGATAACTTTGCTAAATCTTCCAAATGACATATAAATTCCCCATTCCTTCCTTTAAAACTTATAATTCAGAGATGAAGATTTTTTTGGCAATTTTCCTTGAAAGAAGAAGAAAGGGATAATTTAAAAATAAGCACCCATTTCTAAGCTTGTACATGCTTAGGACAGTACCTCTTGGAGTCTAAAAGAACATCTGATGTGTGAACCTGGGTGCTATGGGCACAGCTCCATCTGTAAGTTGTCACTACCAGCTGTCTCACGGGTGTGAGACAGAGAGCCTGCAGAAAGGTATGACATACTCTACAACATCACTGCACTTACGTCTGACTCCTTATGAGACTTTCATGCTAGTAAATTCAATGACGAACAATGGCATTGCAGAGATACTTCTTAATGAAAATTAAGTGCTCTTTTGAGTATTTCTTAAATTTCACTGAATACCTTGATGCTCTGCAATTCTTTTGTAATTACACCTAGCTAGAATTTATTAAGAGAAAGGTATTCATATAGATTTAAGCATGAAGTCTAACAGAGGAAAAGAGACATGCAAAAGAGGAACAGGCACATGCCCTAGAGTGGAGACAAACTTCTTTTAAAACTTATTATTTTTATTAATTATTATGCACATGAAGACATGCACTATGACATGGATAGAGAGGTCAGAGGACAGCTTTGCACAGTCATTTCAATTCGTTTTCTTTCATATGTGTGCTGGGGGTGGTACTCACGTAGTTAGTCTTGCATTGTCAAGTGGCATGTGCCTTAACTCTCTGAGCTATCTTACTAGCCCAGGATACAGCTTCCTTAGAAGAGAAAGTCACCACCTTTGCATTCTTAAAACTAGAAATATAGATAAGAATGACTTAAAACATTGAGAAACATTAACCCAATAGTTTAAAACTTTGGCTATTATGCTTAAGAAATATTTATGTGGACCAATCAGTTCCAGAACAAATCCTACTGACAAGCTTCTACAGCGCAGTAAGATGCAGATGTTTGTAGATTCTTCCCAGTTAATTAAAAAAAAAAAACCCACAATGTAGTTATCACATCACCTAGGGATAGAGTTAAAATAGTGACTTCTTTAACATTCCATATGGTCTCCTAATATCTCTGTTTCTTGAATTTCTTGACACGTAAGTTTGGATCCCATTGAGGAGAGAGTAAGTAGCTTTACTGCTCTTGAGATCTATTTCTAGCTTCCCTATGATCCTCAGATTGAAAGTAAAGAATAGATGTCAGCCATTTTGGTACACTAGTTTAACCTTTACATATACAAATACATATACATTTTTATTGTTTAACTATATACATGAGCATATATATATATATAAAAGAGATGGGGTGCATACGTGTGTGTACATGTACATGATACGAGGAAGCAGTTATCATACTACTATGTTTGCTCAATGCATCCAGTGCTTTTGTCTAATTCTTCAAGCCTCAAGTGGCTCTCCATGTTTGAGGTTCCCAGAAGCTTGTACCATCAAACAAAGAGGGTATTGCTTGCTATGTCTAAGACTTGAAATCAACTCTACCAGGACTCTATGTTCCTACTCTAGTGAGGACTTTTGAAAAACAAAAATTGTTTGGAGATAGAAGATTTTTTGAGAAAAGGGTTTAATTGTGTAATTGATACGTTAGATAGTTGTTAAACTTTTATCTAACAATTTATAGATATTCCATCTAATACTGGGACATAAGATGAATACAATCAAAGAATATAGGCTTCCAGTGAAAGAATTTTAAGGTAAACCTATGACAAAAGTTGTATGTCCATTGTAAAATTTTTATTTTTCAAGAAAGAGTTGTTTTGTTAGGTTGGTATTACTATGAAAGTCTTACAAGGCTAAAAATTAGCTCAGGCCATGACAATTTGTGATCTGAAAGAAAAGTACATTCTTTACCATATCATATTATTTATATCTTATACTGTTAGAGTATAATTATGCATTGTATATATGATTGTGTGCCTTGAAATAAAGCCAAAATTGTACCTGTTAAAAATTATAAGCATCTGGGGGTAAGTTATTTGTTCTTCAGTGGCGTTAGTGATGCCTCTCAGAGCCTCATGACCAAGGTCAACTGTTTCTCGAAACTATGAGTATCACTAACTTTCCACCAATCACAATGTGGCCAATGATTAAGGAAACAGATCAAAACAGACTACAACCATTGATTCCTAGACTTGTGGATAACTTAGACAAATTTACCCATTTTCAGTGTAATGCTATCAAGATCCTAGAACCAATGTTAAACACTACCTATCCAACAAAATATTCTTTTTAAAAATATACAAACATGCCAGGTGGTGGTGGCTCATGCCTTTAATCCCAGCACTTGGGAGGCAGAGGCAGGCAGATTTCTGAGTTCAAGGCCAGCCTGGTCTACAGAGTGAGTTTCAGAATAGGCAGGGCTACACAGAGAAACCCTGTCTTGAAAAACCAAAAAACAAAAACAAAAAAAAACCAAAAAACAAAAAACAAAAGAGTATATACAAACATGCAAAATTTTAAAATTAAGCATTCTGACAAAAATACTTGAAATCAAATTCAACCTACAAATGTGTTCAATTTCCTGCCTTTCTATGACCATTGTAATACATCACTAATGCAGACTGCTTCTTAATCTAATGTTATTTGTTCAACTAAGCAAAAGAAATTTTAGAACAATGACTAGTTTTTAAGACAGTTTTATGTAGTTCAGGTTGGCCTTGACTTCATTTTACAGCTGAGAATGATCTGAAATTTCTCATCCTCCTATCTCTGTCTCCCAAGTGCTGAGATTCTAGGTCTGTGCCTATATGTTCAAATTTTAGGCGATGCTGAGGATTGAACATTGGGTTTCTTGCATGGTGTAATCCACAGGCCATAGGAAGTGAACTGGTTTGTACTTCTAAGACCTTAAAACCTCCCTGCCTAGTGACATGCTTCTTTCAGTACAATAATACCTGCTCTAAAAAGGCCACACCTCCTAACAGTGCCATTCTTACTGGGCTAAGCTTGCAAACATATGAGTCTATGGGGACCATTCCTATTCAAACCACCACAAGATTTCTGCATCTGTTTGTATCAATTGCTGGATAAAGCTTCTCTTATAGCAATTAGGTTAGGGCTAGTATAACAGCAGAGTATCATTAGGAACCATTTCTTTCTCTTCCTTTTTTTCTCTCTCCCTCCCTCCCTCTCTCCCTCCCTCTCTCCCTCTGTCTTCCTTCCTTCCTTCCTTCCTTCCTTCCTTCCTTCCTTCCTTCCTTCCTTCCTTCCTTCCTTCCTTCCTTCCTTTCTGTTATTTTTTTTATGGTCTTTTTTTTTTTTTCTGGCTGTATTTGGTTCTATCCTAGGTCTCTGGGCTATCCAGACTCCGGTTCCTGGCTATCCAGCCAGCCAGCATCAAGGGTGGGCTACTTCTCAGGGCATAGGTCTCAAGCTGGACCAATCACTGGTTGACAATTCCCACACTTTCTCTGCCACCTTCACCATAGTGCATCTTGGAGGCAGGACAGAGTCTTTGCCAAAGGTTATGTTGGATGAGTTGGCGTCTCAATTCCTCTATTGTAAGCCTTTACTGATTACAGAAAGTAGCCAGTTGAGGCCCCATATTGTCCATTACTAGGAGTCTCAGCTATGGTTACCCTAATAGATTCCATGGAATTTCCATTTCATTTTTTTCTGCCTTGCCTCAAAATGACCCCTGATTTCTATTGTCTTTCCCAATACTCTCTCCCTCCATTTTTCTTCAAATGATCACCCCTATTCCTGTGCCCATGCACCTCTAGTCCACCAACAATGTCAATTCTGTTTCCCCTTCTACTATCTTGGTCTCTCCTTATTACCTAACCTTTCTTGTCCTGTTATTTGTAGAATGAATATCCTTTACCAATAGCCACTTTTTTTTTGGTATGCACTCACTAATAAGTGGATACTAACCTAGAAAACTGGAATACCCAAAACATAATCCACACATCAAATGAGGTACAAGAAGAACGGAGAAGTGGCCCCTTGTTCTGGAAAGACTCAGTGAAACAGTATTTGGCAAAACCAGAACGGGGAAGTGGGAAGGGGTGGGTGGGAGGACAGGGGGAGAGAAGGGGGCTTGTGGGACTTTTGGGGAGTGGGAGGGCTAGAAAAGGAGAAATCATTTGAAATGTAAATAAAAAAAAATAGCAAATAAAAAATACCAATAGCCACTTTTAAGTGAGTAAATATGTTTGCCTCTCTGGATCTGGGTTACCTCACTCAGGATTATTATTTTCTAGTCACTTGCCTGCAAATGCCAGGATTTTTTTTACAGCTGCATAATGCTCCAGTGTGTAAATGTACCACATTTTAAAAAATTGTTATTCAGTTGAGGGAAATCTAGGTTATTTCCAGTTTTGGGCTACTATGAATAAAGTTGGTATATACGTAGTTGAGTAAGTATTCTTGTGGGAGGATGAAACATGCTTTAGATATATGCTCAGGAGTGGATCTTGAGGCAGATCAATTCCCAATTTTCTGAGATACTACCATATCGATTTTCAAAGTCGTTGTACAAATTTGCACTCCCACCAGCAATGGAGGAGTGTTCTTCCTCCACAATTTTGCCAGCATGAGCTGTCACTTATGTTATTGATCTTAGCCATTCTGACAAGTGGAAGATGGAATCTCAGAGATGTTTTGATGTACATTTCCCTGATGGCTAAGAATGCTGAACATTTCTTCAAGTATATCTTGGTTATTTGAAATTCCTCTGTTGAGAATTCTATGTTTAGATTTGTATCCTAGTTTTTCTTTAGATTATTTGTTTTGTTATTGTCTAGTTTCTTGAGTTCTTTATATATTTTGAAAATTAGTCTCCTGTCAATCATGGAGTTAGTGAAAACCATTTCACATTCTGTAAGCTGCTGTTTTCTCGATTGACAATGTCCTTTGCCTTACAGAACTTTTTCAGTTTCATGAGGTCCCATTAATTAATATTCGTTCCTGTTCTACTGGTGTTCTGTCTAGGAAGTCGTGTCCAGTGCCAATGTGTGCAAGGCTATTCTCCACTTTATTTTTTATCAGTTTCAGTTTATTTGGTTTTATCTTGAACATTTTGATGCACTTGGACTTGAATTTTGTGCTGGATGATAGACGTCAATCATTTTGCAGTCTTCTACATACTGAAACCAATTAGACCAACACCATTTGTTTAAGAGGCATCCTTTTTTCCATTGCATAATTCTGGATACTTTATCAAAAGACGAATTTGGTTTTTGATACCTTATCAACAAACAAATGCAAATGTGTGTGGATTTACATCTGGGTCCTCAATTCAATTCCATCAACCAGTCTCTACAATTTTTTTGTGAAGGCACTTAGTGCTATGAAGTTTTTTCTCTTAGCACTATGTTCACTGTGTTCCATTAGTTTGCATGTGTTGTGTATTAATTTTCTTCCAATTTTAGAAAGTCTTTCCTTTCTTCTTCCCTCCTCCCTCCATCCTTTCCTCCCTCCCTTTCTCCCTCTATCCCTCCCTCCCTTCATCCTCTCCCTCCATCCCTCCCTCCCTTCATTCCCCCCCCCCTCTCTCTTCCTTCTTTGACCTGGTAGTCATTCAATAAAGAGTTGTTTGTTGGCTTTCTTTTGTTTCTGTTGTTATTGAAATCCAGGTTTAATCTGTGGTGGTCTAATAGGGTATAGGGGGTTATTACAATTTTCTTATATCTGGTAAGACTTACTTTGTGAGCAAATACATAGTCACTTTTTCAAGAAAGTTTCATGACACAATAAGAAGATGATATATGCTTTTGTTTTAGGGTGAAATATTCTATAGACATCTATTGGGTACATTTGATTTATAAAGTCTGGTATCTTCAATAATTCTCTGCTTATTTTTTGTCTGGAGGTCCTGTTTATTGGTAAAAGTGGGGTATTGAAGTCTTCCACTATTAATGTGTGGGGTTTGATGTGTGATTTTAGCTTTGGTGATGTTTCCTTTACAAATGTGGGGGCTGTTGCATTTGGGGCATACATGTTAAGAATTGAAACATCTTAGTGGATATTTCTGTTTATGAATATGGTGTCCTTCCATAATTATTGTTTAATTTTGGTTGGAAATCTGCTTTATTTGATATTAGAGTGGATGAACTAGCTTGCTTCTTGTGTCAATATGCTTGGAAAACCCTTCTTTAGCCTTTTGCTCTAAGGTAATGTCTATATTTGATGCTGAAGTATGTTTCTTTCATGCAGCAGAATGAATACTGTTATTTGCTTCCATTATGTTTCCCGCTATTTTTATATTAGAGAATTGGGTCCATTGTTATTGAGAAATATTAATGACCAATGATTGCTAATTCCTATTATTTTGTTGTTGATGGTGGCAGTTGTGTGTGTGTGTGTCTCTCTCTCTGTGTGTGTGTGTGTGTGTGAGAGAGAGAGAGAGAGAGAGAGAGAGAGAGAGAGAGAGTGAGAGAGAGAGAGAGAGAGAGAGAGAGAGAGAGAGAGAGAGAGAGAGTTTTCCTTTTTATTCTGGTACAAAATTATTTATTTCTTGTGTTTTCATGGGTATAGTTAGACTCCATGGAATAGATTTTTCTGACTTGCATTTTTTGTAAGCCTTGATTTGAGGATATTATTTAAATTTACCTCTCTCATGGTATATCTTGTTTTCTCCATCTGTGATAATTGAAAGATTTTGTGGGTATACAAGTCTGGGATAACATCTGTGGTCTCTTAGAGTCTGCAGGATTTCTCTCCAAGGCCCTTCTGGAATATTGAGCCTTCATTGCATGTTCAAGTTCCTTGTGTGCATGTGTGTGCTACCAGGGAACAGACAGGATGGGCTATTTTTTTTCTTGATCCATATAGCATCAATGTTCATTCAAAAGAAATTCTACACTAGAGAAGAAAAAGGTATGGTAGAAAGACCAGAGTCAATATATACAGTCTTTATCTACTCAAACTTTCATCCTTTCCACAGCAGGTTACCAGGAAGAAAATGGATGAATCTTCTGGGGGCATAAAATTGTAGTGACAATCTTTGAAAGTAATTTTTATGTAAAAATGAACTGCAGTTGTGGGTAGAGGTAGGGTGACCTGAAGTATGCAGTGAGCATAGAGTAATAAAATCACTATTCTTGGTTGCCATAGATGTAGTCACAAGAGGTCTGACATTGAAATTCCCTTTTCCATTCCACAAACGGAGCTCTAGAAATGTGTGTTGCTAAGAAGAAAACCCACATTAAAAATTATTCAAAAAATCCATTAATTCTAAATAGCGAGAAATATCTAAAATTACAAATTTTGTATTTATGAAAATAAATACAAAATTCTTAAAAATAGCAAGCAAAAAATAACACATATGTTATAGGGCAAATAATACTTCTGAAGATTTTTAACACCTACAATATTTTATAAATGATTCACAGTATAATTTGTTATAAATAAATGTTTGTTTGCAGCTGTTAGAAATTTTATGAATGGCACAACCAACATAAACAATCTACAAAATTATTTGATGAAATTAAAGCTCATCAGATGTCTTCTACAATGATGGGCATTAAGATACAAGAACTGATGCTTGGTGACTATTCTTTATTTATTTTTTTTTATTCATACTTTTTTATTATTCGATGTATTCTTTATTTACATTTCAAATGATCCTTTAAATGATTCAGTCTAAATCAGATGCCATTTTGAAGGTCATATGAAGAAGAGATTAGGTCATGGGAACACTGAGGGAAAAAGATGCGAAATGCAATGTTCTTGGTTCTTCCAGAGATGGTTTTGCCAGCCTCCCTACAAGCACACAGAACTCTGACCTATGTCAATAAAGCACAAAGTAATTTGATGAAAATGAAAAATTCTTGTACTCCACAAATAAAATAAGAACTTCTTTTCGAAAGATGACCTTCATTTTAAACTAAACAATATTTTTCCATAGCCTATCTTCATTGTGGAGTTGTGCCTTGATGTACATGGTGATACAAGATGACCTTCCCAAGGGCTGTGTCAATTCTATTTCCTTTGTCTGTGACAGACTCCCTACAAATTTACTTTCAAATGTAGAAATAAGTCAATCTTTGCGTAATGATTTAAAAATGTATGTGTCTGTGTGGAGTTAGGTATGCTGTAAAATCTTTTATTCTGATGTAACTGTAACCTCAGAGGCTTATTGCCTTGGTCTCCTAACCAAGGCCTAGTTCTGGAGGGTTCTAGCCTCTGTATAATTTTATTCAGGCCTAGGAGGTTTTCAGCTTCCACTGCTGAATAGGTTCATACCTTTTTTTGTTCTTTCAGAGCTCTAGCTGACTGGTTCAACTCAGTTGTCCTAGGTCTAATTCTTTTCCAAGTCAACTGATTTAATCTCACGTCTCTCAGTCTCTGGCTGAATTACTCTGTTTGATCTCATAATAACTTTTGCTATATGTTCTAATCTTCTGGCTCCTTCTTATTCTCTGGAGTATTTTGTCTTCATCTGTGTCTAGCTTGTTCTCCCTGTGCGACTCTCTATAACTGACCTGGTAAAACTGCCTCCTTTTTCTGCACTGCTTCCCAAAGTGGCTTCCCTTTCCTGTCTCTTCTCCAAAGAATTGGACATATCGTATTCTGTCAAATCTTTCTCTGATTCATCACTGTATCTGCCATTCAATTCAACAATACTTTCAAACAACATGAGTGCTTCCTTCTATAAATTAATTTTAGCTTCATTGTTTGACATTAACAGTATGCCCTAAGGGCTGAGCCATACCACAACTATAAATAGTTCTTTTTATTTTATTTTTTTTTCAGTAAATAACACAGTTTTGGAGTTCCCAGTGTGATTAAATATCCTGCAAAGGCGAATGTGAGTGCAGTTGCCTGTAGAGGACATAAGATGCAATGTGATGTACTGGTGTTAAAGTTACAGGTTACTGTGAGACCCCTGACATGGGTGCTGGGAACTGAACTCAGATCTTTTGCAAGAGCAACAAGCACTCTCTTTTTTTTTCCTTTTATTTCCTTTATTTATTTATTTATTTATTTATTTATTTATTTATTTATTTATTTATTTTTACACTCAAGATTTTATCCCCCCTCCCTGGTCTACCCTCTGACAGGTCCGCATTCCATATCTCCTCTCCACCTGCCTATCTCCACTAGGATGTTACCACAACCCACCCCCAACCCAACAAGATCTCTAAACTCACTGGGGCCTCCAGTCTCTTGAGGGTTAGTTGCATCTTATCTGACTGAACCCAGACCTGGCAGTCCTCTCTGTATGTGTGTTCGGAGCCTCATATCAGCTAGCGTATGCTGCCTGGTTTTTGGTCCAGTGTTTGAGAGATATTGAGAGCCCAGGTTAATTGAGACTGCTGGTCCTCCTACAGGGTGGGCCTCCTCCTCAGCTTCTTCCATCTTTACCCTAATTCAAGCACAGGGGTTAGCATTCTTCTGTCCATTAGTTGGGTGCATATATCTGTATCTGACTCTTTCAGCTTCTTGTTGAGTCTTTCAGAGGGCAGTCATGATAAGTCCCTCTTTGTGAGTGCTCCATAGTCTCAGTAATAGTGTCAGGCCTTGGGACCTCCCTTTGAGCTGGATACAACTTTGGATCTGTCACTGTACCTTTTTTCCTCAGGCTTCTCTCCATTTCCACTCCTGTAGTTCTTTCAGACAGGAACAATTATGGGTGAGAGTTTTGACTCTAGGATGGCAAACCCCTCCCTCACTTGATGCCCTGTCTTTCTGCTGGAGGTGGCCTCTATAAGTTCCCTCTTCCTACTATCAGGCATTTCATTTAAGGTCCCTTCCTTTGAGTCCTGAGAATCTCTCACTGCCCAGGTCTCTGATGCATTCTAGAGGGTTCCCCACCCCCTCCCCATCTCCTGAGGTTGCCTGTTTCCACTCTTTTTGCTGGCCCTCAGGGCTTCAGTCCTTTTCCTTCACCCAATACCAGATCAGGTTCCACTCTCCCCCATCCCCTATTTAATTTCCACCTCAGGTCCCTCCCTCCCCACTTGTGATTGTTTCCTTCTCTCTCCCAAGTGAGACTGAGGCATCCTAACTTGGGCCCTTAAGCTCATTGATCTTTTTGAGTTCTGTGGACTGTATCTTGGGTATTCTATACATTTTTGTCTGTTATCTACTTTGTAGTGAGTACATACTATGCATGTACTTTTGGGTCTGAGTTACCTCACTCAGGATGATATTTTCAAGTTACATTCATTTGCCTGCAAAACTCAGAATGGTGGCCTTGTTCTTAATAGCTGAGTAGTACTCTGTGTTGTAAATGAATCACATTTTCTGTATCCATTCTTCTATCATGGAGCATCTGGATATCACACTCAAGACCACTATGAACATAGTGGAACATGTGCCTCTGCAGCATGGGAAGGCATTTTTTGTTTGTTTGTTTTTTTCGAGACAGGGTTTCTCTGTGTAGCCCTGGCTGTCCTGGAACTCACTCTGTAGACCAGGCTGGCCTCGAACTCAGAAATCTGCTGCCTCTGCCTCCCAAGTGCTGGGATTAAAGGTGTGTGCCACCACCGCCCAGCATCTTTTGGGTATATTCCAAAGAGTGGTATTGCTGGGTCTTCAAGTAGATCTATTTCCAATTTTCTGATAAACCTCAAGATTGATTTCCAGAGTGGTTGTATCAGTTTGCAGTCTCACCAGCTATGTAGAAGTGTTCTTCTTTCTCCACATCCTTGCCAACATGTGTTGTCTTCTGAGGTTTTGTTCTTAGCCATTCTGATTGATGTAAGGTGGAATCAGTTGATCTCTCTAGGCCCTTTAAGTCATATTTTGAAATTATTGATGTTCTGGTTTGGATCTTAAATGTTCCTCAAAGGCCAAATACTGAAATCTTGGAGCCAGTACTGATGGGAGATGGTAGAATCTTTGAGAACCAAAAATTTGTGAAATGAACTAAGTTTCCAAGTTAAGTCACTGGGGGATATGCAGTTGAAGAGAATATTGAGAAAGCAGTCTCCTCCTTTCTTTGATGTCCATACTCCATGAGAATAATAGGTCTGTCCCACCATTTTTTATTGACTATACTGTACCAGCTATCACAGGCATAAAGCAATGCCTCAAGTGACTATGAAGAAGCACTTCTATAATTGCAAGCCAGAATTAAACTTTACTGTCTTTCCACCATCTCCATCATCTCAGGTTGCCTCGGCCTGTGGGGGGTTTTCAACAGGGGACCCTAGAAGAGAAGGGCAGAGAAATAGAGACAGGAGACGTGAAGAAGAAGGCCAAGACCAACTTTGTTCAAGCCCCCCCCCAAAACTGTATTTTCTCAGGGAACTTATACAGGCAGGGAAGAAGTAAGGCAAGTGGGATTTTCCATGTAGCCTGGGCATTCTGCCAAGGTGAATCTCTGGCAGCTGTAAGCTGTTTTTTTCTTCTGGGAGGGCACAGTGACCATTGACCACCCGATCTCTCCAAGGTCTGTAGCTGAGGAGAAGTCAAAACCTAAGCCTATCTTTAAAACGAACTCTAAACATAAAGTAACGTCAGTTTGGCTCCTGACATCAGGTATTTTGACACAGTATCAGAAAGATATTGTAGTTGTTCTGTGTATGAGTCTTTGTTTCTAAGGACTGATTTGTAAAAATAGAGGGAGAGATGCCTCAGCAGTTAAGAGCACTAACTGCTCTTCTGAAGGTCCCGAGTTCACATCCCAGCAATCACATGGTGGTTCACAACTATCCATAATGAAATCTGAAGCCCTCTTCTGGGGTGTCTGAAGAGAGTTATAGTATACTTACATATAATAAATAAATACATCTTTAAAAAATAAAGGGTTCTTTCATTTAGAACAAAATGGGGTGTGAATTCATCTAACTTATAAAACATCTCCAGATTATGCTACTGAAATATTAAAATTCACTTATAATAAAGAACTTAAACAATTATCCCTGTCTTGCCCCTTATAATATACACAATACCTTGTTGTTTAAGATGGGACAACCCTATCTTTGCTTTAAGTAGTTTTGGTTATTTTTAAGTATTTCTATGCTTTTGTGATGTGCACATCAGTGGCAGGAGCTGAGTTTCCCAGGCACATCTGAAACAGACTTTGCTACTTCCCATAAACCTAACTGGCTGGTGTAATAAAATACTAGCTGTCTTTTGCTCTTTTTAAAACAAAATCCCAATCATTTGATTTTTTTCCAAATGAAGCCTTAGGAGCCAGGTGCTGGGGTGAAAGGCTGCTAGCTCAAGAAGCAGAAAAAGCACCCAGCTGATCTTCCTCTTCAACCAATGTACCAGAAGGAAAAGGCAAGTTCTTCTGCACACTGTCTTAAAAACCCTTCTTTAAGAATGTCCCTCCTTCTACCTCATGTACATCTCTTGATCCATCCTCATAACTGTCTTTTACTGTCTATGGTTTTATTTTCTAAACTTTGTTTACTGTCTCTCAACTGGTTGCATGCTCTCCCTCTTAATGTTTGGATGACTTTATTCAATCTTGTTTATAAAAAATAGAAAGATCTTGGATTAAAGTTATGTTCTAGAGTTGAACGACAACACAACTAGAGACAGGATTTTCCAGTATAAATCTCAGGGTTCTTTGTGATCAAATATCCTTCCACAGTCTTTCATCATAAATTTTAGAGCATAGAATCATAGAAGCAGCCACAATTCAAGCATACAGAATATATGTACCTTCAGCATTCAGTATCCTTCAGGGAGAGTGTGTGCCATGCTATGAATAATATAAGTGCCAAATCATTCTGAATCATTTGATTTTTTGTGGGAGACCAAACTCTGCGAAACCAGATTTTCAACAGCTCTCACCTAGAGAGTCCACTGAGGTTCACAGCTGAACCACCCTCTCCTTCACACAAGGCCATAATGAGAATCAACTGATCCTTATCTTGACTGAACACCTGGGAAGGTCTGGGCAGAACCAGCATTCCAGGAAAACTGCAGTTGCTTCGACCTGGAGTCAACATCCTCTTTCTGCTCTTTTAGCATTCCCTTCGGCCCCTCCCTACTTCCTCTTAAGGTGTGTTGAAAATGTGTTCAGCTTTTTCATTAAACAAGCCTTGACAAGACAGCCCTTTTGCTTGGCTTCGCTCTTCTTTCAGGCTTGGGTTCCTCTCAGCTCCCTGAATAACTAGGTCCTGCAGGATGGGATAATTTTTTATGCTTCTTCTTACATTGGGAAATAACAGCTGATAAAATAAAGTCTATATTTTTAATAATCAAGGTTTTCTATACAAACAGAACTGATAAAATGTATATATACTATTTATTAGAGTGGCTTGCAGGCCATAGTCCAATTATGCTAACAATGGCTATCTCTTGATGGAAAGCCAACAATCTAATTGTTTCTCACTCCATATTGCTAGCTATTCTTCACAATTCAGAATCCCAAAGAACTATACTCCTGTGCCAGTGATGGAGTGAGCATGTCATGTAGACTGAGAACAAGAAGGCAAATAAGGATAGGTTTCTTCTTCCATGTCCTTTATATAGGCTGTCACCAGAAGGTATGGCCCAGATTTAAGGTAGGTCTTCTAATTTCAAATAATCATTCAAGAAAAATCTTCACAGTTATGCCTAGCAGATTTAGTTAATTCAAGATATAGTCAAATTGACAGCAAGATTAGCCATGACAATATTTTAGAACACAAATCACTGTGACAGACCACATGTTGAAAATATTATCATTTTTTTTTAACTATAGGATCCTCTTGTCTAAGTTGAGGCTATTTTCTTTGACCCTTGGCAGAAAACAGTCACTGCCTTTGTCCACAGAGTAGAGAGTTTCTGAGACTAAATCAAAATCTGATACCTACCTGGGTAACGATTTCTCTTGGAACCAGATACACCTCATAAAGAAACTGAAGTACCTTGCCAGGGCCTCATTCAGAGGGAGCATAATCTGCTGAAGGGGTGAAGGCAGCTGTCTCCATTCCCAGCCCCTGCCTTCTAGCAATAGCCTTTGAGGCATTCCATCTAAAAATCTAGACATGGAAAGTGGATTGAAGGGTTCTTACATTACCACATCCCTCATTTTTGGAACCAGTCAGTTTAAGAAAACAGTTACTTTGTATCATCATGTTGTGAAGAAAAAGCCCAGAGACCACTCCACACAACTGAAGTTCAAATTGAGAGTCTATATTAAACTGACTTGCTACTTCCTGGAGAAAGACACTTCTCACAGAGTGGCTCTGAGTGCATATCACAGGGAGGATTTAAAGACAAAGAACACAGAAAATTTACGTCCTGGTTAGCATTTGCAGAGGAAAGCAAGCAACCAGTTTAACAAGAGTCAGGAACATGGAGTTAGCTGGTTATTTCGACTCTGGAGTCTCTAGAACAAGGTTGGATGCTAAAAGGTAGCAAGACTGACCACACTTTTACCTCACTATTCACCTATCCATACTATATACTCAAAAACTTCCTCTTTGCGACACAACAAAAAGCATTGTTCCAAGAGTTGTATCAAATCTTCATTAGCTCTAACTCCCATCCCCTTTAAGGAATAGTAAGTAGTATATAATGCTTAGGTTTCTAAGAAATTCAAATGAAGCAATTCTTTTCACTAAGAGCAGATGGTGATTAAATAGGAAAGAGGCTATTTGTGGTATACTGCTGATGTATACATACATCCTTTTTTATTTAACACACACACACACACACACATACACACACAATCACAGAGCTAAAAAGATATCATGTCCAGTTCCCTAAAGTTAGTTAATCAACGTGTTCCCAAATCCCAATTTCTAAAATTTCCCAAATAATCCCTTCTTATTGTCACCATTAACTGATCATTTAGAATTTCCATCTATTATACATAGCATTGTCCTAGTGGTTTTACCATCTGCTCTTAATGAAAAGATAGGTTCAGCTGAGTAAACCTCAGCTGGCATTAGTCCTAATTCATATTCATTTTAAGGAATAGTAATATGTACACAAAGTAGATGTATACATACATACATACATATATATGTGTACATATACATACATACATACATATATATATATATATGTAATTCTGCTAGAATATGAAAGGGTAGATTATAAAGATTAATAAGTTGAACAAAACATGAAGATGTTTCAATTACCTGTTCTAAGAGCAGTGGTAATTAAGGCAGGTGGAGATATCAGATTACATGGCCAAACACAAGAGACTCTCATTAAAGATTTCCACAGGAGGAGGCAAGTGGTTTAAAGCCAGGCTTATGAAAATTAAATTGTTTGGAATGTATTTTCAACTAACTCTCCTTAGAGAACTATTTAGGTAAAAATGAATGTAAAGAAGGAGGCTGGGTAAAGCTTTGATTTTTATCACTCTCTACAAAGAGGTTATAACTAACACACACACACACACATACACTTATCATATAACACACTCATAAGTCTATTTTCTCTGAACACAAACCCAAATATAATAGCACAAACCCTGGGGTGGGGGTGGAGTAATCCAAAGGTGAAACCCCAGTAGAGACTGAGCATTAGTACAAATACAGGCAGGCCTCTGGGTGGTGGCATGCTCAGAGGCTGATGTGGAAGATATGTTGGGGTGCTGTTCCTGCCCCTACTGTTCCTTTGCCAGGGTCATGGAGAAGCATACATCCTGGCACTAGACCTCTTGGAAAGTCTGTGGTTCAGAAGCAGACTCTTCTCACTGTTATCCCTTCTTTGCACTGAATGCACACTGGAAAATTGGCGGGGAACCCAGCACTGTATTTATGGCCGGTGATGAAGCAAAGAATGTTAAGATGCAGTGTATAGTATAAAAATTATTTAAAATGACCTGAATTTATATTACTGATCACTTGGAAAGCAGTTTACGCAAACACACATACACACACAGAAACACACACTCACACACCCATACACACAAAGAGAGAACTTCATTTCTTTAGACCATTAAAAAAGTACAATATTGTTTTTCATGTTGAAGATTGAGCTTGCATATTAATTTAAAATATTTTCCTATAGCAACCCAAAAAACTCCACCAGAGAACTTCAGCAAAGTGGCCAGATATATAATTAACTCAAGCAAATCAGTAGCCTTCCTATACTCAAAGGATAAATAGGCTGAGACAGAAATTAGGGAAATGACACCCTTCACAATAGCCACAAACAATATAAAGAATATTGGTGTCACTCTAACCCAACAAATGAAAGATCTGTATGATAAGAACTTCAGGTATCTGAAGAAAGAAATCGAAGAAGACCTCAGAAATTGGAAAAATCTTCCATGCTCGTGGATTGGCAGGATTAATATAGTAAAAATGGCCATCTTGCCAAAAGCAATATACAGATTCAATGCAATCCCCATCAAAATCCCAACTCAATTCTTCACAGAGTTAGAAGGAGCAATTCTCAAATTCATCTGGAATAACAAAAAGCCCAGGATAGCTAAAACTATTCTCAACAGTAAAAGAACTTCTGAGGGAATCAGTATCCCCGACCTCAAGCAATACTACAAAGCAATAGTGTTAAAAACTGCATGGTATTGGTACAGTGACAGACAGGTAGATCAATGGAATAGAATTAAAGACCCAGAAGTAAACCCACACACCTATAGTCACTTGATCTTTGACAAAGGAGCTACAACCATCCACTGGGGAAAAGATAGCCTTTTCAACAAATGGTGCTGGTTCAACTGGAGATCAGCATGCAGAAGAATGCAAATCAATCCATTCTCATCTCCTTGTACTAAGCTCAAGTCCAAGTGGATCAAGGACCTCCACATAAAACCAGACACACTGCAACTAATATAAAAGAAAGTGAAGAAGACCCTTGAGCACACAGGCACAGGGGAAAATTTCCTGAACAGAACACGAATAGCTTATGCTCTAAGATCAAGAATTGACAAATGGGACCTCATAAAATTACAAAGTTTCTGTAAGGCAAAGGACACTGTCAAAAGGACAAATGGCAACCAACACATTGGGAAAAGATCTTTACCAACCCTACATCCGACAGAGGGCTAATATCCAAGATGTACTAAGAATTCAAGAAGGTAGACTCCAGAGAGCCAAATAACCCCATTAAAAATGGGGTACAAAGTTAAACAAAAAATTTTCACCCAAAGAATATCAAATGTCTGAGAAGCACCTAAAGAAATGTTCAACATCCTTAGTCCTCAGGGAAATGCAAATCAAAACAACCCTTAGATTTCACCTCACACCAGTCGGAATAGCTAAGATCAAAAACTCAGAAGACAGCAGGTGCGGGCAAGGATGTGGAGAAAGAGGAACACTCCTCCACTGCTGGTGGGGTTGCAAGCTGGTACAACCACTCTGGAAATCAGTCTGGCAGTTCTTCAGAAAACTGGGCATGGTACTACCGGAAAACCCTGTTATACCACTCCTGGCATATTCCCAGAGGATTCCCCAGTGTGTTATAAGGAAACATGCTCCACTATGTTCATAGCAGCCCTATTTATAATATCCAGAAGCTGGAAAGAACCCAGATGTCCCTCAATGAAGGAATGGATACAGAAAATGTGGTATATATACACTATGGAATACTACTCAGCTATTAAAAACTATGAATTCATGAAATTCTTAGGCAAATGGGTGGAACTGTAGAATATCATCCTAAATGAGGTAACCCAATCACAAAAGAACACACATGGTATGCATTCACTGATAAGCAGATATTAGCCCTGAAACTCAGAATACCCAAGAAACAATTCACATATCAAATGATGCCCAAGAAGAATTTAGGAGAGGCCCCTGGTCCTGGTAAGGCTCAATGCAACAGTATAGGGGAATACCAGGACAGGGAAGCAGGGAGAGGTTGATTGGGGAACAAGGGGAGGGAAGAGGGCTTATGGGACTTTCAGGGAGGGGTAATTCAGCAAAGGGGAAATCATTTGAAATGTAAATAAAGAATATATCTAATAAAAATGAAGAAAAAATAAAATAAAATATTTTCCCATAGTCCACATAAAGCAACATTCTCCTTTAATCCTAGCACCAGGGAGGCAAACGCACATGGATCTCTGAGTCTGAGGTCAGCCTAGTCTACATTGTGGGTTACAGACCAGCCAGGACTGACAGCCTACACAGTGAGATCATATATCATTTTTCCAACTCAAAGTTGAAGAGATTGTTAAGTGCACTAGTTGCTCTTTCAGAGGCCTAGGGTTTTTTCCCAGCACACACATCACAATCATCAGTAACTCCCATTCTGGGGAATCTGGTGCCTTCTGGCCTCTGCAGGCATCACACAGGTTTGTGATGCACCCATAGGAATGCAAGCAAACATAAAATCAAAACATTTAAATTTGTTCCATAATATTCTTTTATGCAGGTATATAAGCACAGATAGGTGCATGATCACATACATACAGGCAGAGAACCACCTTTATAAGACAATTCTAATAATGCCATCTCCACAGTGGCATCAGCCAGCTGATGTGTAACTGCTGAAGTTAGTGAGGTACTCTTTCAGGTACCTTTCTGTCCTAACTAGAGGCTTGCTATTTGAAACTCCTCTTTCCAATAGGGCAGAGACCTCTATTGACTGTTCACAGACTTTATTGTGAAAGAACAGTTGGCTAGAGGGAAAAACTGGACAAGTCCTAGCTCTAGGACTCTGTGTGTGTGTGTGTGTGTGTGTGTGTGTGTGTGTGTGTGTGTGTGTGTGTGTAAGAGAGAGAGAGAGAGAGAGAGAGAGAGAGAGAGAGAGAGAGAGAGAATATCTTTGTGGAGAGTGACAAAAATTGAAGCTTTCCCAAGACTTCTTTACCTTAATTTTACCTTACAAGTTTTTTAAGCAGAGTCTCAGTTTCCACCTGTGGACCAAAATGTAATGCTCAGCTACTGCTCCACCACCAAATACACCACTATGCTCCCTGACATAATAATAATGGACTAAGCCTCTAAAACTGTAAGTAAGCTCCCAATTAAAGGCTTTCTTTTATAAATTTATCTAGTCATAGTGTCATTTCACAGCAATAGAACAGAGACGGATATACCTGTCTACTAGTAGAAATATCAAATATTGGTGTTAAACGTATTTTGAAATAACCCATGTCCTTCCTTACAAAGGTAAACATAGCATTATATGTGATACAGCAACAGTGCTCCTAGGTATTTTCCTGACTGAACTGAAAACTTGTCTACAAGGCAGTCTATCCATGAATGCTCATGTCAAATTGATTCACAGTTACTAATAACTAAATTAACCATTACACTTATCAACAAGTGAGTGAACCGCATTACAATCATGGAATTCTATTCAGTTATCGCAAATTTGCAATGCAAAACACACGAATGAACTTTAAGTGCTACTTGACTCTGATGTTCATGGTAGTCTGAAAAGGTAAAACTATAATGATAATGAAAAGATCACTATTAACCGTAAGATCAGAAAGAGAAGTGAGTTTGTAGCTGAAATAGAAGAGTTTCTAAGACAGTGAAACAGCATCACTCTGCAACAATAGACACATGACATGGCATGGTACAGGCATATTGGAACTGAGCAGTTGAAAGAACAGGTCTGACATAGAAGGCATCCTAGAACATCTTTAAATGTAGAAATAAAGAATTAGATCAATACTAAATAAATTCTAGAAAGTATCAGATGAGTATCACTCATCTGAATGAAGCAACAATAGCTAGAACAATCTGAGCAACAAAATAAATATGAGCCCATACTAGAATAAGTCAATCACTTACTAAATAAATACATAGAATGAAATGAATTCCAATATTTCATATAGGCAGTTGCCTCTTCATTAAATGTTATATAATTTTCAAATCTGTATGTATGAGCTGTGCATGGGAATTGTGTTTTCAAGAGTAAAGTGTGGAAAGAAGAAGAAATGAGGGCAATTTTTAATAGAGAAACTAGGTAAAACTCCCAGACAGGTGGCCAAGGATGATAGCAAGACTGATAAGTCATACCAATGAGGTATTCTCTTGGCATGATAGAATAAGAATATGGCTTGTTTTGGTCTTCCTCTCTGTGGTTATTCGAATGGGTTTGGCCCCATAGATTTATGTATTTTAGTACTTGGTCCTATGGAATGCCACTGTAAAAAGGTATGGCCTTATTGGAGAGCATCTGGCCTTATTGGAGGAAGTATGTTACTGTGTAGGTGGGCTTTGCGTCTCCTATGCTCATTCTCCAGGAGGAAGAGAGTCTCCTGGCTGCCTTTGTATCAAGATGTAGAACTCTCAGTTCCTTCTCCAGTATCACATCAGTCTACATGATGTCATGCTTCCATGATGATAATGGACTAAATCTGTGGAAATGTGAGCCAGATACAATTAAATGTTTGCCATTATAAGGTTTGCCTTTGTCATGGTGTCTCTTCACAGCAACAAAACCCAAACTAAGGCACTCTCAAAAACTGGTCAATCAAATTTGTGTGATGCTACATAGAAAACACATTTCAATGAAGAACATTCTACAATATACCCAAATAATGTTTCTTAACAACTTCAAAATCAAATATAAAAGAAGACTTCAGAATTAAAGGTTCCATTTGACTGTGGTAAAGAAGACCCTGAAGATACGTGACAGCTTCTTTCTTTTGAATTCTTCGTTGATACCCCCTTTTTTGAGCAAATGCATTGTCTGCTAGAACAGGAAGTCTCTCAGGCTGGATACTTGATTTTATAACAGATCTATTGTAAAAGTAAAATCAAACTTTCTTGTAAACAGCATACTGTTGAGATAATATATGAAGTTGGGAAGCGAGAAAGTGCATAGCAGATGAAACAGTCATTGTGGTTCTAATTTCATTTTTAATATATAAAAAGGGAGATGTTCTGACAGCATGTGCCAGTTCAGGTAGCCATAAAACTGAACTCCTCTATGTCACAGGGGAACATTTGGTGCCATCCCTATTGACTGTCACTCAAGGTTCTGAGCTTCGGCTAAAGGTCAAGAGTGCTCCATCTCAAACTATCTAAGAAGTGAAAGCAAAAGGTTTTCTTATAGAACATGGACAAGTGATCTTTTAAAAACTGTTCCCAGAAGCCTATAGAAACTACTTGTTCCAAGGACCATAGAGTCCTTTATTAGAGAGACAGACCTCTGCATGTGTGTGTAAGGGTGGATTTGACACCATCGTGTTTTCTCATAGGCTCATAATAATATCTGGAGACACTGTGTAAGGTTTAAATTGACCCTATATGACAAAGTCATTGCAATCACTATAGTGAGAGCTTCTACTCAACAGTAAACCCTCCCGTTAGGATGTCTGAGACCATTATAGGAAATCACAATAACTGCTGTTGCTGAAGTACTTTATGTGCAGTATTTTTCTAAGTGGTTTTCATCTGTTTGCATGCTACCTTATTTAACTCTAAGTGAGGCATTGCTATCATTCTAAGTTTATAAAAAAATAAATCATAGCTTAAGAGATTAGACATTCTATGCAATTCCATGGGTACAATAAGAGCTATGTCCATTTCATATTCTATAACCTTACATTAAATGGCTTTTCAAAGTTTGAAAAACTCCATCAAGAAGACAGGGACGGTCATGGTTGGAAAGAATGCCATGAGTATGCATTGGGAACATTATCCTCATGCCACAGTATGGGAAGATGGGCTCTAATGTGAGGTGTTTCTGCTGTGTGGCTTCTGTTGTCATGAATGGACTATTGTTGGTTATAGAGTAGCAACAGGCTTGAGAGTACTCTCTTTTTTTCTTCCTCTAACCTTCTGTTCATCTTTATCCCATGAGATGATATAGAAAAGGACTCTGGCCAGCTGAAATTTTTTTTCTAGCCTTTAGCATATTTCTGGAAGATGATATGCATAACAAGCTGCAAGAGGTAAGTGAGCTTCCTGGAGACAGCCCACCATTTTGCACAGTTGTGATGGGTACACCCTGGACAGGCACAGCCCCAGGGGCTTTAACCAAGGATTGTTTCTTGCTACTGCTGTGCCTTCACGTGTTCATCATTACTATATTCCTTGTGTACCTGGCTTGGTGTGATTTGGGCATGAGGAGACACTCACTGCCTATAACCTAGTTTGATGCCTCCTGGGTGATAGCCCATTCTATTGGGCAATTTTCCTGAATATCAATGTGAAAATGAACTTTGATAAAATAATATTGTTTAGATGAATTAATGATTTTATGGAATTTCTGGTTTGATTTAGTTTTAGGAAGTTAGGGTAGTTGATCAAAAGTTTCAGTAGAAGGTTTAAGTTGTTTTGACAGAAAGATATAGTGAAGTTAGAAGTGAGAGAATGCACCCTTCCCTTATAAAATAGTGAGGGCTGCATAGGTTAGAAAATGAGTGCAGTAAGCTTTCATGAGTGTTGATGTACTCAAATAACTACTCAGATCCTCCCAGTGGTGGTAGCAGCGGTGGTGGGGGCACACTCCTCGCTACCTGCCCCAATGTTCTTGTTTCTTGAGTGAAAGACACACACACAACACACTCACACACAAACACACACACACACAACATTATATTTTAATATCCCTTAAACAGCTCAATGGCTAGGTCGCTTATAAACATCCATGTGGCTAATACACTCCTCTTCATTTTCTGGTGTTTTTAATATGTGTGTCATATGGCAAGTGTCTCTATGAGGAGGGTAGCCTTACTGCAATAGGAGTGATATTGTAGTAGGAACTATGTAACTGTGGGGTTGGATTTCCAATGCCCAAGCTACAGTGAATGTGAATAAGACCTTATTTGTGGCTGCCAATGAAAGACAGTATTTCTGACTGAATTCAGATCAAGATGTAATATTCTTGGCTCCTCCAGCACCAAGTATGACTGCAAGCAGCCATGATTCCAACAATGATTATAATGGACTGAAACTCAGACACTGTCAGCCAGATCCAATGCAGTATTGTCCGTTACAAGATTTCCCTTAGACTTGGTGCTTTTTCAGAGTAACAAAACATGCAATAAAATAGAAGTTGGTACCAGGGACCAGGGGAATGCTGTGGTAGATCTGACCATGTTCTTCTTTATAGGAATGTGGATCTGTGCACATTGAATTTTGAAAACAATGAAATGTTTCAAATGAAGCTTAATGGGCCATTTTCTAATAAAAATGAAAGACATTAAAAAAAAATAAACATCCATGTGGCTAACACACCCCTCTTCCATATTCCTGTGTTATCACTTGCTAAACGTATATCCCATCTTGGCTGCCCCAGACACAGACCTAACGCCCTCTCAGGGTGAACTCGCCAGCACCTCTGTCTTCTGTACCTGTCAGGCCTGATGCTCCTCGTCCTTCTTCCCTGGCAGGGCGGCTCTCTGCCATCCTGCTCCTCCTCTATCACTTGCCAAGGAATCCTAAATTCAGGTTTCTTTCACCCTGCCCAGCCATTGGCCGCTGGTAACTTTATTTACCAATCAAATCCAGCTGAGGGCACGGTTTCTCCACGTCTTATAGGCAGGCATGAGGATCCTTGCGCAATTTGGGAGCCCAAATCCATTACAAAAATGTAATTGTATTAGGGGGGAAGATAGGCTTGGCACAATTTAATGATCAAAGAAAACATTTTATTCTAGATTGTTTAAAAACAAATGTTTAAAAACATTTATCCTGGATCTTGTATCTAGGAATATTCCCACAGGTTTTAGTGTACATTGTGAACAAACAGGGTTGTGAATAAAGAATAAATAATTCTATTTTGAGTATAAGAATAAAATATGGGTGAATAGCTGGTTTAGCTAAGCAAAACTTTAAAAATAAAACATACGAAAGATGATGATTAGTTACTTGGTGAATACAAATTAGCAGCAGCTAGGCATAGAAAAAATCTCGTTTCTATAGACCAGCTTGCTTAAACTCTGTTAGTCAATGGCAAAAGAATTATTGCTTTGGGGTTACCTTGAACTTGGAGAGAGAAAGATGGGTGGGAAATGTTTAGCTAGTATGAGTTTCAAAGGAAGAATACAATAATTCTGTTGTAATTTCCTTTGTGGGATGATTTTAATTTGTTTCTGATGGATATAGTTTTGTGGGGATTATTTTTAGAGAATATGTAACATGTGGTGTAAAAGGCTAAGAGAAAAAATAAAGTTGTTGGAGTCAACTTATTAAAGCATGCTTCATCCATTCAATATCTTTGTGTGTATATGTATGTATATGAAGTTTGTTGGAGGCTGGTCACTGGAGCTTTGTTCTAGCCATCCACAAAATGCATGTATGTATCTGGACATAAACTATACATGTGAAGCCTGTTGGAGCCTGTCTTGTTTCTCCCATTCTGTGTGTGTGTGTGTGTGTGTGTGTGTGTGTGTGTGTGTGTGTGTTCACGCGCGCCCCACTCCCCACTTTGCTCTTTTCCTTCTTGCTTGGTTCCCAAAGACTTTAAAGAGTTCAGAGAATTGCTCACTAGTCACAGGGAGTGCCAGCCCCAATGAAACTAATGAAATTTAGAGAAAAGTCTGCTAGCCAAATGTGTGGTCAGTCACCAACTCCACACATTTGGCTTTCCTCAGCTTATCCTGTAGTGTCAAAACTGGCCTTCAACATATTTTATTAATAAATTGATTTATTTTAGAACTTAAAACATATCTAAATTAGGCATTTTGCTAAATAAGGAAAACAAAGCATTAGAAAAGAAATCCAGCAAATCTACAATGCTGATTACACTCTGTGGTTGTTTACTACTGAGAAGCTACCTTCTTCCTCAAAGGATGTAACAGTGCAGAGGGGCAAATGACTGTCAGGGATGAAGAAGCAGAAAGGAAGAAAATGCTAGAGCCTAGCTTGCTTTCCTGGTCTCTTTCCTTATTCTTCAGTCTGAGTCTCAACTCAAAAATGATACTGCCCATTCACAAATACCCTCATAAGCACCTTCAAAAGATTCCTCACTGATGTTGTGTGTTTGTTATCAAAATAAATTTGATAATTGAAATTAATCAAATTTCATAAATATTATGTGCCAATAAAATGAAAATATTCTGAAACACTGGTATTATTCAGCCACTAACAATTTTTTAACTGTAACTTTATATATGAAAGTAAAGGATATGAATGAATTTATTTTCATATTTGGTAATCCATGAACATGCAACAAACATGGAAACAAAATACCCATATCTAAATTTCATGTTTATACATTTACCTCACAAGCCTATTTGTTACTGTTATTCACATTAATAAGGAAATATTCATCTTCAATTGTTTTCTAACACACCTGTATGGCACCTGACAGAAGCCTGATGGCTAACGTGAGTTCCAGCAACACCATGCTGATACAAAAACAAGTATACATCTCACTATTTCCACTTCTTTTTTTTCCCATCTACATATTATAGGATGGGATGTTATGGCATAGATACATTTCGTTCACTAAGCTCATGCTCAGGAAAACATCAGTTTTTCCCTTCTGTTTTCTTCTATTGACATTCTGTGTCCTGTAGGTACATGCTTCATTATCAAGAATACAATAAATCAACACTCAAGTTGTATTTCAGAGAATAAACTATAGTTATGCTAATATTACACTGACAAAACAACCAGCTGGATGTTAAGGAACATATCTATTTTGCTACAAATTCTTGAGTCAAAATGAAGCTCTGGCTAGAAAAAAATGCTAATGAATTTAGTGAATGGATAGGGATACACCTTCTTCTTTGTTATTATTTTTGGACTAACAGTAAACAAATGTAAGTAATATAGATATTTTCATCTTCTCCTCCATTATCCCTCTTCTTTTCCAGATGCTACCTTTTGGAAGCTTACTTGTTGATAGAAATGTTCTGGCTGTGTTGGGACATAGTTGGCTGATTTGCATATTTTAATATTATTAAGAAAATGCTGGGCTCCTATTTTGGAAGGTGACCCATTATCACTAGGTTATGACATTTACTTAAAGGAGTAAAGAATGGTTATTTATCTTATATTGATACCTTCAAGGAACAAAGATTCTGATTAGTGTGATAGTCACAGGTGTGGATTCTGAAAACTGCCTGCTTAAGCTGGAGACTGCGGATAGAAGTCGTAGGAATAACAGAAAGTTATGCATGTCAGCGGAATAGATACTGTACTAGGAAAAGCCCACAGATCTGAGCTTAACCAGAAGTCTATTTCTAGTAAGACGTTCATAGTAGATAGTTGTGATTGGCAAATATTACTACTTCAGTAAGGTAAGGACATAGTATGAACAGCTCCACAACCTTCAAAAGAGCATCTAATGCTGTGATAGGTATATTTAACCTTAGATATTAAGAACATTATAGGCCATGGCTTGCCAGAAAATTACTATACAATCAAGAAGAAGAAGTAAGTTCTGTGGTCAACTAGACTTTGAATGAATCATTATGTAAAATGAATGAGTTGGAAATGCAGATAGAAGGTACACATAAACTTGGATAAAAGGAGTTGGAATAAACAGAACACCTTAAACAAATATGCTTTATTAACATTTTATTATGTAAGAATTGAATGAATTTTATACTGAATATATGCAAAATATCCTAGACTGTGAAATCATCTTTTATTGTACTAAATTATTGTATTTCCCTCTAACTACCATGCTCCATCAATATATCCTATTAATTCAAAATTAATTGTTTCGGTACACATCTCCACTGAACATCTCCAATGCACAGTATCATCAATTAGAGTTTAATATTTACAGTTGTTTCATCTAAGGTAATTATTACATTAAATCCAATACATAAACTTCAAGTGCAGCACTGGATGAGCTTTGGTAAATGGTAAATGCACATTCACCTCTTTATATATGAAGATCCCTCCAGCCTTAGATAGTTTCTTCGTGGCTCCTGCCAGTCACCATCACTTCCCTGCCAAGTCCTTCCCATTCAAGATAATTCTGTCACCAATTATTTGCCACCAGAATTTACCCTTCCTCAATACAGAACTAAAAGTCATGGTGTGCATTATGTGCTTTTTGTTTGAAACTTCTTTAATTTAATATAATACTTTGGGGAATCTATTCAGACTCTCTCTACCAGTTGTAAAATGTTTCTTATTAATACTTTGCATTCCATTGCATGAGTATGAGAGGCCTTTACATTTTATATATGCTATAATTAATTTTGAAAGTGTCAAAAGTAGTCTCTTTAAAGTGAACATCTGTTTGAGTATATATTTTTTGAATGATTAACTAGAGGTAACATTACTGAACAAAAGGTAAGAGTAAATTTTACTTTTGTAGATATATAGAAGTAAACCATAGACATATAGAAGTATAGTATTATAGGAAAATATACGTCTAGAGGCTGGAGAGACAGCTTAGCTGTTAAAAGCGTATACTACTCTTGCAAAAGACCCAACATAAGTTCCCAGGCTGAAAATTTCTGCAACTCCAGCTCCAGGGTAATTGATGCCCATCTTTAGCCTACATGAGCACTTGAACTTACAAGTACATACTCTCATAAACACATACTAAATTTTTTTTAAACTTTAGAAGAGAGAGAGAGAGAGAGAGAGAGAGAGAGAGAGTAAAGAAAAGAAAAGAAAACTGTATTAAATAAGCAAATATTTAGTTAGTCCCAGAAAATTTATGCCACTCTTGTATCAGTGGGCATATCTTAACAAGCCAGTTGTTAGTATCACTTGCATAGTTCAGAGCTGGAGAAAATTGATTAATGATTGCTTTTCTTCTCTGGTATCATGCATAGCATCTCCCAGAACTGTGAAAGCTAGCCAATAGGAATGAGTCTTCCAAATCAGGACCAGCTTGATACCTTCATGTTCTATTTCTCAAGTATGTGATATCTGCAACAATGGAATTTTACCATGAACTTCTGGAGAGTAACAATGAACTCTTTGAAATAGGCTAGATGTTGCTAGAGAGTTTGTAGGTCTTAAGGAAGAACATACTTTTATTATTCTACTAACCTTTTAGAAAATGATCACTAAAGTAACATACAATGTGCCAGTGTGTCCACAGACACTCATATACATACATGATCAAATAATTTTTAAAAAACATCTAGATTATCTTTTGCAAAACACAAGAGTTATAAGCAAAAGAATGTAATGGATCTAATAATGTTTACACAGTAAAAAACTCCACCCAAAATAACACTAAAAGTATAGATCTTGCATTTTTAAGTCCTCACAGAAAACACTACATCATGGTTGGTATTAGTAGACATGGCTATAGGTCTTAATGATATTATTGTAAAGGGGAGATTTACCTAGAAAATGAGAATAATTTATTTTCAAGGATTATTATGATGAAATAGTAGGATAATTTATATTAAAATGATTTGTAAACAACACTTATTCCAAATATTACTTACTATTAGTATAATGACTACAAGGGGCTTTCTTGAATTAAAAATTAAGGTGTTGCTTTTTTATTCATTTTAAAGGGATATGTTGGGGGAAAATTGCCTTTCAAAAGAAAACTGTATGTAAGTCGTGTTGCCTGAGGAAAGAAGCAAAAATACTGAGGTGTGTCTGGCAAAGTCAGGCTTCATCTGTACATGAAATGTTTGATGAATGTTCAGTCAAAATTTAGACAGATTAAATAGGCTAGAATTCAAAAGGTTTTAGACAAGTTCAAGGCTTTCATTCCTTAGCACAAAATGTTTCTTAATAACATTATTATACAGAGCCATATTGGGGTGTCATGCCACTTGGTAGGAACTCCACATTGATCAAGGTGAATGTCCTCTCCCAGCCTTTGTTGAGCAGGGATTCCTGGGCCATTCAGGATCCTGCTCTACCTAGGGTGGAGCGCTCAGAGTGAAGGTGAAGTTCATTGTTCCTCCAGGTCTATGAATTCCTGAATTAAGCAGGTGACCCACCCAGCTGCCTGAGCAGTGGAGCCAAGAACCAACATTCCCAGGAACTCAGCCTGGAGTCTGGGGGGAGGGGCTTGCCCAAACTGTTGAATGGTCTGACCTCCATTAAAGTTTCGACCTTGGTGGTAAACTATTGTCCTGGCCCTGGTTCCTTTCAACGCGTCTCCCATCCATCCCTCAGCTTCTGTTCCAGGAACCCAGTTCGCAGAAGCTATAGAATGCAACACATCATCATCCATGGAAAATCAGTTTTCTTTTTTTGAGAAAATCTTTGGAGAAATCTTCTGTTCACCATTAAAGGCTCAACTCCATTAAATCATATATAGGATTGTGTGGCTAGCAATTGTTTCTAAACTATGTTCCTCTCAACATGCCTCTCTATATTGTAGCGATCTTAGAGTAAGATCTGTTTTGCCAGAAACAATTTTATAATGAAATAGAAGACTGTTACTAACTGTTGTGTCATCTCAGTACACCATACAAGATCTGGGCTTTTATTGCTCAATTTAATGTAATTTTATTATTTTCTTGCATATATATTTGAAACACTTCATGCTGTTCAGATATTGTGATGTGTGTATATATACTGAAGTTATTTCTCTAATCAAGAATATTCATAATTTTTTCAGTCATTTCTTTTTACCATGCCACTTCTTTCATTTATCTTAATTTATCTTCCTTTTCTTTTAGTCAGTATTCAATATACAGTGTGGAATTATAAACTAATGTTCTATATTACCTCTAGATTTAAGCACCTGACACTTTGACCTTCATCCCCTGACATTTTTAGCTCCATGGAGGTGAAGTCTATAGCACATTTTCCTGCAGAAACAATGGCACAGTGCATAGCATTCATTAAGAAAGGAAGTTTGCCCAACAGAGCAGTATGGGACTATCAGTTTGTGACTATGCCAGAGTACATCATGGGCAACTACTGAAAATGTTAAATTACTGAAATTACTATTCTAGTCTTCCAAAGATTTTTTTCTGGGTGAAGATTAGTGGCAGCCCAATGTCTTGGCTCTTCTGGGCAGATTAAATTCTTGAGAAGCAGAGTATTTCAGTGTCTCTGAAGGCTATGTTTTATGGTGTTCTTTTGTTATTGTATTCTATTGTGCCTATGAATTTTGCAGATTCTATCTTCCCCTGGGACATAGTATAACACAGTGCAATCTAGGAAATATATCCCTTTCCTTATACCTTGCAAGTCAGCAAGACTGTTAAAAAGATCTTTCATTTTAAACTTTCTGAAAAACACAGTTCTCTCTCTCAGACTCTTTTATAGCATCCTACCTATAATTCCACAGTGTGCCCCACTCAGATTCTGTTCAGTGTTTCACAAAAGTAAGGATCTGTAGGCTACATGCTGGTCCACTTTTCACCACAGATAAAACAAAAGCTCTTATGGTCTACTTCTTAACCACTGGGGTTGTATATGAAAAGAAGGGACTCCCTCCTTTTCCTGAACCCTTTTGATGCAGTGCTGTGTCCTTCTCTCTGTGCCTTCTGTACCATAGGTTGCAGGGTCCTGGCCTGAAACACTTTGTTCTCCCTTGAGTCTCAGTTTGTACTCTTAACTTTCTAGCTCTGGGGAATTGCTGCCTCTCAGCTCTTAAAACAGAGCCTTAGACTCTTTTTGGACCTCCCGTCTTTTGTCTTCATTTCTATTTGAAGCCTTAGTACCTCCAGGTCAGTGTCTTTTACCCTCAGTGTCTCTCTCTCCATGTTTGGCTTATTGCTTCTATCCTACTTAAGAAAATTCAAGTCCTGAACTCTTCCACTCCACAGCAGCTTTGAGGCTATGAGTCAATTAGCCAGTGCCTTCAAACTTCCTCCTTTCCTCTTTCTTAGTTCAGGATCTTGTCTTCTAGAGGTATGCTAGTTAAATGTCTTAGCTCACCCTCTAAAAAGGCTCTACAACTGCTACCAGTTTCCATCGAGGGTCAAATCTGAACCTGTTTGAGAAGCCAGATTCTTTGACATGAATTATACATGTCTTCAGTTAAACAGCAGAGAATCTTTATATGATACAAACTCTGTCTACTGGGGGAAAGAAGAAGCTCTTAGAAGGTAAGCGTATCGGCCATGTTTATGCACACACGTAAACTTCTACTGCATTAGCAGCTCAGGCTGTGATCTATATAACTTTCTACGGCACCCCCTATCTGCATCCCTGTGATCTTCCTCATTCTTGCTAGTTGCACCCTCTCCCTGACCTGTTTAGGAACTAAACACTACTCATGCTATTATTAATGCAATGCTGCCCTCTGACCTATCCACATTTCCTGCTCTTATATATCATAGAGTATACTTTATAAAGTTGGATGAATTTCTGCTATATTGCTTTTTTGATGTGTTTAGTTGGGCTCTTCATTTGAAATGGTTTCTCTATGTAGTACAGGCTGACTCTGAGCTCACTTTGTAACCCAAAGTGACATCAAACTTAGAGTTTGTCTGCTTCAGTCTCCTGATTACTTGGGTTAGTCGTTGTGTTAGTATTCTGTCTAAGCTCCACCCCACACTTACCTGGCCACAGCCAGGTATGCCCTGCCCCATAGACCTGGCCCACTATAAAAGGGGCTCCTTACCCCTCCTCTCTCTCTCTCTGTCTCTCTGTCTCTCTGTCTCTCTGTCTCTCTCTGTCTCTCTCTCTCTCTCTCTCTCTCTCTCTCTCTCTCTCTCTCTCTCGTTGCTCTCACCTCTTGGCACTCTCATCTCTCTGCTCCTCTTGGGCTCTCCTCCCCTCCCCCCTCTCTCCATGTGGTCATGGCCGGCCTCTACTTCTCTATTCTCTACTCTCTCTCTCTCTCTCTCTCTCTCTCTCTCTCTCTCTCTCTCTCTCTCTCTCTCTGCCTTTTTCTACTTCCACTATACCATTAACTCCCATCCCCTGCCCTGAATAAACTCTATTCTATACTATGTCCATGTGGGTGTGGTCCCTCAGGGGGAAGAGGTGCCTGGGTAGGGGCCTGCCTAAGCACTCCTTACCCCCACACCGCCATGCCACATTCTCTAACCTCTCCCATTCTCTCTTTTTAAGCCCCCTTCACATTGTATGTTGTGCTTAATACTTGTGAAAATTCTCTTAAGGATCTATTAACTTTCTAGTATATGAAAAAAGGACAAATAGGCAAAGGAACATAAAATCTGGAGTTAGGTGGCTGGCATTTGTTTTAACAGACCGTCACTTGTCCACAGCCCAGAACCCCAGGATGCTTATAAGCTATGGCATAGTGAGAACACTTAGCTAGTCTCAGTAGAAAATCTCAGAAGGTGCAGTCTCAGGCTGTGAGCATCAGGAAGCAGGAACCTACAATGGCTAGTGTTTGTGCACACTAGTCAACTGCTCACACTCAGAAGTTCTTGAAATCCCTGAGCCCCATCTGGAAAAAGCCTTGCCACTCTCAATTAATTCAGGATTTCAGTCAGGGTTTCCATTTCCCGTAGTCTAACACTTAAGACTAGACAAATATGACATCTTCTCTTTATGCCTTGATCCTAATAAATACGTACATGTTTCATACTTGGTCAACCAAATCCACTAACCGTGTCTCATTGAGTATCTAAGGCCCATGTCTGCTTTCGCTGCTCTCTCCAATCTTTCAGTCTATGTTCTTTCTTGCTCTTAGCTGTGTAAAGCCACAGACCTCCTAGGGACTTCCCACTGCTCTGATCCTTTGCTATTTTGCACACAATTGGAAGCAATATGCATTTTCAGCAGTTGGGAGTAAATACCCATTCTAAAGGATATGGGTTTGGTGCATCGTTTCCAAGTCTGGCCTAAACAGGAGTTAGTGAAGAAGCATCAAATAGCAGGCCAGTGCTCAAATCCTACTTAATTCAGAGCAAAGACTAACACTTCTGATTCTTCAAAGCTTATGCATAATAATGATGTCTCTGCTTTCTTTTGTTACTTTTTCAATGAACTCATAAATTACCATCTGGCCCAGATCCTGACACATAATAGGTATTCAGCAAATGTTAATTATTTTCCTGTCTCTTTATTTCAGAAGGCATGAATTATATAACTGTAACTTGTTTAAATAAATACATTAACTGATTTATACCATCTATAGTTTTTCTTGTTCTGAATATTTAGTGTCTTTAGCAAATGTTTTCTAGCTTGTATTTGACCTTCAATTATCCCTTTAATATCCTTTCTTTGATATTTTTATATTAAATTCATTAGTCTGCATATTTCTCAAACTTCTATACAATTAAATTTTCTGCCACCTACTCTTTTCTACTTTTAGCCCTTATCCTTGAGCCTTCCTTTTTGCTTTAATTTGGCTCCAGCAAGCAGTAGACTGTGTGCTCCAGCAGGTGAAGCAGACCTTGAAATACTACTGACTTGGGTGTTTTATATTATAATTCATTTAAATTACTTTCGTTGCACATCATAGGAGGTCATTGAAATTTTCTAAACTTCAAAAGCTGATGTTAAATTGGGACAATTTAAAAATCATGCAATGTTTTTGACCTCTGCTCTCTTTCATATATAGCCTCAAATTGGCAGAAGAATAAAAAACCCTAAACAATCTCAAGTGTGGTAAATTTAGTAAGTATAACTGTACCTCTTCAGTTCTTAGTCACAGCAGCTAGGAAGCCTTTAACCATCTGTCAGACCACCAGTTGTTTCCACAATCTGAACTTGGAAGCTGCAGTTCCCTGAGCACTTGAGGTCATTTGACTCATGCTTGCTCCTTTCCCTAGTGGGGGTGGGAGTGGGGTGAGGGGACTTTAAATGAACCCTTGAAAAAATGCTTTTTTTTCTTCAAGGAGTAGAAAGTAGTTCACAGAACACAGTAGCCCTGGTTGTATTACATTTTCTTCTGTTTCATCTCTATAAGTTTCCTTTTTTATTTCTCTATTTTTGTTGTTGCTGTTATTATGCTAAAATAAGAGAGACAATGGTGACTTTAAAGTGAGCTGCCAAAAGCAATCAACTTTTCCTAGATCCTAGAATGACAACAAAAGTCACAGACCCACAAAATCTAACTACAATTACAACATCTACATATCTATGGCTCAAAAAGGTAGGAAAGGAGGATTGGTATACTCATTGCACACAAAGGAAACAAAGTATTCAATTGCCTATCCTTGTCTAACAAAAGAATGGGAAATGGAACTGTTGCAGAAAAATATGGTCATGGATTCATTTGGTGGTAAAAATCTACACAACATTTTATGGAAGACCTCAATTCTGTGTGAGCCACATAGGATACTACCTTGGTGGTGGGGAAGGAAAAGAGGTTGCCACAGCCTTTTAATCCACAGATCTCTTCAAAAGGCAGGTAACCTGATAGCCTGAAGGCTTTTGTGTGCCCTAAAGCAGATATCTAGAAGGTAGAAGGAATGTCTTTGCCTTCTCTCCAGAGATTAAGCTGCTCAAGGTATAGAGAATGAAAGAATCTATTGCTCATGAAGACAACAAAAGAAATGAGACACAATGGGAAAAATAGTGTTTTGTCAAGTTGCTTCGTGGGTGATGACAGGATATAAAGGAGAGGATTGGTATGAAGGAGCCACTGCTAATGCTTGGGCTGGAACTATATTGTGAGGAAACCTAATCCGGAGGGATGCCAATCATTGCCTTCTTACGTTTAGCATCAATGGGAACATTCACAGGCTGTGTTGAACCAAAGATGCTAGAAGTTCCATAAGGAATAAAGAAACACCTTATGTGGAACATGAGCTGACTGGCTACAGGAATGAACAAGAGAGAACTTAGGTACCCCTTGGATGAGAATATATACAACAGCAGATTATAAAGCCTCTAGGCAATTCTTTTAGTGTCACCAGAAGTGGATGAAGCTTCTTCAAATACCTCAAATGCCAGAACAACTCTAACTTTAAAAAAATAAATGTCATTGGTAGTTTTAATAGACACAAACAGAAGGAACAAAGCCAGCCAGCCAACCAACCAACCAACCAACCAACCAACCAACCAACAAAACCAACAAAGCAGGAAAATGGCCCAAAGAAGAAATTCAGCTGCAAGTGGATCTTCCCAGACAGTGATAAATCACCAATAATATATGATCTTCCTGACAAGGCATTGCAATAAGCATTTGAAAACAGAAGATAGCTAACTAGGATATTTTAATATTCCAAGCACAATGCAGGAGAAAGCTGGCTTACTCAGTTCATTAAATAGTCCAGGCATTTTGCTGCAGCAGGACCTTATCTATGACAGTATCCATATCAGAGAGCCTGCAAGTTCCCTGATAAGAGGAGCAAAGTTCTGATGCTTTCAGTCTTCTCTCCACCAACCAGATTATCAAGTGCACAGAGAAGACAGGAATACTCTAAATGTTCCATTATGAAGAATCTGTAGCTTCCTGATCCTAAGTCTTAGCACTTGTGATCCAACTGACTCTTACTGCTAACATTACATCTGTCAAGGAGAGATGAAATGACATCCCTCCTTGAGTGAGATTTCCTCACAGTATAGTTCAGGCCTAGAAGTTAACAGTAGCTGCCTCCTGTCAGGTTGTTCCTTTGTTTCCTGTGTGTCCTGTGTTTAACTATGCACAGCAGGGTATAATAGTAGCCTCATATATGCTCATGACTTCCACTATATCCTCATTCCAGATTGCACTCATAAACTCCAGAGAACATGCACTGAACTCAACATCCCCACTTACCAGTTAATACATATCTCAAAAATAATGTATTTCAAATGATATTCCCACCCAAATCTCTTGTACTTCAGTTTGCTAGCATAAGAAATGTCTGGGATATGTTCATCATTATTTTTCTCTCATACACTATATCTAATTCCTAGGCAAAATGATTATACATAAAAATAATAGGGTTATAACTTTTTTAAATTAAATTTTATTGTTTTGCTCATTTACTTTACATCCTATTCACTGCCCCTCCTGGTGACATCCCCTCCCACAATCTTTCTCCCATCCCCCCTTCCCCTTCTTCTCTGAGCAGTTGTTCCCACCCCCCACCCCCATCCTCACTCCCCCATCCTCTACTCTGGCACTTCAAATCTTTGTGAGGCTTAGAGCTTCTCCTTCCACTGAGGACAGACAAGGCAGCCAAGCTAGAAGAACACACCCCACATATAGGCAACAGCTTTTGGGATATCCCCAGTTCCAGTTGTCTGGTACCCACATGAATACCAAGCTGCACATCTGCTACATATTTGTAGGGTGGTCTAGGCTCAGCCATGCAGGTGCTTTGCTTGGTGGTCCAGACTCTGACAGCCCCAAGGGTACAGGTTAGCTGACTCTGTTGCTCTTCCTGTGGAGATTCTAACCCCTTCACAGCCAACATTTTTTTATCCTATTCTTCCTTAAGATTCCCCAAGCTCCATTCACTGATTGGCTGTAGGTATCTGGGTATCTGCATCTGTCTGAGTCAATTCCTGGGTGGAGCCTATCAGAGGACAACATGTAAAATTGGAGAATTTTACTGTAGGTAAATCTGGTATATATTACTTGAGCCTCAACTTGGATTTGTTGTTGTTGTTGTTTTTAACAAGCACTAGTAAACATGACTCATAGGCTTAATGGCAAATGACCTACAGAAGTTCTCAGAGAAAACACAGAATGTTTTCTCAACAACAAAGTAGACAAATATCACTTATATTCAACTAAAACACACTAATGTTAAAACAAATAACAAATATTCTAGACTTCATCAAATTCTAAAATTTGATGTCTTGCAACATCAAAATCAATACACACAAGCTCCTTACTCTGACAACATACTTACAATATGTATATTTGATAAAGGATTCATGCCCAGAATATAAAAATCAACATCTATAGGTTAAGAAAGTCACAGTCCAAAAAAATGGTTGTCAAAAGACTCCAGTGGGCATTTCATGAAATGATAATATCCAAGAATCTGATAATACATACACTGTGGATGCCAATAACAACAAGGATCAATTTTGAAAACATTCATTAAAATGGAAAAGAAAACCCACACAGAGTACACACACATCATGATTTCATACTACCCAGTGCAGACATGGAAGTAACAAATTATGTTTTAGTTTTCTCACTCAATTAATTTATTGATTCACTTTATACTCCAATCACAGGCCCCACTCCGTCTTCTCCTCTCAGTCCCACCCTCACAAACCATTCTCCAGATTACTCCCTCCCCTTCTACTCAGAGAAGGAGAATCCACTCACCTGCCCTGGCACATCAAATCACAACTGGACTAAATACATTCTCTCCCAATGAGGGCAAATAGGCAGCTCAGCCAGGGGAAGGGAATCCAACAGCAGACAGCAGCATCCATTCCAGTTGTTAGAGAACTCACATGAAGATCCAACTGTACATTTGCTGCCAATATATAGGAGGCCTAGGTCTACCTCATGCATGCTCTTTGGTTGGAAGTTCAGTCTCTGTGATTTCCCCATGGTCTCAGGCTAGTTGCCTCTGGTAGTCTTCTTGCAGTGTCTTTGAGCCCTCTAGCTTCTCCAGTCCTTTCTCCCACATTACCACAAGATGCCCCAAACTGCACCTAACATTTGGTTGTAAGTCTCTGCACCTGATTCCATCTGCTGCTGGATGAAGCCTCTCAGAAGACAGCTATGCTAGGCTCCTGTCTGCACTCATAGCAGAATACCATTAATAGTATGGGGGGGGGGGCTTTTTCTCAGGGAATGGGTTTTAAGTTGGGCCAGCCATTAAGATGGCCCTTCCCATCTTTATCCCTGCACATGTTGTAGCCACAAAAAATTTTAGGCAGAAAATTTGTGGGTGGGCTGATGTTCCCCTACCTCCACTGGAAGTCACACTTGGCCACAGATGGTGGCTACTACAGTCTTCATATCCCCAGCTGATAAAAAGCTCATCGAGGGTCATGCTCATAGCCTTCCAGGAGCCTCTCCTGTCCCAGGTCTTCACATTGTCCCAGAGATGTCTTCCCCACCACTTTCTGTGCTCCCAGACCTCTCCTGCCCCTACGCTGCTCTCTCCATACCTGTTCTACACCCCTGTTTCCTTTCCATGCAATCGCCCAGCCAGTTCCTCCTTTCCATCCACTTCAATGTCTATTTTATTTTCCCTTCAGAGTGAGATTCAAGTGTCCTCTCTTGTGCCTTCATTGTTACTTAGCTATGTTACTATGCATGTCTTTCTGGGTCTGGGTTACCTCACTCAAGATAATATTTTCTAATGTCATCAGTTTGCTTCCAAAGTAGATCATGTCTTTGTTTTTAATAGCTGAGTAGTATTCCATTGTGTAAATGAACCACATTTTCTTTATCCATTCTTTGGTGGAGAAAAGTCCAGGTTGTTTTGAAGTTTTGCTATAAATATGGTTGAATAATTGTCCTTGTAATATGGTAAAGCATCTTTTGGGTATATGCTCAGGAATGGTACAGCTGGGTCTTGTCCCAAGAACAAATCCCAGTTTTCTGAGAAACCACCAAATAGTTTTGCAAAGTAGTGGTACAAGTTTCACTCGCATCAGCAATGGAGGAGTATTCACTTTGCCCCACATCCTCACCAGCATCTGCTGTCACTTGCATTTTGATCTTGACTTTGAACATTTTAGATCCTGGAATCTCAGGGTCATTTTGATTTGCATTTCCCTAACAACAAAGAATGTTGGATTTCTGTGTCTGAGAGAACATCTGCTGGGTGGGGAGCATTTCAAAAGACAGTTTTGTGTTCTTGTGGTAAAGCAAGTGCCAATTTTCTAAGAAACCACCAGATTGATTTCCAGAATATTTACAAGTTTGCACTCACAAGAGAAAAGGAAGAGTGTTCTTCTTGCTCCATGTTCTCACCACCATCTACTGTCACTTGAGGTTTTTATCTTAGCAATTCTGACTGGTATAAGACAGAATTTCAGAGTTGTTTTGAACTGCATTTCCCTCATGACTGAGGATGTTAAACATTTCTTTAAGTGTTTCTCAGCCATTACAGAGTCCTTTGCTGAGAATTCTCTATTTAGCTCTGTAACTCATTTTTTAGTTGGGTTATTTGGTTTGGTGATGTCTAATTTCTTGAGTTCATTACTTGTTTTGGATATTAGTCCTCTGTCAGATGCAAGGTTGGTAAATATCTTTTCCCATTCTGTGGGCTACCATTTTGTACTATTGATTGTATCCTTTGCCTTACAGAATCTGAAGTTTCATGAGGTACTGTTTATTAATTGTTTTTAGTGTCTGAGCTATTGTTCTTCTCCAGAAGTCATTTCCTGTGCCAAGGTGTTCAAAACAGTTCCCTCATGCTCTCTTTTATTAGATTTAGTGTATTGTATATTATGTTGAGTTTATACAGAGTGATCAATATGGGTCTATTTGCATTCTCCTACATGTGGACATCTAGTTAGACCAGCACCAGTTGTTGAAGATTCTTTTTCTTCCCATTGAATGGTTTTGATTTCTATGTTAAAACCCAAGTGTCTATAGGTGTGTGTATTTATTTCCCGGTCTTTGCTTCTATTATATTGATCAGCCTGTCTTTTGTTATACCAATACTATGCAGTTTTTATTACTGTTGCTCTGTAAGACAGTGAAAAATCTGTAATTTGATGGCTATTACCTCAGTCTCTAGCCATATTTTAACCCTGTACATTTTGTAGGCAAGACCAATTTGAGATGACAGTTTTGTGGGTAGATTGATGTCTACCACCCTCCTCTGGAAGTCCTGCCTGGTTATAGAAAGCTGCCACTTCAGTCTCTATATCCCCCTCTGTTCAGAATCTAAGCTAGAGTCACCCTCATTGACTTGCCATATTCTCTCCCATCCCTGGCATCCAGATAGTTCCCAGAAATGTTCCCCCTGTCAATTTCCATTCTTACTCCCAGCACCCTCTTGTACCCCCACCCCTACCTGATGGCCATTCCCTTCCTCACTACTCTCCTACTCTCTCCATTCATATCCTATGAATAGTTTACTTCCCCTTCTCTATGAGATGTGTGCATCCTCCCTTGGGACCTCCTTATTACACAGTTTCTTAGGGTCTGTGGATTGTAGTATGGCTGTCCTGTACTTTATGTCTAAAGTCCACAGAATGAGTACATATCATATGTGTCTTCCTGTCTCTAAGTTACCTGACTCCAGATGATCTTCTCAAGGTCCATCCATCTGCCTGAAAAATTCATGGTGTCTTTATTTTTAATAGATGAATGGTATTCCATTGTGTAGAGGATATTCTTTATCCATTCTTCAGTTGAGGGATATCTAGGTTCTTTGAAGTTTCTGGATATTACAAGTAAAGCGGCTATGAATATAGTTGATCAAGTGTCCCTGAGGTAAAGTATGGCATCTTTTGGGTATATGTCCAGTAGTGATATAGCTAGAAAAATTCCCAATTTTCTGAGAAACCACCAAATTGGTTACCAAAGTTGTTATAGAAGTTTGCAGTGCCAACAGCAATGGCGGAGTGTTTACCTTGCTCCACATCCTCTCCAGCTTGTGTTCTCACTTGCATTTTTGATCTTAGCCATTCTGATGGGTGTAAGATAGAATCTCAGTGTCATTTTGATTTGCATTTCTTTGTTGACTAAGGATGTTGAACATTTGTTTAAGTGCTTCTCAGCCATTTGAGATTCCTCTGTTGAGAATTCTCTATTTAGCTCTACCCTATTTGAAAGTAGGGTGGTTTGAATTTTTGATTTCTAATTTCTTCAACTCTTCATACATTTTGGATATTAGCCCTCTGTTACATGTAGGGTTACTGAAGTTTTGGCCCAAGATGGGGGCTGCTATTTGGTACTATTGACAGAAGATTTTCAGTTTCATGACATCCCATATTTTTGAGAGCCTGGCCATTGATATTTTTTCTCCTATACCAATAAGTTCAAGGCTATTCCCCACTTACTACTTGCTTTGGATAGAATATGCTTGGCCCAGGAAATGGCACTATTTGTTGGAATAGGTGTGTCATTTGGGGCATGAGCCTTAAGACCCTCATCCTAGCTGCCTGGAAGTCAGTATTCTGCTAACAGCCTTCAGAAGAAGATGTAGAACTCTCAGTTCCTCCTACACCATGCCTGCCTGGATGCTGCCATGTTCCCACCTTGATGATAATGGACTGAACCTCTGACCCTGTAAGCAGCTCCAATTAAATGTTGTTATTATAAAAGTTGCCTTAGTCATGGTGTCTGTTCACAGTAGTAAAATCCTAACTAAGATACCACTCTATTAGATTTACTGCATCTGATTTTATGTTGAGGTTTTTGATCTACTTGGACTTGAGTTTTGTGCAGGGAGATAGATATGGGTCAATTTGTATTCTTCTATATGCAGATATCCAGTTAGACTAGCATCATTTGTTGAAGATGCTTTTTCCACTGTATGGTTTTGCCTTCTTTGTCAAAAATTAAGTGTCCATAGGTGTCTGGGTTTATTTCAAGGGCTTTAATTCAATTTCATTGATCAATCTGTCTGTTCCTATACCAATACCATGCAGTTTTTATTATTATTGCTCTGTAGTATACCTGATGTCAGGGATGGTGATAATTCCATAGGTTCTTTTATTGCTTAGGTTTGTTTTAGCTATCCTGTTGTTTTTGTTGTTGTTGCTGCTGCTGTTGTTGTTGTTGTTTTGTTTTTCCATATAAAAGTTAGAATTGTTCTTTTAATATCTGTACAGAATTGTGTTGGAATTTGATGGGGGTTGCATTGAATCTGAAGATTGCTTTGCTAAGATTGTCATTTTCACCATGTTAATCTCACCAATGCACGAGCACAGCAGATTGTTCCATCTTCTAATTTTGTCCTCAATTTTTTCTTCAGAGACTTGAACTTCTTGTCATATGGGTCTTTCTATTGATTGGTTAGAGTTACACCAAGATGTTTTATATTATTTGTGTTTTTTGTGAAGGATGTTGTTACCCTAATTTCTTTCTTGCTCCATTTATCCTTTGTATAAGAAAGAGCTACTTATTTCTTTTGAGCTATTTTTTTTTTATCCAGCCTCTTTGCTGAAGGGGTTTATCAGCTGTAGGAGTTCTATGGTAGAATTTTTGGGGTCACTTGTTATGGATGGGCCTAGTGCTGTTCTTTTGAACCAATCTCCTAATGAATAAAGGAGCCAATCACTGGGCGAGTAAGCAGGACTTCCTGGTTGGATGGAGGAAGAGAGGAAGCAGGAGAGGGTGAAGCCTCTTTGGAACTGGGACAGCAGAGGGGTACAATGTAGCTGCTTGAGCTTCCTGGTATCATGTTGGATTCATAAGGATTCATCACCACCACAGGAGGGATCAGATTTTAATAAGCCTTATAAGATTAGGTTTTTGTTGTTGTTGGGCCCAGAGATTGAGTTACCATCATTTCTGAACTAAGTTTGTGTTGCATTTTCCTTCACAAGATGGCTCATCTAGGATCAAAAGAAAAAGGTAAGGTGGCCAAACATGGGTCTGCCTGAGATGCTCCACAAAGGCCATGGGGGATTTGAAGCTCAGGGTTGCTGTGGCAGTGACTCACTATTGGGAACCTATTGAGCTGGGTGGAGAGGTTGTGGAGTTCAGAGTCAGAATCTCCAAGAGATTGTATTTTTCTTTATTTCTTTGAGGAATGTATTCATTTCCTCTTTAAAGCCCTTTATCATCTTCATAAATGGGATTCAAGGTAACCTTCTTGTCCTTTACCTGTGTTTTGATATTGAGGGATAGCTTTAGTAAGATAGCTAGGCTCTAGTGATGCTGCATTGGCCTGGTTGTTGCTCATTATGTTTGTATGCTGGTCTTTAATCATCTGGTTGTCCCTGAGTTTGGCTAGATAGGACTCCTAGGAGAGGCAGGCAGAGCCATGGGCCTGACAATGAAGTTCAGGGACACTACTTACCTCTGTTGGTCCTACCCCAAGTGATTCCTGCAGTCCTGCATACTCCTTGAGAATGCAGGCAGAGCTGTGGACCAGTTGATAGAGATCAGGAGAGAGGGCACAGATCATCTCTGCTGGCTGTGCCCCAGGTGGAGCAAGCAGACAGTGAATTCATGGGAAAGTGTTTAACCTGTGTGTTTCTGGGGTTCTGCAGGCCTTCTTGGGAATGGCCTGTATGATGGGAGTAATAAAGTTTATGGAATGAAAACTAGAAAGTATTTTTCTGGGAGTGGAGAAACTAGAACAAGAGAGATGGGCTTCTAAGAAAATACACTATCTCTTGTTTTATTTTTTTTAATATTTTTATTTTCTATATTCTTTGTTTACATTCCAAATGATTTCCCCTTTCCCAGATCCCCCCTCCCCATATGTCCCATAAACCTTCTTCTCTCCATCCATTCTCCAATCACCTCCCTCCTTTTTCTCTGTCCTTATATTCCCCTCCAATGCTAGATCAATCCTTTCCAGGATCAGGACCCTCTCCATACTCTTGTTTTATAGTGTGATGTGTAGTTCACACTATTTTTTAAAAAAGAAATAAATTACACATGTATACACAGGTGCCTGCCTGGTGGAAGAGAGACAGAATGCTTTCCCAGTTGTAGTATCATCCTTCTGTGGGAATTGGCAAGTGACATTGTTAACACCTCTGAGAGGGGAAGTTTTAGTAGTTGATAGAACACTGTGGACTAACAATGTCCTACTAGAAAGTATTATTTCAGTTGTTCTTTCCATAGTTTCAGAGAAACATTGAAATTTGAAAGAAGGCCCTTTATCAATATAAGGAAGTCCTGTCTGAACATACCCTCAGTTATGATTCAATCCTGAGAAACTACTGAATAAATCAGCCTGCAGACTCTCTACCAACCCTTTACAGTAAAAGCCTATTCTCAAATTCTCTCAGACTTTTCTACTTTTGAGTGAAATTAAATTTTCCTGGAACTGAAAGCATGAGACAAGCCAATCACCTGTTTCAGGTGCTCCTCCAGTGAGGAGTAGGAACATAATGTTTATTCTGCCTGAAGTGAACACCAAAAAGATCTGAATAACAGACACTAAAAGGATTTTTCACTGAGCAAAGTCATGAAAAGTTCTGCTGAATCCAGGCCTGGAAAAATTTCTTTAGCACTATAAATATGGGAAAACCATACAGTTAACTACTTTGTGGAGAGCAGAAGGGGTTTACATTCATGCTTGTGCTTCTCTACCTGGCCTGATCTACTGTATAATTTGATACTGTATGTCTTAGTTAGAGTTTTACTGCTGTGACCAGACAGAATGACTAAGGTAACTCTTATAAGGACAACATTTAATGGGGCCTGCTTAAAGGCACATGGTTCAGTCTGTTATCATCAAGGTGGGAAAATGGAAGCATTCAGGCAAGCATGGTGCAGAAAGAGCTGAGAGTTCTACATCTTCATCTGAAGGCTGCTAAAAGACTGGTTCCCACATTAAGAGGAGGGTCTCACTGCCCACCCCCTCAATGACTTCCTCTAACAAGGCCACACCTACTCCAACAAGGCTACACCTACTCCTATAAGGCCACACCTCCTAATAGTGCCACACTCTGTTCCAAGCATATTCAAACTACTACATAGGCTTGTTCAAACACATGAGACTATGGGGGCCATACCTAGACATAGCATAATAAAAAAATACATTTAATTCAACTTTTCAAAGTCCCTGCAGTCTATAGAAATCTCAGCAATATTAAAAGTCCAAAGTTCAAAGTCTCTTCTGAGATTCATTCAATCATTTAACTGTAATCACCAAAGCAAGACAGGAAACCAGATGGGCAAATTCCAACCTCTACATCTCCATGTCTGATGTCAAAGCAGTCTTCAGATTTCCAACTCCTTTTTCATCTTTGTTGACTATAACAAATGTCTTTCTCCTGAGCTGGTTTTACTCCCTGTTAGCAGCTTTCTTCCACAAGTACCCACCAGTTCTGGCATCTTTAACGCCTTGGGGTCTCCAACACAACTTCCAGAGGACCCCTCTTTCGGGAGACCTCCCCCACTCAAGTTTCGGGATGGCGCACACCCAATGAAGCACAAGAGACCAGCTTGATGCAAGGACACGAGGCAGTTTATTATCAGAGCTCCTGGCTGACACGTATCTCACACAGGAGATAGAGGAGTCGACCCCAAGGCTCAAAAGCCAGGGGTTTATATAGGAAAAGTAAGGGGATTTGGTGGGCTTTCACATGATTGGTTGATTCAAACATTGGCGAGAGGAATTGGTACACAGTTACATCAGAAAGCAGTACCAGATCAGCACATCAGCAATGTAGGAGGGCGACTTATCTTTGTTAGTAGGCAGTCTGGTTAACATTAAACTATATCAAAGAAGCAGGGGACAGGGTGCTGCCAGTCCAGATAGCTCATGACTCAGCAGAGATTGTCTGGGCAGGTCCCTTATCTTTATGGCCGGTCAGTTCCTGGAATGACTTAACAGCCTTGTCTCAGACCTGTCCAGGCATACCCAGGCTTGTACTGTTCTGTTCTCTTCTCTAGGTCTGTTCGCCACCTTAATTATGGATTCTGAAAAGTTCTAACTCCTTTCACTTCAACTTCGCAGATTTTTGTTTCACTGTCTGGAATCCACACATGATCTGGGCTCCTCCAAAGGCCTTGACATACTTCTCCAGCTCAGCTCTCTGTAATACTGTAGGCTCTGATTGACTCCACTCTACTGGTGCTGCAGTTAGTGGTGATCATCCATGGGGTACTGGCATCTTGAATACACAAACATCTTCCACTGCAGCTAAGTTTCACCAATAGCCTCTCAAAGGCTTTCTTAATGGTTCCAAACCTCAAATCCTTTGTATGACCCCATCATTCCAGGACCAACTGCAACTGAGTCTGCATCTTCACCAATGGACTTCCATGCCTTCTCACAGTGCCAAATCTCAGCTGCTGTCCATAACCCCTTCATACCTTCAAAATCAGTAACATCATGATGATTCTTACACATTACTAAGTCTAGCTGCAGCATGAGGTACAACCTTGGCTATCTCTAAACACAGCTTCTTTGTAATCTCAGAAAACACCTCCCTGAAGATTTCACCTCAGTGATGCTGATCTCTTCTTACTCACCACTAATTTCTTAGCTCCAGCTAACCAGCATCAATTGTTCCAGTAGTCCCTCCTATTGTTGACTCTAAAGCCAGAGTCACATGGCTGAAGCTGCCATGTTCTTTTGCTTGTTGGGGCTAGAACATGGCCCCCCTTATTTTATTACCAGCCTTCTGTTTTCCAATTCCCTCACTGCCTAAGTATGGCTGTCCTGAAATTTGCTCTGTAGATTGACATTGAACTCAGAGATCTGCATGTCTCTGCTTCGTGGGATTAAAAGTATAGCATCATGCCTGGGTTTAAGCTTTTCTCCATCTGAACTTGCTTTGTCCCAGGCTGGCCTTGAACTCAGAAATCTGCTTGGCCCTCCTTTACTATTAATTGAACCATAAATTTTATATTTTTTCTTTTTAAGCTTGCTATGCTTGGTCAGCAGGCCCTTCATAAGACTAAACCAGAAAACAAAGTCTCTGCTGGGTTTGGTTAGTTTGTTTGTTTGTTTGTTTGTTTATTTATTTATTTATTTATTTTTGAGACTTCCTTTGTCCATGCATTTAATATAAATCTCTTTACTGTAGTCTCAGGCAAACTCTTCAGATAAGGTCGAACAGCAACCACATTCTTCACCAAAATACATAAAACCAGTCTCTAGGCCACATACTAAAATTCTCCTCCACTGAAACCTCTTGGGCCAGGTTTACACAATTAAAATCACTATCAACAACAAAGTCTTCCAAATTCCTACTAGGATGGCCCTTTAAGTCCCATTTAAAGCATTCCATTGCTTTCCAAATTCAAATTTCCAAAACAAAAGTATGATCTGTCCTATCACAGCAATACCCCAGTTCCCCATATCAACTTCTGTTTTAGAGTTTTACTGCTGTACACAGATACCGTGACCAAGGCAACTCTTACAAGGACAACATTTAATTGGGGCTGCTCATAGGTTCTTAGGTTCAGCCAATTGTCATCAAGGTAGGAACCTGGCAGCATCCAGGCAGGCATGGAGCAGGAGGAGCTGAAAGTTATATTACTTCCTGTGAAGGCTGCTAGAAGACTGGTTCCCACATGGTTAGGAGACAAGTGTTATTGCCCACTCCTACTGTGAAACCCCTATTGAAACAAGGCCACACCTCCAAATAGTGCCTTTCCCTAAGCCAAGCATATTCAAACCACCTTAGTGTGGATGCCTTGTTACATTGCCTGGTAATTTATTTACTAATGCCAAAGGAATAGACCTTTTCTAAGTATTTTGCATATGTGCTTGTCTTAGTCAGGGTTTCTATTCCTGCACAAACATCATGACCAAGAAGCAAGTTGGGGAGGAAAGGGTTTATTCAGCTTACACTTCCATGTTGCAGTTCATCACTAAAGGAAGTCAGGACTGGAACTCAAGCAGGTTAGGAAGCAGAAGCTGATGCAGAGGCCATGGAGGGATGTTTCTTACTGGCTTGCTTCCCCTGGCTTGCTCAGCTTGCTCTCTTATAGAACCCAAGAGCACCAGCCCAAAGGTGGTATCACCACCCACAAGGGGCCCTCACCACTTGATCACTAATTGAGAAAATGCCCCACAGCTGGATCTCATGGAGGCACTTCCCCAACTGAAACTCCTTTCTCTGTGATAACTCCAGCCTGTGTCAAGTTGACACATGAAACTAGCCAGTACAGTGCTCATATATGCATATGGTTTGTATACATTTATAGTAATAAGTAATGTTATTTATTTTACAAACAAGAAAAGTAAAACTCAGAGAAACTAAGAGATATCGCTGATATTTTGTAAGAGAACTGAGTGATGGAAGCAGGAGTTGATCCCAATCTCTATGTTTTTTATTTCTGGAGCTGTAATTTTATATTCCACTCTTTCTTCTGTCACAAAAAACAAAGTGCAAGACAAAGCCCAACCTGTTCATTATCTCTGCTCCTCTGGCCATGTTTTCCCTTACCAAGATTTAGTTCCCATTGTACAAAATCATTCTTCCCCAAATCCAAACTATACACCTTTAGTAGACCAAGACACAGTATATTTTTATTCTGCTAAAAAGTTAGGAATAAATTTAGGAAGCTCATCTGATAAAGATTAATAAAACAAAGTTTTTATTATCATTACTAAAAAAATCCAGTATAAATAAGTCAGTATATATTTTTTTTTGTTGAAGGCCTTGCTAACTCAGTTTGTCTCATGCTCAGTTCAGTTCTTTGGGAAGACTCCCCAAAGGAAAAATTTAGGTCTTAAAAATAAACACCTGAGCAATATTGCTCCCTGTCCTGGGTTGGCAAAGAGATGAAAGTAGGAAAGAAATAAGTCCCAGCCTGGGAATGAGAAGTGGCAGAAAGTTCCATTCCTAGCTGAGGAAGCTATTGGAAGGTGACAGTTTTCCTTAAGCGTGTGCCCTCTGGTAGGTAGATTCCACTCCAAGGATGGTCAAACATCTCAAAGGATATTGGCAGCATTAGATCTGATATCTAAAACAGAACAGAGGACACAAAGTTGGGTGGGTAGAGTATAGGAGGATGGGCCTGAGAAGAGTTGGAGGAAAGGTATGTAAAAGAAGACCCTAGCATTGGTAGACATTTTTAAAAAATATTTACTAATTTAACGTTTGTGTGTGTGTGTGTGTACACATGCACACATACAAGTGTATCAGAGGACAACTTGTGGGAGTACATTCTTTCCCTCCACCATGTGTATTCTAAGGATTAAATGTCAGTCTTTGTGACTTGACCTGCTGAGGTATCTCATGGATCTTTATCACCCGACTCAGTTTATTTTATTTATTTATTTAATTTGAGATTAAATTTATTAACTTGAGAGAGGACCATGTATCAGTCAGCACAACCTATGATAGTGAGGAGCAAAGGTAGAATATTGGAACAAAAGGTTCCTGTGACCAAGATCCCAGTACATAGACACCTGAAAGCAGCCAAAGAATATCCTCTTAGCCTCACTGATCCACATGGTACAACAGCCCTCATTTAACGGGTTCTAAGATCACTCAGTGTTGGGTAATTAGCTTACTTCTTTGCCTTCCTTCAAGTTGCATTCCTGGAAAGTTCTGAGAATGAATGTGGATGTACCTCTATGTCCATCCCTTTCTGTCCAATCATAGAGTCCTCACACTTTTGCCCAATCTGCTCTAATCAAGGCTTTCAGTTGTCCTGTTCAATCAAACACATTGTTGCTTCTCTTCCCATCCTTTCCTCAGCCCAGAGGTAGCAGTGGGCCTCTAGTTCCTTTTTGGAATTATTCCAGCAATTCTCCCAAGTTACTGTCTATCTGTTTATTTGTCTGTACTGTCACTCTGTCCTGCTTGTCTTAAATGGCTTGATCATTCACTTGCTGATCTTTCCTTATCCTGTGTGACAGAAATGGATAAATGATGTCTCCCAATGTTGCTTACTTCTTTATCTAAGTGGAGTCTTAGCACTTAGGACTCAAAGCCGAAAAGTGCCAAACTCAAAAATTTCAACAACTAGTCCTTCTAATTAGTCTAATTTTTACTATTCAGAGCCTGCATAATTAGTGTATATTTTGAGGCTGTATACATTATATATTGTGGATAAGACAAACTCCATGGCTATGACCCAATGCTTCTGCTGAGCTCCTGAGCTCTCTGACATAGACTGCTATGTTGCTTGTAGCAACATTGCCTGATCTTGTAGGCCTGATCTCCGGTGGCCTGTCCTTCTACATGGTGGTTTCCTATACTACTCTCTCTGGAAAGACTCCTGGGAGGTGAATCCCCATGAAGCCAACTCTGTCCAAGTATTATTAATATTACTTAATTTTCAATTATGGTATGGAACCATCCTTTCCTTAGTGGATCAGCTAAGTATCCAAACCCACTATATGTGTTTTATTGATTCCTCCTCATATACTTATTTTCTACATGATGATACATTCCAGGATATAGTCTATTTGTTTTCTTTGGGGATAAGATGGGAGAAAAGATTAAGTAGAGTTTACACTGAAAGTTAAGATCAAGAAGGCATCTAAAAAATTACAAGAGCAATTCATTTTTATAAATTTCACCTACAGGATTGTTGTTATTGTTTTTGGTCATTAGGTTGTGAGGCTGTGCATGGCAGCTCATGTATAAATGGATGTCAGAGAACAGCTTTGGGCAGTCAGTTCTCTCCTTCCACCATTGATTCAGGGGATCAAATTCAGGTCATCAAACGTGTGTGGCAGATATTCTTCAAGACATATCCTTTAATCCTCTTCCCCCTTCTTTTTACTCTTTCATGGGGTAATTTCATCTCAGTCTGTGGATTTAATGTCATTTATTTATCATAAAAGTCATGCCTTCAACACTGATGTGTCATTTAAGTTTCCAATAACTTCTTACTCTGTCATTCTCTACAGATGTCTAACACATACCAAAAATTACACAGGTCCAAAATCAAACCCTTGATTCCATTTTCGTTGCTTCTCCAAGGCCTGAAAATCTCATTGTACCTAATATCATTGCCACTGAGGCCATGTGAGAAGGTGAAGAATCTCCTTGATGGATTCTAGTCTTCATTCCATCAAACTCAGTCCTTTGACCACTGTTCTCACATCTTCCCAGCATCATGCTAACCAGGCAGCCCCAGCCCTTCTTTGCCTGACTTTCTCTTCTGGGTCTTGCAGCTTACTTGCCTTAATTTTTACACTGAAGTTTTGTAATGTGAACAGAGCACACTGTTGCTCTACCTAAAACACCCTAGTGCTTTGCTTTTGGTTGCAGCCTGAACTTCAAATTCTTTATTGTGACTCCTCTTGTCCTCTGAGCCATGCAGTCACAGGCTGTCCCACCAGACTCTTCTATTTCAACTCCTTTACCTCCTCTCTTCTTCTGGTTTCAATCTCCTTTTACATTTGTAGCTCTGCTCAAACATCACCTTTCAGAGAGCACTTCATAATATCTTCTAAGACACCCACGATGGCTCCGCATAGCCACTCCAGTTTTGCTCCTTTGGAACAGTCACAGGCAGAGCTCCTTTTCTGTGTGCTCCACTTGCTCACTTACTGTCTGCTTGCTTCATCTTGCTTGTGTGTTCTGCAAAACACATTCTAAATGTCTAAGGCAGAGAGGTTAAAAACTATGGGCTCAGTAATTGCCACAGAGACCCACCATCTTTTTATTTCCTTATGAATGTTTTTTTAAAATACAATTAAGTAATTTTCTCCCTACTGTTTCTTCCATTTAACCCCTTCCATGTCCTCTCCCTCCAATTCTTCCCAGGACCCCCTTCACTCCCTCTCAAATTCATAGCCTCTTTTTCTTTGATTATTACTGTTATAAGCAAGAATATGTAAATACAACCTGATGAATCTGCTTGGTGTTGCCTGTATGTATTTGATTTTGGAGATTACTTGGTACCTTGCAACCAGTTAGGTGACTAATCCTTGGGGGAAACTAATTCTCTCAGAAGGCCCATCCTGTTAACGACTGCAGCAAATTGATCTTACTAGAAAAATGCTTGTATTTTTAGCAGTGTTTCTTAAAATATCAATGAAGTATACATCTTAAAATAATGTAAATATTGTTTCATGTTTCTGGCTCAAGGCGTAATCTCAGCTGTGTTTCCTCTGAATCCTGTGCATGGTCTCAGATGTTCCCTGGTCCGTGCCCATGTGATGAGAACACAGTAACATTGGGCTAAGGTTCAAACTCAAATCTCAATTTTTATGGGCTTTCATCTGTATATCTTTTATTTCCAAATAAAGTCACTTATGAATGACTAGGGACTAGGACTGGAGGTTGTATTTGGGAAACTGGCCCGGATGATCCTGTGAGGATCCTATAGCATGTAGTAGAGCTACTGTTTCTGAGATTCTGCCAACTGCAAGAGAGACAGCAAGCATTCTGAGATTTGCTTGCTGAAAACAAGAGTTTGAAAAATTAAATTGGAAGTAAAAATGAGATTATGAAAAGAACTTAATTTTGTTCTCCAGATAGACTTCTGAAATCATATGTAAAGTCATAAGATATATTGAAAATGGTATATTCTGTCTCTTTTATAAAGTGGGGTCATAAGTGATCTCCTATAACTTTAGGCTGGTTTTGAAGCAGCTCGTTTCTGCACTCTCACCCCAGGTTCTCCCCTCTGCAAGCAAGGAGGAGTGAACAAGCAGCCTGCTTTCACCTGCTTTGGCTCTCCCCAGTAGCTGCCCCTTGCAGGAGTCCTCATCCTGCTCCCCTTTTCCAAGGAGACTCAAGGGGCCTCAGGTGCCAGCTCAGGCAGGACAGTCCCCAGCTTCATTGATAAAATGAAAACCAACTCTCCCAGAAAACCAGGTGCAGCTGGTGTCTGTCCTTGGGGTAGAGAGATAGAGTCCTGTGCTTAAATCATAGGGGTAAAAAAAAAAGGACAATTAGAGCCCCCAGACAGTTATGACCAGCCATAAAACTAGTACCCAATAGCTCCACTAAAGATAACCTCCAGGTCAGAAGATTCCCTCTTTCAGCAGCATGGTTTCTGCCCTGCCAAATGGTACTCTGTCTGAATTATAATGCACCTAACCTGCCTTCCCTCCCCCTTCGCCCTAAAACCTTCAAAGAATTCCTAACTATTCTAACTATTCTGTATATGAAGTGCCTAACACTCAAACTCAGGGTCGTACTCCTGGCCTACATTGTGAGATGGTTTGCCATCCATGTCGAGACTTGAAATAAAACAAGGACTCTTATGTTACATTACAGCAGACTCTGCAGTTCTTGAGCTCTCCTGTGTTTCCCGCAGAACTGGGACATTGTATTTTCTACTTCTATGCCCGATAATAGTTTCCAAGATTAGTCTATCGGCAATCTTCTTGACACTTAGAGTCAGAAACCATATGACTTTTAATTACACAGTAATTGTTACTGTATAGGCTGTACGTTATAACTTTCAACTCTTTTTGCTCTAAATTCAGCCAATCTGTTAGTGGCACAGCAAAATAAAACCTGGTAGTATCTAACATGTGGGAAGAGCCATTTTATACTTTTATAATTCATTTTCATTTCTGATAGACATTTTTCTATAATTACTTGAGAAAACACAGACAACACAATTTTAAGACTGGGAGGCAGTATTCAGAAGGTCATTAAATCTGTTTTCTTGCCTTTGGCTAGAGTCATGCTGTTTAAAAACCTATCACCATGACTCAGAATTTTTAAGGTCAAACTGAAAAAGCAATGAACAAAGTATGATTCAAGAGCCTTGGTCTTCTGTGTTGGGGAACAGCTGCCCTTGACATGGGTAAGTGGCTGTGCATCCATCTGGCAAGAAGTAATAAAGACTTCAGTTTTGGCCTGAAACTACTTTTCATAAAAGAGACATCTTTGTGCTTCAGATTGAGTACTGATTCTCCTAAGGGAAAGGCAAATAATAGATTTCAGAGATGTGTTTTTATTTTGTGTTGCAGAAGTCCTCCTCCAGCATAAGGAAATACTACAAAAGCTTTACAACTTAAAACACCTTTTGTCCATGTCACCTCATTGGACCCTTACCTACTTAGCTTTCAAGATAGTCAGGGAGAATATTAGTCATGGCCATTTTGCAGAGGGTTCATTGAGGTTCATGGCGACTAAATAGAGTTTTGAAAACCTCACAAAAGTAAGAGAGAAATTGGGCATGGTAGAATATACTTATGATCATAGCACCTGAGAAACTCAGTTCAGTCAGAGGACTGAAAGTTCAGGGCTCCCCTAGACTACATATGGAAATCCTGTCTCCAGGAAAGTAAAAGGCAAACCTAAAGATGATATGAATGGAGTCATTTCTTGCTGCCACCTATTAACATTAACTTCAGTAATGCCCAGTATTATAATCTATAAAATGATGATGCCTTCTCAAAGGGAGACATTGGCCTAGTTTAAAACTTCCAATGTATGCCAACAGTTGAAACATCTCATGCCATCAAACTGAGATACATAGGAGTCTGTTTAATAATGTATCTATGAATAAATAAGTGAATATTCCTTGTTTGACCTAGAGCCTAACATAGGATACTCAAAACTGGTTAATTTTCAATATCATAGACTAATAATAAAGCATTATTTTGGGGGGTTACTTTCTCTTTACTAGAGTTTCAGTTTGTCTCTGAAAAATTAAAGAGACGATTTTATTGATGAATTTAATTATATTTGGTTGATATTAACAATCTCAGTTTATTAATTGTCTTAGTTTTATGTAAATAATTTAGCTTTATCACCTATCAAAGACAGTTATGTGCTTCAATTAGTCATTTTACATTTTGTAGCTTTGTTTCGCAAGTTGGGAAGGATATCAGGGTACAGGAAATAGGAGCTACACTAAAGGTTGCAATCAGAATCTAGCATGGCCATACTTAAGAAGATTCAGTTTATTGTAAAGAAGCCAGAAGAGTTTGCCTCACAGCAAGGTGCCTGAAATGTGAGGAGAATTGATTCTCAGATGAGTCCTTTCTGTCGCTGTCTATTTATGTCTCCATCTCCCTCTATCTCTCTGTCTTTCTGTCTCTGCCTTTGCCTCTGTCTCTCTGTCTCTCTGTCTTTCTGCCTCTGTCTCTCCCTGTCTCTCCATGTTTCTCTCTGTCTCTTTCTATCTCTCTTGTCTTTCTATTCTCTGCCTCTGCCTCTCTGTCTCTCTGTCTTTCTGTCTCTGTCTCTCCCTGTCTCTGTCACTCTCTGTCTGTCTCTGTCTCTCTCTGTCTTTCTGTCTCTCTGTCTCTGTCTCTCTCTGCCTCCTTCTTTCTGTCTCTGTGTCTCTGTCTCTCTGTCTCTGTATCTCCTTCTCTCTGTCTCTCTGTCTCTGTCTCTCTCTTTCACTCTCTCTGGAGTTATAAACCATGAGCCATGCTCTTCCCTTTACCACATACCTTGAAATCAGGAAGACCGATCATATTCCTGACTGGTCTTGTAGGTACATGCTTATATGGAGCCAGCTTACTCTGGGTCTCACTTCACCCAGTAACAATGTTGACATTCTGAATCATGCTGCCTGACACTTGCTTTGGATCCATGGCTACCAAGCAACTCCAGTAATCAATAGTTTTCACATTTTGATGATGTGGTTAGTCTAATAAAGAAAATTCCCTTACTTTATTTAGCAAAATGGTTTGGGGCAGCCTAGACAACTGGAACAAAGCCTCTGCATAGCTGGCCCAGCAGAGCTTTTCTACTGAACATGGTCTTTCATCTAACACACAGCTATTTGGCATGGTTTAATAACTTCCATTGACCTTAAAACTTTACCAGTCTTTCCCCTTTTAGGTGTGTGTCTTTCTGGAATATACATGGAATGATTAAAATGATAATTATGGAGCTCCCAATAGGACAGGACGTGGGACCCCAGGTCCTGAGATATTCTGAGTCTAAGACATCTGGGGACGCAGACCGCCGAGCTGTGGGCTGACACCTATACCCAGGACCTGGGCAGATCAGTAGTTCATCTGTGTGCTAGCCAGGTGTGGGTCCTGTGCCCTGCAGAGAAGTCTGCAGCCACCATCTTTGTCCCCAGTTGGACGGAACAGGTGACCTCAGGTACTGAGATATCCTGAGCCTAAGATCGCTGGGGATGCAGACCATCAAGCTGCTGGCTGCTGCCTGTGCGCAGGACCTGGGCAGAACAGCGGTGGGTCTGTGTGCCAGCCAGGAGTGGGTCGAGTGCCCTACAGGATCCCCGCTGCCATCTTCACTCCCTGACAGAGCAAACAGGCAGCGCCAGGTTCGGTCCACAGAGACAACCCAAGTATAATATTGCTAGGGGTAGGGCACACCAGGGCTCCAACAGCACCCAAGAGTAGAGCAGCACATCAGCAATCTGTGCCAGGGGAAACCCAGTCATCCAGTGGTGCAGAAATAGCCTTACAGGCTCACAGGAGGTTCAAGAACCAGCCAGTGACAACAGGACAAACTAACACCAGAGATAACCAGATGGCAAAAGGAAAATGTGGGAAGATTATCAACAGAAATCAAGACAATATGGCAGCATCTGAACCCAGTTCTCCAACAACAGCATGTCCTGGATACCCCAACACACCAGAAAAACAAGATTTGGATTTAAAATCACTGGTCATGATGCTGTTACAGGAACACATGAAGGACATAAATAAATGTCTTAAAGAAATACAGGAGAAAATGGATCAAAAGTTAGAAGCCCTTACAAGGGAAACACAAAAGTCATTTAAAGAAATTCAGGAGAATATAAGTCAAAAGATAGAAACCAATAAGAAGGAAATGCAAAAAACACTTAAAGAAATACAGGAGAACTTGAGTCAACAGGCAGAGGTCATGAAAGAGGAAACACAAAAATCTCTTAAAGAATTACAGGAAAACACAAACAAGCAAGTGAAGGAACTGAACAAAACCATCCAGGATCTAAAAACAGAAGTAGAAACAACTAAGAAATAGCAAAGGGAGACAACTTTGGAGATAGAAAACCTTGGGAAGAAATCAGGGGCCATAGATGCAAACATCAACAACAGATTATAAGAGATAGAAGAAAGAATCTCAGATGACGAAGATATCATAGAAACCATGGACTTAACAGTCAAAGATAGTGCAAAATGTAAAAAAGCTTGTAACCCAAAACATCCAGGAAATTCAGGACCTAATGAATAGGTCAAACCTAAGGATTATAGGCATAGATGAGAGTGAAGATTTACAACTTAAAGGGCCAGCAAATATCTTCAAAAAAAATATAGAAGAAAACGTCAGAACTCCAAACAGACTGGACCAGAACAGAAATACCTCCTGTCACATAATAATCAAAATCCCAAATGTACTAAACAAAGAAGGAATATTAAAGGCAGTAAGAGAAAAAGGCCAAGTAACCTATAAAGGAAGACCTATCAGAATCACACCAGACTTCTCAGCAGAGATAGTATCCAAATTAACAAAATTAGAAATGAAAAGGGAGATATAACAACAGAAACTGAGGAAATTCAAAAAATCATCAGATCCTACTACAAAAACCTGTACTCCATACAACTGGAATATTTGAAGGAAATGAACAATTTCCCAGACAGATACCAAATTCCAATATTAAATTAGGATCGAATAGATCATCTAAATAGTCCCATAACCCCTAAAGAAATAGAAGGGGCCATAGAAAGTCTTCCAACCAAAAAAGTACAGGACCAGAGGGTTTCAGTGCAGAATTCTATCAGCCCTTCAAAGAAGGCCTAACACCAATACTCTTCAAACTATTCCACAAAATAGAAACAGAAGGAACACTACCCAATTCGTTCTACAAAGCCACAATTACACTGATACCAAAACCACACAAAGATCCAAGAAAGAAAGAGGACTTCAGGCCAATTTCTCTTATGAATATTGATGCAAAAATACTCAATTAAAATTCTTGCCAACCGAATCCAAGAACACATCAAAATGATCATCCACCATGATCATGTAGGCTTCATCCCAGGTATGCAGGGATGGTTCAATATATGGAAATCCATCAATGCAATCCACTACATAAACAAACTCAAAGAAAAAACAACACATAGTCATTTCATTAGATGCTGAAAAAGCATTTGAAAAAATTCAGCATCCTTTCATGATAAAAGTCTGGAAAATATCATCCTAAGTGAGGTAACCCAATCACAAAAGAATACACATGGAATGCAATCACTGATAAGTGGATATTAATTAGCCCAGAAACTCTGAATACTCAACACACAATTAGCATATCAAATGACTCCCATGAAGAAGGAAGGAGAGGACCCTGATCCTGGAAAGGCTTGATCCAGCATTATAAGGGAGTACCAGGACAGAGAAAAAGGAGGGAGGTGATTGGAGAATGGGTGGTGAGAAGAGGGCTTATGGGACATATGGGGAGGGGCGAACCAGGAAAGGGGAAAGCATTTGGAATGTAAACAAAGAATTTATAAAATTAAAATGATAATTATGAATAAAAACAATAATTAATCAGACATGAGTTGAATCTAATTTTTCATCATGAAATTCTTCCTATAGTGAATATCTTGAGGATCTGAAACTGATTTACCATTATACTTCCAGAAAGCTCTTTTAGCATCTACAATGCTATGTTTACACTTTTATATACACATACTAGCATTGCCTTCCATATATGAATAAGATAGCTACAATACTAACCAGACAGCACCCTGGAGTAAAGATTTTATTAACTACCATAAAATACACACATATTTGTGTGCCCTATATAAGCAGTAGAGTCTGTTAGAGACAATGTCTATATAATTTCAAAAATCCTATCCGTTTTGAGGGATATTTCCCTACAGTATCTTAGAGCCTTCTTGAGAAGTGGGAACAATGGGATAAACAGTTAAGGAATTAGCTCATAAACATCTTAGGAACTTACTACAATAATGTCTTTCTAGTTGGTGTCACCATCTGAAGTCATTCAAGCGGGTCTCTTGCATGGTTCTCCTCTGAGCAACATCTTGGGTCTCAAACAGGTCAGTTCTCTGTACACAGAGCCTTCCATGTCTGCACTTAGATTATGTGAAAGAGAGCAGTCTTTCACATGTCAAAGAAGAATTGGTAATTGTTCATTTTTAGTAAAAGAGACAAAACATCAATGTTCTTATAAGCAATGTGCAAATTGGAAGTTATGATTTTGATTTGTGTTTTAAATAGCTAAAAAGAGACATTTATTATAGTGTATATCACATACTAAATATAAAAAATGAACTCCTGTCTTTCACTTATAAGTATCCTACATGTAGTGTGAGTGTGACATAAATGTACTGCTGGATAGAGGAAAGATATGAACAATGGAAGAGAGAAAGAGGGTCCTAAGAAAGCCCAGGCCTTGTTCCTGTTTTCATATCCTCAAAAGTTATTATATAACCCCAGCTGTGATATGATATAAAGCTCAATTTCAAAAATTACAGTGTTTTTAGAATATCTTAAGCTGTCTTAAAAGCAGTTATTCTTGATGTCACCAAATATAAAAAAAATTAAAAAAATAAAAGCAAGAAAACCAAAGCAAACCAAACCAAATGAACAAACAATTTCAACTTCATCTTGATATTGGTGTTTCTGGAAAGTCAACATATCCTTCTGTAATTAAATGTCCTTGAAGCTACAGATGAACTGCTTTACCTGTGTCACAAGCTAAGGCACCAGGATATATTCCCAGTCACTGTGTATACTCTGATGAAAAGTGCTCATCCTCAAGAGACATGACATCATTATAATGTTGCTTAGATAGCAGTTTTGATGCCTGTACCATGAAGTTTTCTAGAGGACCATGGGAAAAATTCTTTAAATGGGAGCGCTCCAACATGATATAAGAAAGAAAAAAGGCCATCTTATGCCATAAGTATGTCACTGATCCCAAAAATACATATAAAACTTCTCTAAAATTCAGAGAGTACTCATTGTCTTATACATTCTCTTTGAACAGCACACTTTAATCTATTTGGAGCTACGCTTTGCTTTCCCAAAAAAACCTTCCTAATTGCTTATATATCTTTACTGATTTCTTTTTTCCAAAAGACATTAACAGAGGAACACCTTCTTCCAATGGTGCCTAAACAAACACTTAAACAATGCATGCTTTTATCTTCTAATACATTTGAATAAAAAGTCGGTGCAGCTCATAGTCAATGATATTATTATTTTAATGGAAATATTTTATTTCTTATACTATGAAGTTGAAGATAGAGGAAAGAGAAGTTTGTCTGTATCAGATGTTATAATTGAGCACAGCTGCAAGCTACAACCAATGGTTTTTCTAAAATTAAAAGAGCTCTTATTGATATAAATGTCCAACATTTTCCATTTTGTTCTCTCTCTCTACTTTTAAAGAAAGGTTGTGCCAACCCAAGAATACAGCATCATTAAATCAACTATTAAATTCAACTGAAGTTTTTTTCATAATAGCTTAATTATATCAATCAGTGAAATTCTAATCAGCCTAATGTGGTTATCATGATAACCCAAATAATTGGAAGTAAACAAGATATCAGGCTCTATCTAATTTTGTTTTCTTCTTTAACTGAACAAGAACGTTTAACTGGGCACTACCATAATAAGCAAAAACTCTGAGTATGTTTGAAAAAAAATTAAGCATGGAGAAAGCACTGAGAAAAAAGTTGTTTACTAGTTTTAACACAGTTTGGGCCATCTCTTCATCAGGTTGTAATGTTCGAAATCCATGAATTTAAGCACTATGTATGTCTTACCTACTTCATTCTTGCAGAACCCAGAGAATCAGTTTGTATGCATGTACTAAGCGTGCTTAATTAGAAAACATCAGAGTATAAATTTTAGGAAAAAAAGCATTTTTGAATTGTGAATGTGTATTTGGAAATACAGACTCCAGAACCCTTATTTGTCTCATTTTGACACTGAAAGGCTTTCTTTGAACTCCCATTACATTATATCATATGGAGCTTACAATTTTCCATCTTGGAAAGAAAAATCTGCAAAATGTATTGTTTTGTTAGCACAATGTTTTCACATACTGTATAAAGCTTATCCTTTTATTATTCAAATGCTGATTTTATTGCCAACATATCTTTTTGTAATCTGGACATGGGTTTATAATGCTTGTTCTAGGAATCTCTGGTCTCAAGTTTATGTAAACATTGCTCCCAATTTATTCTCTAACTTGTCAGTAAAATGTGATCAGTCAATGGCTGGGTAGAAAAGAGAATAGCCAGCCAGAAGAGCAGGAGAAGTAGAGAGGAAAAGAGAGAGAGAGAAAGAGAGAGAGAGAGAGAGAGAGAGAGAGAGAGAGAGAGAGAGAGAGAGAGAGAGAAACAGAGACAGAGACAGAGACACATAGAGACAGAGATAGAGACAGAGACAGAGACAGAGAAGAGCTTCAGCCATGAGAAAAGGTTCCTGGAGACATTGTGGATTAAGACACCTGAAGCCATAGAGCCAGACAAATACTAAAATTCAAGTATTTCAGGGATTTTTGGCTGAGAAGGGGACGTATAGCCAGATTAATTTATTGGATTAGAAGAGATCAATGAGTATCCAAGTATTTTGCAGTGAAGTGTGGTTAAATAAACATAGTAGTTTCTGTCTCATTCATTTGGTGGAAAGGTCCATGACTCACCAAAGAATAATACACCAGATTCAAAAAGTATGCAACAGCAAAGAGTGTTTTATTCTGCAGAAGTCCAGCATGGTGGGGGACTACCATCTACCAAGATGGAGACACCCCAGTGAGCTCACAGGCTTGATTTAAAACACTTTAGGGATGAAGCCTATTTGATCATGGTGGATGATCATTTTGATGAGTTCTTGGATTTGGTGGGCAAGAATTTTATTTAGTATTTTTGCATCGATATTCATAAGGGAAATTGGCTTGAAATTCTCTTTCTTAGTTGGATCTTTGTGTGGTTATGGTATCAGCATAATAGTGGCTTCGAAGAAGGAGTTGGGTAGTGTTCCTTCTGTTTCTATTTGGTGGAAAAGTTTGAAGAGTATTGGTGTTAAGTCTTCTTTGAAGGTCTGATAGAATTCTGGACTGAAACCATCTGGTCCTGTGCTTTTTTTGGTTGGAAGCCTATCTATGACTCCTTCTATTTTTTTAGGGGTTATGGGTCTGTTTAGATGGTCTATTTGATCCTGGTTTAATTTTGGTAATTGGTATCTGTCTAAGAAAATGTCCATTTCCTCCAGATTCTCCAGTTGTGTTGAGTACAGGTTTTTGTAGTAGGATCTGATGATTTTTTTGAATTTCCTCAGTTTCTGTTGTAATATCTCCATTTTCATTTCTAATTTTGTTAATTTGGATACTTTCTCTGTGCCCTTTGGTTAGTCTGGCTAAGGATTTATCTATCTTGTTGATTTTTTCAAAGAACCAGCTTTTGGTCTTGTTGATTCTTTGTATGGTTCTCTTGGTTTTTACTTGATTGATTTTAGCCCTGAGTTTGATGATTTCCTGTCTTCTCCTCCTCCTGGGTGAATTAGCTTCTTCTTGTTCCAGGGTTTTCAGTTGTTCCATTAATCTTCTAGTGTAAGCTCTCGAATTTCTTTTTGGAGGCACTCAAAGCTATGAGTTTTCCTCTTAGCACTGCTTTCATTGTGTCCCATAGATTTGTGTATGTTGTGCCTTCATTTTCATTAAACTCTAAGAAATCTTTGATTTCTTTCTTTATTTCTTCCTTGACCAAGGTATCATTGAGTAGAGTATTGTTCAGTTTCCATGTGTATGTGGGCTTTCTGTTGTTTTTACTGTTACTAAAGACCACTTTTACTCCATAGTGATCTGATAGGAGGCATGGGATTATTTCAATCTTCTTATATTTGTTGAGGTCTGTCTTGTGACCAACTATATGATCTATTTTGGAGACGGTACCATGAGGTGCTGAAAAAAAAGTATATTCTTTTGCTTTGGGATAAAAAGTTCTCTATATATCTGTTAACTTCAATTGGTTCAAAGCTTCAATGAGTTTCATTGTCTTCCTGTTTAGTTTCTGTTTTCCTGATCGGTCCATTGGTGAAAGTGGAGTGTTGAAGTCACCCACAATTATTGTGTTAGGTGCAATGTGTACTTTGAGCTTTAGTAAAGTTTCTTTTATGAATGAGGGCATCCTTGTATTTGAGGCATAGATGTTCAGGATTGAGAGTTCTTCTTGTTGGATTTTTTCCTTTGACCAGCAAGTAGTGACCTTCCATGTCTCTTTTGATGACATTAGTTTGAAAGTCAATTTTATCTGAAATTAGAATGACAACTCTGGCTTGTTTCCTGGGACCATTTGCTTGTAGAATTGTCTTCTAGCCTTTTACTCTAAGGTAGTTTTTGTCTTTGACATTGAGGTGTGTTTCCTGTATGCAGCAAAATCTAGGGTCCTGTTTACATAACCAGTCTGTTAGTCTATGTCTTTTTATTGGGGAATTGAGTCCATTGATGTTAAGAGATATCAAGGAGTAGTGGTTATTGCTTCCTAACATTTTTGATTATAATTTTATACGTGTGTGTTTATCCTCTTTGGGTTTGATGAAAGAAGCTTAATATCTTTTCAGGGTATAGTTTCCCTCGTTGTACTGGTGCTTTCCCCTTATTATCCTTTGTAGGGCTGGGTTTGTTCATCCCAGGGATGCAGGGATGGTTCAATATAAGGAAATCCATAAATGCTATCTACTACATAAACAAACTCAAAGAAAAAAACCACATGATCATTTCATTAAATGATGAAAAAACATTTGACAAAATTCAGCATCCTTTCATGCTAAAAGTCTTGGAAAGGACAGGAATTCAAGGCCCATATCTAAACATAGTAAAAGCAATATACAGCAAACCGGTAGCCAACCTCAAACTAAATGGAGAGAAATTTGAAGCAATCCCACTAAAATCAGGGACTAGACAAGGCTGCCCCCTCTCTCCATATCTTTTCAACATAGTTCTTGAAGTCTTAGCTAGAGCAATTAGACAACAGAAGGAAGTCAAAGGGATACAAATTGGAAAGGAAGAAGTCAAACTATCACTATTTGCAGATGATATGATGGTATACTTAAGTGATCCTAAAAACTCTACTAGAGAACTCCTACAGCTGATAAACAACTTCAGCAAAGTGGCTGGCTACAAAATCAACGCAAGCAAATCAGTAGCCTTTATATATTCAAAGGATAAGCAGACTGAGAAAGAAATTAGGGAAATGACCCCCTTCACAATAGCTACAAACAGCATAAAGTATCTTGGGGTGACTCTAACCAAACAAGTGAAAGACCTATATGACAAGAACTTCAGATCTCTGAAGGAAATCGAAGAAGATCTCAGAAAATGGAAAAACCTTCCATGCTCGTGGATTGGTAGGATTAATATAGTTAAAATGGCCATCTTACCAAAGGCAATCTACAGATTCAATGCTATTCCCATAAAAATCCCAACCCAGTTCTTCATAGAGCTAGAAAGAGCAATTCTCAAATTCATCTGGAATAACAAAAAACCCAGGATAGCTAAAACTATTCTCAACAGTAAAAGAACTTCAGGGGGATTCAATATCCCAGACTTTAAAGTCTACTACAGAGCAATAGTGATAAAAACTGCATGGTATTGGTACAATATCAGGCAAGTGGATCAATGGAATAGGATTGAAGATCCAGAAATGAACCAACACACCTATGGTCACTTGGTCTTCGACAAAGGGGCTGAAAGCATCCAGTGGAAAAAAGATAGCCTTTTCAACAAATGGTGCTGGTTCAATTGGAGGTCAGCATGCAGAAGAATGCACATCGATCCTTTCTTATCTCCTTGTACCAAGCTCAACTCCAAATGAATCAAGGACCTCCACATAATATCTGACACACTGAAACTAATTGAAAAGAAACTGGGGAAGACCCTGGAGGACATGGGCACAGGGGAAAAGTTCCTGAATAGAACACCAATAGCTTACACTCTAAGATCAAGAATTGTCAAATGGGACCTCATAAAACTACAAAGTTTCTGTAAGGCAAAGGACACCGTCAGAAGGACAAAACATCAACCAACAGACTGGGAAAGGATCTTCACCAACCCTAAATCCGACAGAGGGCTAATATATACAAAGAACTCAAGAAAGTAGAACCCAGAGAACCAAATAACCCCATTAAAAAGTGGGGTATGGAGCTAAACAAAGAATTTTCACATGAAGAACTTCGGAGAGCTGAGAAACACCTTAAGAAATGTTCAACATCATCAATCATTAGGGAAATGCAAATCAAAACAACCCTGATATTTCACCTCACACCAGTCAGAATGACCAAGGTCAAAAACTCAGGAGACAGCAGGTGTTGGCGAGGATGTGGAGAAAGAGGAACACTTCTCCACTGATGGTGGGATTGCAAGATGGTGCAACCACTTTAGAAATCAGTATGGTGGTTCCTCAGAAAACTGGGCATGTCACTTCCTGAGGACCCTGTTTTACCACTCCTGGGTATATATCCAGAGGATTCTTCAGCATGCAATAAGGACACATCCTTCACTATGTTCATAGCAGCCCTATTTGTAGTAGCCAGAAGCTGGAAAGAACCTAGGTGCCCTTCAATGGAGGAATGGATACAAAAAATGTGGTATATTTATACAATGGAGCACTATTCAGCCATTAGAAACAATGAATTCATGAAATTCTTAGACAAATGGATGGAGCTGGAGAACATCATACTAAGTGAGGTAACCCAGTCTCAAAAGATCAATCATGGTATGTACTCACTGATAAGTGGATATTAGCCTAGAAACTTTGAATACCCAGGACATAATCCACAAATTAAATGATGTCCAAAAAGAATGGAGGAGTGGCCCCCAGTTCTGGAAAGGCTCAGTGCAAGAGTATAGGGGAATTCCAGAACAGGGAAGTGGGAAGCGGTGGATGGAAGAATAGGGGGACAGACGAGGGCTTATGGCACTTGCGGGGAGTGGGGACCGAGAAAAAGGGAAATCATTTGCAATGTAAATAAATAAATAAATAAATAAATAAATAAATAAATAAATAAGAGATTAGGCAAAAAAAAAAAAACAAAAAACACTTTAGGGGAGAGGTAGGTGCCCTCTATCTTAATCTGTTGGCTCTATCTCTAGGAACATTGCAGGACCATTTCTGGGACATGGGGGGGGGGGGCTGGAAACTATTGCTGGGGAAGTCTGGAAACTGTTGCTGACCCATTGCCTTTGCCTCAGGCCAGCTTCTGATGGCAGGGCAGTTTTTGACTTGCTGCCTGAAACCTAGGGTTTTTCAGTAACTGACTTACCTGGACTTGCCTGGATAGGCCCAGTTCTTGGAAACAGATTTAGGCCTAGTCTCCTTTATGGCCAATTTGAAGGCTGTCATGGAGTCAGCATAGCCTGTCTCATTGGAAGCTAGCTGGGGAAAGAGGAAAAAAATGCCACTTTAAAAATACTGTTACATTGTTTAAAATACACTAAAAACTTGTCAAAATCTATTAACACAGTTTTTTATTATTAAATTATTTTTCTTTACATTCCAAATGTTGCCCCCCTTTCTGGTTTTCCCTCCCAAGTTCTTCAACTCCTCTCTTCTCCCCTTTGGTTCTGATAGGGTGCTCCCCCACCTATCCAACCGCCTTCCCCCATTTCACCCCCCACCAGCATTGCCCTTTCCTGGGGCATCAAGTTTTATAGAATTACGCACATCCTTTCTCTCTTAGGACAGATGAGGCAATCCTCTGCTACATATGTGCTGGGGGCCATGAACCAACCCATATATGATCTTTGATTGGTGGTTTAGTCTCTGGGAGCTCTGAAGGGTCCAGGTTTGTTGATACTGCTGTTGTTCTTATGTGGTTGTCATCCCCTTCAGCTCCATCAGTACTTCCACAAACTCCTCCATAGGGGTCCCAGAACTCAGTCCAATGGTTGGGTATAAGTATCTACATTTGTCTCAGTCAGCTGTTGGTAGAACCTCTCAAAGGACAACTATGCTAGGGTCCTGTCTGCAAATACAACATGGCATTAGTAATAGTGTCAGGGTTTGGTGCCTATACATGGGATAGATTCCAAATTGGACCAGTCACTAGATGGCCTTTCCCTCAGTCCTTGCTCCATTTTTGTCTCTGCATATCCTTTAGACAGGAACAATTCTGGGTCAAAATTTTGAAGATGTGTGGGTGGACCCATGCCTCACCTGGGGGCCATGTCTATTTATTAGAGGTGGCCTCTTCTTTATAGACATGGAAAGAGCAATTTTCAACTTCATATGGAAAAACAAAAAAACACAGAACATTTAAGACAGTTCTCAACAATAAAAGAAGTTCTGGAGGAATCACCATCCCTAACCTCTAGTTGCATTACAGAGGAATAGTGATACAAACTGCATGGTATTGGTATAGAGACAGGCAGGTCAATCAATGGAATAGAACTGAAGACCCAGAAATACACCCACACACCTATGGAAACTAGATCTTTGACAAAGAAGCCAAAACATACAATGCAAAAAAAAAAATAGCATCTTCAACAAATGGTGCCAATCTAACTGGCAGTCTACATGTAGAAGAATGCAAGTTGATCCATATTATTCATCTTGTACAAAGTTGAAATCCAAGTGGATCAAGGGCTTCCACATAAAACTAGAGACACTGAATCTAATAGAAGAGAAAATGTGAAATAGCCTCAAACACATTGCCACAGGGGAAAATTTCCTGAACAGAAGAACACCAATGGCTCAGGCTCTAAGATCAACAATTGACAAATGAGACCACATAAAACAACAAAGTTTCTGTCAGGCAAAGGAAACTATCAGAAGGACAAAACAGTAGCCTACAGATTGGGAGAGGATATTTTCTAACCCTACATCCAACAGAGCAATAATATCCAAAATATACAAAGAACTCAAGAATTTAGACTCCAAAAAAGCAAACAACTCAATTTTAAAATGGGGTATGCCCTGTAAAAGAGAATAAAAAACAATAAAAAGTTCCCATTCAAAAAAAAAATGGGGTATAGAGCTAAACAGATAATTCTCAAGAGAGGAATCTCAAATGACTAAGAAACACTTATAGAAATGTTCAGCATACTTAGTCATCAGGGAAATGCAAATCAAAACAACCTTGAGATTCTACTTTGTACCAATCAGAATGGTTAAGATCAAAAATTCAAGTGACAACAAATGCTGGCAAGGTTGTGGAGCAAGGTGAACACTCCATTATAATCCATTATAGTAGGGTTGAAAACTGGTACAACCACTCTGGAAATCAATCGGTTGGTTTCTCAGAAAATTGGAAATAGTTCTACATGAAGACCCAGCTCCTGGGCATATACCAAAAAGATACTCCGCCATATCACAAGGACATGAGCTCTACTGTGTTCATAGCAGCCTTATTTGTAATAGCCAGAAGCTGAAAACAACCCAGATGTTCCTCAACCTGAAGAATGTATGCAGAAATTATGGTTCATTTACACAATGGGATACTATTCAGCTGATAAAAATGAGGACATCGTGAATTGTAGGCTAATGTATGAAACTAGAAAGTATCATCCTGAGTGAAGTAACCCAGACCCCAAAAGACATGTGTGGTATGTACTCTCATTGATATGTGGATATTAGCCAAAAATTCAGTATACCCATAATACAACTCACAGACCATAGGAAGCATAACAAGGAAGAAGGCTCAAGTGTGGATTTTCCAATCCCGCTTAGAAGGGAGAACAAAATAATCAAGGGAGGCAGAGGGAGTGAGAAACCTGGCTGGGAAAGAAGACTGGGATGGACAAAGGCAGGCAGTATTAGGTATGGGGGAGGCAGGAGAGAAGCCCAGAGGGCCAGGAGAATGAAAGTTAATATGCAGCCTTGTGAGGTAGGGGTAGGGAGAAATCCCCAGAGACCTGGGATGTGAGAGGCTCCCAGGACTCAATATGGATACCCTTAACCAAAATGCCTAACAGTGAGGAGATGAAACCTAAAGAGACCACATAAATTCTTAATTATTTATTAGACAACTGATAATAAAATCTGACTATCCTTCACATTTTTGATATTAAGAATTGGAATGTATGCCATCTTGATGGATTTTTCCTTTTTGTTTTAAGTTTATTTTGCTAGATATTAAAATGTCTACTCCAACTTAAAGTCCATTTTCATAGAACATGTTTTTCCACATCTTTACCCTGAGGTAATGTCTGTCCTCAACATTAACATGTGTTTCTAGCAGGTCATAGAAGGATCCCTCCTGTTTTTATATTCATCATGTTAGACTTTTTCTTTTCATTGGAAAATTAAGACCATTTATGGCCAATGATTATTAATTCCTGTTATTTGGTTGGTGGGAGTTGATGGTAGTGGTGTGTGTGTGTGTGTGTGTGTGTATTTGTGTGTGTTTTCCTACTTTGTTTTTGCTGCTATGAGATTGTTAATTTCCTATGTTTTCATGGGTGTAGTTAATCTCCTTCAACTGGAGCTTTTCTTTTTTCCTAACACCTTCTGTAGGCCTGGATTGGTATATAGATATATATTTTTTTTAAACTTGACTTTATCATGAAACGACTTACTTTCTTCATGTATTGTCTTTAAATATTTTGCTGGATATAGTAGGTTGGGATGACATTTATGATCTGTTGTAATCTGCAGCACACTGCTCAGGCAGTTCTTATGGCTTTTAGAGTGTCCATTAAAAAGTCAAGTCCAGTTGACCCAGCACCATTTGTTAAAAATACTGTCTTTTTTTCCACTGTATGTTTTAGCTCCACTATGTTCATAGCAGCCATATTTATAAAAGCCAGAAGCTGGAAAGAACCCAGATGTCCTTCAACAGAGGAATGGATTAAAAAAAAAATATGGTATATCTACACAATGGAGTACTATTCAGCTATTAAAAACAATGAATTCATGAAATTCTTAGGTAAATAGATGGAACTAGAAAGTGTCATCCTGAGTGAGGTAACCCAATCACAAAAGAACACACATTGTATGCACGCATTGATAAGTGAATATTAGCCTAAAAGCTCAGAATAAACAAGATACAACTCACAAACAACAACAACAAAAAGCTCAAGAAGAAGGAAGACCAAAGTGTGGATGCTTCAGTTTTTCTGAGAAATGGAGCAAAATACAGGAACAATTATGGAGACAAAGTATGGGGCAGAGATTGAAGGAAAGGCCACACAGAGACTGTCCTATCTGGGGATTCATCCTATAAACAGTCACCAAACCTGACACTATTATGGATCACAAGAAGTGCTTGCTGAAAGAAGCCTGTTATGGCTGTCTACCAGAGTCTTACAGAATCAGAGGCAGATGCTAGCAGCCAACCATTGGACTGAGCCTGGGGTCCCAAGTGGAGGAGTTGAGGGTAGACTGGAAGAGCTGAAAGGGTTTGCATCCCCATGGGAAGAATGATGATGTAGGCCAACCAGATGCCCAAGGGCTCCCAGGGACTAAGCCATCAACCAAGGGGTACACATGGTTCCAGCCAAAAGTGTGGCAGAGGAATGCCATCAGTAGGAGAGGTTCCTGGTCCTATGAGGCTCAATAGATGCCCTAGCATGGGGAAATCGAGGGATGGTAGGTGGGAGTTGGTTGGGTGGAGGGGCATATTCTTGGAGGCAGGGGATGGGAGGATGGGTTGGGGGTTTTCGGGGAGGAGTGAAACTGGGAAAGGAAATAACATTTGAAATTTAAATGAATATATTCAATTAAAAATGAAAGAAAGAAAAGAAGGAAGGAAGGAAGAAGGAAAGAGAAGGAAGGATGGAAAGAAAGAAAGAAAGAAAGAAAGAAAGAAAGAAAGAAAGAAAGAAAGAAAGAAAGAAAGAAAGAAAGAAAGAAAGAAAGAAAGAAAGAGAAAGAAATCAGGTCTAATTCTAACAGATCTACCTTTATCTGTCACTTTCTCTTTTCTACCTGACCCTTCTAATATTCTTTTTCTGTCCTATGTGTTTAGTGCTCTGATTATTATCTGGTAAGGAAACTCTTTCTTTGGGTTCAATCTCTTTGGTTTTCAGTTTGCTTCTTGTACATCTATAAAATCTTTTCTCTCTGCCTTTCAACTAATTTGGAAAATTGTTTGTCTGTCCTTTGACTTTTCTCAAAGAATCAGCTTCTTGCTATATTCATTCTTTGTATTATTCTGGTTTTGGTTGGTTGGTTTCTAATTATTTTAGATATGCATTTGATTATTTCTTGCTGTCTTTATAATTATCTCCTTTAAGTTAAGGAATTTTCTTCTATGATTTTGTGGAAAATATTTCCTGGGTCTTCTTCCTTCTCTATTCTTATTATGCTTAGGTTTGATATTTTTACAGTGTCCCAAACTTTTCTGGATGTTTTATGTGAGGAATATTTTAGATTTTATGCTTTCTTTGCGTGAGGTATTCTACTGATCCTTCAGTTTCCAAGATTTTTCATCTCTTATCTTCTTTTCATAAAGCTTCCCTCTATAGTTTCTGTCTGAAAATTTTTTTGGTGTTTGTTTGTTTGTATTTTATTGCTTCTATTTTAATTTTCACATCTTGAATCTTTTTGGTTGTTGTTGTTTTGGTTTGTTTGTTTTTTACTTCATTCAAATATTTGCTTGAGTTTGTCTGTTTTTTTCCTTGGATTTCTTTAAAAATTTATTCATTTCCTCCATCAATTTGTGTATTTCTGGATTTCTTTAAGGGATTTATTCATTCCCTCTTTAAGGATCTTTAGCATCTTTAAATATTGGCTTTAAGGTCTTTCTCTTGTGTTCAGCTATGCTATTATATTCAATATGCTGTGGTAGGATATCTGGGAGTTCCCTGTTGTGAACTTGCCCTATTAGAATTGTCTTCATTATGCCCCATAAATTTGGGCATTTTGTGCTTTCACTTCAATTATAAAACTTTTTAATTTCTATCTTGAACCATTTTTTCATTCAGTAGTGTGCTGAACCATTTCAGTGCATCTGTAAGCTGTCTGTTGTTGATGACCAACTTTAATCTGGTGGCAGGTAAGAAGCAGGTATTACTTCAGTTTTCTCGTAACCATTGGAATTTGCTCTATGTCTGAGAATGTGATCAGTTTTTGAAAAGCTTCCATGAGCTGCCGAAAAAAAGATATATGGTTTTGTGATTGAATGAAATGTTCTTTATATATCTGTCACGTCATTTTGCTCATATTATTATTTAGCCCAGCATTTCTCTGTTTAGTTTTGTCTGATAACCTGTCTATTGTGAGTTTGGGGCATTGTTGTTATCCACAATCATTATGTAAGGGTCAATATACAATTTTAGTCATATCAGTGTTTTTTTTTTTATGAACTTGAATGCCCTTCCATTTGGTTTTTACTGTTTTTAACTATAGTATCTTTTCAAGGGATTTTTGCTGTGATGAATATACAATGTCCTTCCCTGTCTCTTCTGATTAGTTTTGATTTAAGGTCTATTTTATCAATATTACAATGGCTACACTGGCTTGTGTCTTGGGTGCATATATCTTTAATATTGTTCTTATTGCCTTTTACTGAGGTGGTTTCTATCCTTGATATTTAGGTGTGTTTGTTAGGTACAGCAGAAGGATGGATTCTAAATCCATTCCATTAATTTGCATCTTGTTATTGGGGAATTGAGATCACTGATTTTTAGTTATCCATGAGCAGTGCTTATCCACTCCTACTAATTTGTTGTATAGTATTTGTTTTTTCTCTTTTCTTTTGACTTGTTGGTTTGTGGTTATTCATCCCTTTTATTTTCTTGGGTGCGATTAATCTCAGGTTGAAGGTTTTCTTCTAGCATCCTCCACAGAGCTGGATTTGTTGATAGATGCTGCTTAACTTTGGTTTTATTGTAGTATATCTTTCTTCATTTATTGTGACTGACAGTTTTGCCTGATGTACCATCTGGGGTTGCATATGTAGTCTCTTAGAGTTTGTGGAACATTTGTCCAGGATAGTCTGGCTTTTAGAGTCTCTATTTACAAGTCAGCTGCTTTTTTTTAAATAGGTCTTCTTTTATGTGTTACTTGGTCACTTTAACTTACAACTTTTGATTTACTTTTTTATTTGTTATATTTAGTGTTTTGATTGGAATTTCTTTTCTGATTCAGTCTTTTGATATTTTGTTTGCCACTTGAACCTTGATAGACAACTCCTTCTTTAAAGTAGGAAAATTATTTTCTATAATTTTGTTGAAAATATTTTCTGTGCCTGTGACCTGATTTTCTTCTCCTCTGTTTCTCTATTGACATTATTCATAGTTTTGGTCTTTTAGCAGTGTCCCAGCTTTCCTGATATTTTGTGTCAGGAGATTTTTAGATATAATATTTTCTTTAACTGAGGTATTTATTTTTTCCTCTGGTGTCTTCACACCCAATAGTTTCTCTTCCATCTCTAATAAGTTGGTGAGGTTTACCTCTGAGGTTTCTGTTTGCATTTCTATATTTTTCATTACAACTTTCTCTCTGTGTTTTCCTTATTCATTCTATTTCTACTTTATAATTTTAAACTATTTACTTTATTTCATTACATTGTTTATTGGCCTTTTCATATATTTCATTAGTTCATTTATTTATATCCTTTTTAATGACCTTGAACATATTGAAAGTAGCTATTTAGAAGATCCTGTCTTTTGCTCCAGCTAAATTGCATTTCTCAGATTCTACTCAATTGGAGTTTCTGGCCTCTGGCAGCAATATATTATCCTAGCTGCCATGATTTCATTTTTACACTGGCATCTGTCGCTACTGAATCCGTCCAGCGGAATAAGGGAGACGACACGGGAGACTCTTCTCGACACAGTTCATTCAGGAAGGTTACTTCAGAAAGCCGCCGATCTTAGCCTGTTGCCCCAGTTATATATCCCAGCCTGAACCAATCAGTGACTGCCATGTGGAGGCTCATGATAGGATCGAGACAATGGCCTGGGAGTGGCCTGATATGACGTCAAACGGCGCATGCGCACTTCTCCGGTGTGTACGTGACTCTCAAAGGGGAACGTGGGGGAGCGTTGCTGAGTCATGTGACTTGGCAACAAGCCCAGGCACCATTTTAGACTGGACCTTGTGGCCACTCCCTACATTTCCTCCTTCTTTATTTTACAAAAATGGCAGAGAGAATTCCTGACTTAGGTTGTCCCGAGCAACAATGTTCCTTACCCATCATCAAGATACAAACAGCATTTGTTTGCTCTCTGTCTTAGGTTGGTAACACGTCCCCAAGATCTTACCTATCATTGATTACTTCTCTAGCATGCCGAGCCACACTTGAGGGGATTGACCCACCTCGATAGCCGCGAAGGCTTGCACCATTAGCACTTGTTATCTTGACTGTCTCGTCCTCATTTTACACAGACACCTCAACATGAGGAAGCTAATCAGAGTCAGGCATATGGCTAGGGACCCAATGCCTGCCAACTCCTTCAGATGGGACATGGCTTCAGTACTGAAAGGCAGCTATATCTCCATCAAAAGGTAAGGCAGGAAGCATCAGTGGGAGCAGTCCCACCAACAATATCCATGGCTTCATCTTCCTTGTGCTGTGAAATAGGTCTCATGGCATTGACATAGGTACCAATGTCAATCTTTCAGGGATCCACAGTAGTTTGTCTTGATCCTGTGGAAAGACACAAACAGACCCTCTCACCCAGATTAACACAGGGTCAGGGCCATGCCATTTGCCCATCAAAATATCCTTCCACATCACTTGTCCCTTTTCAGTGGTATCAGGATAAACATGATGCTCAGCAGCAGAGCGCCCTTGTATATCCAATTGAAAAAAATTCAAAGTCAGAAGAGCAAGAGAGACATGTTCTTTAGGGGTTCTGCCTTGGCCACTTCCCCCTTTTTGTTTAAGAAGACAATCTTTGAATGTGCGGTGGGCACGTTTGATGATACCCTGACCCTGAGGATTATAGAGTAAGCCATGTACTAAGGAAATTCCTATAACTTGGCAGAAGGCAACAAAGGATGAAGAAGTATATGCTGGACTGTTACCCATTTTCAGAGAGCTGGGCATACCCCATGCACTCCAAGCCTCCAGGCAGTAAGCAATAACATGTTTAGTAGCCTCTCCACTATGGAGGAAGGCAAAAATTACACCAGTGGCAGTATCTATAGAAACATGCACAAATCTTAATCTTCCGAATTCTGGTATATGAGTCACATCCATCTGCCAAACATGCAAAGGGCGCAAGCCTCATGGATTAACACCCAAAGAGGCTTGAGGACGTAAAGGGGAACAGGAGGTACAACGTTTTACTATATCCCTGGCTTCTGCCCTACTAATCTTAAATTTAGCCATTAACGTCTTTGAATTTACATGAAAATTGGAATGAAACTTTTGAGCACAATCTAAAGGGGTGGAATTAAAAAACGCAAAAATAGAGCGAGAGGCTCTATCTGCCAAATCATTACCTTCAGCCAGTGGTCCTGGCAATCCAGTATGTGCTCTAATATGTTGTACAAAAAAACGGATGATCTCTTTGCCAAATCATGGCTTATAATTGAACCAATAAATCCCCAATAGTACTTTTCAAATTTATTTGTCCAATAATCTCCAAATGTTTTAAAATATTGACAACATATAAAGAATCAGAAATCAAATTGAAGGAACCAAGAAACCGTTCAAAGACACACATTACTATTTGCAGCTCAATTACCTGTGGCGATGCAGGTGGGAATGAAATAACTACTTGTGGCGAGCCAGAAAGAACATAAGCTCCCGCTCCTGTCTTTGAGCCATCAGTATATATTACAGGGGATCTTTCAAAGGCACGGTGGAAGTCCTTTTGGAAATATTATGGGATGTTCTTTAAGCAATTGTAACAATGGATCCTTGGGACAATGATTATCAATAGTGCCACCAAACATACAGCGCACTATAGCCCAATCATCAACTGTGGCTTTAAGTACTTTGAATTGTTGAGAGGAATAGGGAATAATCAAACTCCCAGGCTCTGATCCAAAATACTGCAAGCACTGCTGAATTCCCATCAATGCTAACTGGGCAACAGGTGTCTGCAATTTCAAGAGAGGCCTGTTTTTCCTGGGTTGCCATGTGTTGTTGTATAATATAACTCCCTGAGTTGCCAGTTTTAAACTAACTTTTTGTTACCAATGTAATAATTTTTAATCATGCCCAATAACTTATAAGCCAATACTCTATAGTCAAGACATGAAAAACATACTTAAACCTTTAAGACCAATCAGCAACAAAAATAAAGCAACTACATGAATCTTATAAATTTAAACCAAACTTCTTTTTTTGTCTAGGTGCAATTTCAAGAGAAAAAGCACTTTGTACATAACCATCAGCCTACTTGCCCTAGAACTTGAGAAGCTGCTGGCCCTTTTAAAAGCAGCTTTTCTCTAGCTGTGCTTGACTCCTAGCTAAATGTAGAGCAGCTTAAATCAGACTCTGCTGTGTAAACTGAGACTGGATCAAGAGATAAAGATTTTACCAATTTTTCTTTTCAACATGAAACAATATTTTTACCATTTTTTTTGTAACATGAAACATAGGACAATCATTCAAACAACGAAACAAGGACAGACACATGTGGACAAATTGGTGCACCAAAGACAATACATAGAGAGGAAAGCACACTTGTAACCAGTACTAATAATATCTCCAGTAGGGTCCATAGAGGAAACAGGACATCTCCATGTTTCCCCTTGTCCCTAAGAAAGTTTTGAATCTATTTTCCTTCTTTCTTTCTCTTTCTCTTCTATGTTTCTAAAATCTGTTTTTTGTCTTTTACTCTTTTTATTTTATTTTATGCCCCATTCCTCTATCCAGTCTGGTTATTGGCAAATCGGCCCTGTCCTAGAAGCATCAAGGTGGTCCTGGGGCCGAGGGCTGGACTTTCAGCTTCACGGACTCCATTTCCTCTGCTAACTTTCCCAGCTCATCATCCTTAGAACTATCAGAGCTGTCACCCTTCTCTGACTTTACTGAACGCTCCTCTTTCACTTGCTCAAGAGCTGCACTTCCTCTTTCAATCTCAGCTGCACACTTCCCTTCTCGATCTACAAGGCAAGAATGAACGAGCTTCCATATCGATCGCGTACCTGGACGTACAATTCCTTGCTCCCTAGCAAAGTCTATATGGTTTCCCAACTTATCCCAGCTAGGGAGATTTAAACGTCCTGAGACAGCGAACCAGGGAGCAACTTCATCCACAGCCCAAAGAAATTTCTGCAATGTAGATTCTTTCAATTCTAACCCTTTTGCTTCTAACAGGCTCTTAAGCGCTGCAAGCAAAGATCTACTGGAAAATATGTTACCCATAATGAGTTATAGTCCAAACCTGGAACCTTATTGTCTCTTAACCCGAGAACTTTCACTTGTCCCACTTACCCTGGAACTTTCCAACTAGCTGCCCTGACTGCTATGAGTTCTGAGATCCCTGTATGGGCCACCACTTGTCACTACCAATTCCGTCCAGCAGAATAAGGGAGACGACATGGGAGACTCTTCTCGATGCAGCTTATTCAGGAACGTTGCTTCAGGAAGCCCCCAATCCTAGCCTGTTGCCCCAGTTATATATCCCAGCCTGCACCAATCAGCAACCGCCATGTGGAGACTCGTGATAGGATCGAGACGATGGCCTGGGAGTGGCCTGATATGATGTCAAAGGGCGCATGCGCACTTCTCCAGTGTGTACGTGACTCCAAGGGGAACGTGGGGGAGAGTTGCTGAGTCATGTGACTTGGCAACCAGCCCAGGCACCACTTTAGACTGGCCGTTGTGGCCGCTCCCCACAGGCATCTAAGCATCTGGTCTGGAGATGGTTGTCATTCTAGGTATTGATATAAGGTCCGGACTTTGTTGGGTGGGTGTTCCATTTCTTGGTTTCTAATGATCTCCCCGGATCATAAGACAGAAGAGTGGCTGTGTATTGCATAAAAGGATAATTTTCTAGAATCCTCATAGGTGTGGCTTTGGGAGGTTTCAGGTAAAACATATTTCCTGTCAGGAGGGCTCTAACATGTAGCTTAAGAATAGAAATGGGCTAGGAATTGGAGCTGTGGGTCCACAGAAGTTAGGAAAGCAGGGATATCTGTAATCTGATTTATTAGAAGGCTTACAGGCTGTGGTTCAGCTAATTCATGCAGTGACTGGATATGAAATGGAAGTCCAAGAATCCAGAAGTTTCTCAGTCCATGAGGCTGGATATCTCTGTTGGTCTCCAATAAACATTGGAATTCCAAAGAAGTAGATTCTAATGCTAAACAAGGAATGGACTAACTAAGAGACAAGAGAAGGCAGGCAAAGAGCAAAATAATTCTTTGTATGTGTTCTTACATAGGCTTCCAGCAAAAAGTGTAGCCCAGATTAAAGGTGTGTTTTCCCACCTAAAGATCCAGATTAAGCTGGGAGGTGGTGGTACATGCCTTTAATCACAGCACTTCAGAGGTAAAAACAGGTGGACCTCTGAGTTTGAGGCCAGTCTGGTCTACAGAGAGAGTTTCAGTTCCAGGACAACCAGAGCTAAACAGAGAAACCATGTCTTGAAAACAAAACAAAACAATAACAATAACAAAACAAAAACAAAAACAAACACCCAGATCAGATATGCATCTTCTTACCTCCAGATTCAAAATAAAGGCATGACTTTTTCTATCTCAAAAGATCCAGATTAAAGGTGTAACTTCTTACCTCAGTGATTCAGGTTAGAAGTAAATCTTCTTCTTAGATCAGATTAAGCAAAAGGCCCTAACAGCTGTGCCCTTTATTTTTAGATTAATTTTAGTTCAGTTCAGATGTAGTCAAGCTGACAACCAAGAAAAGCTACCACAGACAAGGACACATATCCTGTATACCATCACTTGAAATTTCACATTATTGAGCCTAAACCAAATCCAAGCTTAAGGCCCAACCCAGCTCACATATCCTGTGCTTTGCTTCAGCCTGCTCCATCTATATCAGGCATGGAACCAAAATTTCTATATGCTCAGACTTTATTGCAGAAACACAAACAATATGAAAGTTCAAAGAATTATTTCTTCTCAAAAAGCTACCAGTCCTATAAAAATACTCTATAAGAACTGTCGAACTAAAACCAAAGTCACAGACTTTAGAAGAACAATCATAAAGTTCACAAAAGAATTCGAGATATCTAGAGAAAACACAGAAAAATAGTTCAATGAATCTAAATAGAATTAAAGCAAACAAACACTTGAGTGATGCCCAGGGAAACAGAACCATAGGCTGATGGAAACGACAAAACAATCCAGAATTTCAAAACTAAATTCAATAAATATAAAGAAACACTGAAGGGAATTCGAGCTGCAATGAAGACAAAAGTGAAAGTCCCAATAACGTAATTAGAAAACATAAGATAAAGAATTAAAATAGAAGGAATGAAGTAGAAGACAGAGTATCAAGGCTAAAAATAGAGTAGAGCATCTAGACCAAAAAGCAAAGAATATAAAAACAAACAAACAAACATTTAATGATATGTCTTACAGTAATGCCTATATGATATTCACTAGAAAAATGGCTAACTTTATATTTATATGGTCATTAATTTTTGTTAATACCAACTCTTTAGGCTTTATATTATAAGAACTTCAAATATCATCATAGTTTCAAACATTTAAAAGTGAGAAGATCTATACAGAAGTTTGAATACACTGTCTGAAGCAGGCTATTTTCTAGCTCTAGAATGGATGGGAATCTATAATTCTGTGGGATAGACATAGAAGTGAGAAAAAGAATTGCCTTTCAACATCCCCTTCCCCAGGGTATATGAGACATGGAAGTACTCATGTTGGAAGGCATCCTCGAGATCTTTCGTGCCTGCATGTAACACCAGCTATTTCAGTTATGGTGGTGAGACTCTGAGCTTCTATGGCCTAATAAAAAAGGATTGACATTAGTAGTGTTCAACAATGATGGATGATGTGCAAGCATTTTGTTATATAAAAAGTTTCCAGATATTAACTATACCAGTGTTTTAAAGCTTACCTTTCAAAGTGTGAATATTCTTACATTTTGGGGTGAACTTAGCTCAATCATTAAAGTCTTATACTTGACTGCAATCATGAAGACATGAGTTCTATCCCGAGAAGCCATGTAACATGTTAAACATGGCAGGGCACCTGTAATGCCATTGCTTGGAAGGCAGAGATAGGTGGACCCCATAGGGCTTGCTAGTTATCCAGCCCACTAAAATCAATAAGCTCCAGATTATATTAGCGTCTCTATCTCAAAATAAAAGGAAGAAAAGCACTTGATATTGACTTCTGATGTCAATCACAAATTTGTGCACCCATGTAAACAATACACATACTGTGTTGACTGGTTTTATATCAATTTGACACAAGCTAGAGTCATCAGAGAGGAGGGAGCCTCCATGGAGAAATTGCCTCCATAAGATTGGGGTGTAGGCAAGCCAGAAGGATACTTTCTTAATTACTATTCAATGTTGGAGGGCCCAGCCCATTGTGGGTGTGGCTATACCTGTGCTAGTTGTCCTGGGTTCTCTAAGAAGGCAGGCTGAACAAGCCAGTAAGCAGGCCCTCTATGGCCTCTTCATTAGTTCTTACATACAGGGTTCACCTCTGTTTGAATTCTTGTTGTGACTTCCTTCATTGATAGGCTATGATGTGAAAGTGTAAGTGATATACCCCTCTCCTAACTTGCATTTTCTCATGGTGTTTCATCATAATAGTAGAAACCCTAACCTTGATAGTAACTAAGATATGGGAGGGGGAAATGAAAGAGAGGAGGAGGAAACAGGGAGGAAAAGAGAGAGATAGGAAGGAGAGAGATGGAAGAAAGAGAGAATAGTAAATAAAAAATTTCAACCCATTCAAAGGCATTCACTTCCCAATGAAAAAGGACTCATACAGAGACTTGTCTATTATATGGTAGCATTCAGAATATGAACTATGTATTCAAAAGTATATTTGCTGTCAGGGAATCTTTGGATGACCCAAACAGGGTCATTTCAAGTGCTCCATCTCTGTACAAAGCCAATCCAAAATCAGCTTCATTTTCTCTTTGCTATGATCTCCAAACTCCAGCCTCAGCAAACCAGAGATAAGTACCAGAAGATTCAGAACCTAGAAGTCATTATTCATGTCTCATGATCTGATGAACAGAAGCTGTGGGACTCATTCTGATTCATGTCAAGTGTGAAGCCTCACTGACAGAATTTTAAACAGACATTTCCTTAGGCAAATCATTTTTGTAGCTTCTCTGTGACTCTGCATGCTGCTTACTTAATAAATCTAGCCAAAAATAAATCCATTAGCCTGAAAAACATACATGTTTTATAAATAAGCACAGCAAATTTAACTGCTATCTCAGTAAACAATCTACATTCTGACTGCGAAGCAATGCTTCAGGAGCAGACTTGAACAGCAGAGTGCTTATTCCAATGTTTATTCTGCAGACAATTTTTAGGAACAATTGTCAATGGTGTGGATATGTGGCAGGAGGATATTTAGGACTCTTGTTTTTCTGCTCAGTTGGAGTCTGCAATAAAGATGAGTCCTTCCTTCAAATGGTAGAAAGCTCAGAAGAAAATTCTGCCTCTCTTTCCTCCCGTCTTTCTCAGTAGATAAAGCCCAAGAGGAGAATTGTGAGCAGGTGGTGACAAGGTTCGACAAGACAGAGTATTTGAGCTGCTAAACAATCACAGGCACTTGTAGTGAAGAGATATTCAAGAGAGGTGTGTTTTGATGTACACACCACAACCTTCTTTACCAATGAGCTACTGCAGTATAAACACATGCACACAGTTCTTTACATTTCCAATTTGTTTGTGAAATTTGTCTTCTTCAGCATATACATTCCCCTAAGAAGTAGGACAGATGTGGGCACCTTCAGGTCAGAATTTATCAGGTGCTTACATTTTCCTCAGGACAATGCTCTCAGACAAACTGGGGTTTCCTTTCATAGCTCTAATGCTTATCTTTTACTTTAAATGTTTCTGGAGGTTACCTTAGTGTAGCACCCACCATTTCCTAATTCTAATATACCTACAAATAGAATGTCTACAAATAGAAAATGTATAACATTTTCTTTCATGCTTAATTCCCTCTCTTTTTATTGCTTAGTCATTTTTATTGAATATCTTATTTACATTTCAAATGTTATCCCCTTTCCTGATTCCCCCACAGTAGAAACACCCTATCCCATCTCCCCTCCTCCTGCTTCTGTAAGAGTGTACCCCCAACCACCTACCCAGTCTCTTCTTCCTGCCCTCCCATTCCCTTATACTGGGTACCAAGCCTTCATGGGACCAAGGGCCTCTTCTTCCATTGATGCCCAACAAGGCCATCCTCTGCTACATATAGGGATGGAGCCATGGGTCCCTCCATGTGTACTCCTTAGTTGGTGGTTTAGACCCTGGGAGCACTGGTTGGTTAATATCATTGTTCTTCTTATGGGGTTGCAAACCCCTACAGCTCCTTCAGTCCTTTCTCTAACTCCTCCATTGGGAACTCTGTTCAATGGTTGGCTGTAAGCATATGCCTCTGTATATGTCAGGCTCCTGTTAGCATGCACTTCTTTGCATCCACAATAGTGTCTGGGTTTGGCGACTATATATGGGATGGATGCCCAGGTGGGCTAGTCTCTGGATGGCATATGCTTCAGTCTCTGCTCCACACTTTGTCTTTGTATTTGCTCCTGTGAGTATTTTGTTACCCCTTCTAAGAAGTACCAAACCACACACACTTTGGTCTTCCTTCTTCTTGAGCTTCATGTGCTCTGTAAATTATATCTTGGGTCTTCCAAGCTTTTAGGTTAATATCCACTTATCAGTGAGTGCATAACATGTGTGTTCTTTTGTGATTGGGTTATCTCACTCAGGATGATATTCCATTGTTTCCTGTACCCATTCCTCTGTTGAAGTACATCTGGTTTCTTTTCAACTTCTAGCTATTATAAATAAAACTGCTATGAACATAGTGGAGCATGTGTCCTTGTTATATGTTGGATAATCTTTTGGGTATATTCCAAGGAGTGGTATAGCTGACTTCTCAGGTAATACTATATTTGATTTTCTGAGGAACCACCAGACTGATTTTCAGAGTGATTGAACCAGCTTGCAATACCATCAACAATGGAGGAGTGTTCCAATTTCTCCACATCCTTGCCAGCATCTGCTGTCACCTGAGATTTTGATCTTATTCATTCTGACTGCTGTGAGGTGGAATCTTAAGGTTGTTTTGCTTTTCATTTCCCTGATGACTAAAGATGTACATTTATTTAGCTGCTTCTTGACCATTCAAGTTTCCTCAGTTTAGAATTATTTGGTAAGCTCTGTACTCCATTTCTAATAAGATTTTTTGATTGTGTAGAGTCTAATTTCTTTGGTTCTTTGTATATATTGTATATACAGGAAGGGTTCAATATATAGAAATCTGTCAACATAATCCACTGTACAAACAAACTCAAAGGAAAAAACACATAATTATCTCATTAGATGCTGAGAAAGCATTTGAGAAAATTCAACACCCCTTCATGTTTAAAGATCAAGAATTCAAGACCCATATCTAAACAGAGTAAAAACAATATACAGCAAACTGGTAGACAACATCAAACTAAATGGAGAGAAACTTAAAGCAACCCCACTAAAATCAGGGACTAGACAATGCTCTTTCCCTACCTATTCAATATAGTACTTGAAGTTCTAGCTAGAGCAATTAGACGACAAAAGGAGGTCAAAGGGATACAGATTGGAAAGGATGAAGTCAAAATATCACTACTTGCAGATGGTATGATAATACACTTAAGTGACTCCAAAAATTCCACTAAAGAACTCCTAAACCATATAAACAACTTCAGCAAAGTGACTAGATATAAACCTCACTAAAACAAATCAGCAGCCTTCCTCTTCTAAAAGGATAAACAGGCTAAGAAAGAAATTAGGGAAATAGCACCCTTCACAAATAGTCACAAATAATATAAAATACATTGGTGTGACTCTAAACAAGCAAGTGAAATATCTGTATGACAAGAACTTCAAGTCTCTGATGAAAGAAATTGAAGATCTCAGAAGATGGAAAGATCTCTCTTGCTCATGGATTGGCAGGATTAATAAAGGAAAATTGGCTATCTTGCCAGAAGTAATTTACAGATTCAATGTAATCTCCATCAAAATTCCAACTCAATTCTTCATAGAGTTAGAAAAAGCAATTTGAAAATTATTTTGGAATACTAAAAACCCAGTATAGTGAAAACTAGTCTCAACAAAAAAAGAACTTCTGAGGGAACATCATCCCTGACTCAAGCAGTATTACAGAGCAATAGTGATTAAAACTTCATGGTATTGGTACAGACACAAGCTGGTAGATCAATGGAATAGAATTGAAGACACAGAAATGAACCCATACACCTATGGTCACTTGGTCTTTGACAAAGGAGCATACTTAGTTCTCATAAGTAATACTCTAAATAGTAATAGTCAGACTTTTCTGAAAAAATATGCTACTACAGGATGTTGGTATTTGAACCAGTTTCTAATGCATAAGCACTGACTGAAAAGAATCATATATTAAACAATTCAGGTGACTAAAACCACAGTAACAAGCAAACAATGGAGACTTGTACAAACTATAAAATTCAGGATATCATCACCATCATTTTTTAAAAATTTTTAAATTTTTTTATTTTCTATATTCGTTGCTTACATTCCAAGTAATTTCCCCTTTCCCGGTTCCCCCCTCCCCATAAGTCCCAGAAGCCCCCTTCCCTCCGCCCCAATTACCCCTCCCATTTCTCTGTCCTGGTAATAGCTGCACCAAGCCTTTCCAGAACCAGGGCCCTCTCCTTCCTTCTTCTTGGGAATCATTTGATATGTTAGTTATGTCTTGAGTATTCAGAGCTTCTGGGCTAATATCCACTTATCAGTGACTGCATTCCATGTGTATTCTTTTGTGATTGGGTTACCTCATTTAGGATAATATTTTCCAGTTCCAAACATTTGCATAAAAATTTCATGAATTCATTGTTTTTAATTGCTGAGTAGTATTCCATTGTGTAAATATACCACATTTTCTGTATCCATTCCTCCATTGAGGGATATCTGGGTTCTTTCCAGCTTCTGGCTATTATAAGTAAGGCTGCTATAAACATAGTGGAGCATGTGTCCTTATAGAATGCTGGGGAATCCTCTGGGTATATGCCCAGGAGTGGTATAGCAGGGTCCTCCGGAAGTGTCATGCCCAGTTTTCTGAGGAACTGCCAGACTGATTTCTAGAATGGTTGTACCACCTTGCAATCCCACCAGTAGTGAAGGAGTGTTCCTCTTTCTCCACATCCTTGCTAATACCTGCTGTCTCCTGAGTTTTTTTTTTTTTTTTTATTTTATTTTTATTATTCGATATAATTTATTTACATTTCAAATGATTTCCCCTTTTCTAGCCCCCCCACTCCCCGAAAGTCCCGCAAGCCCCCTTCTCTTCCCCTGTCCTCCCACCCACCCCTTCCCACTTCCCCGTTCTGGTTTTGCTGAATACTGTTTCACTGAGTCTTTCCAGAACCAGGGGCCACTCCTCCTTTCTTCTTGTACCTCATTTGATGTGTGGATTATGTTTTGGGTATTCCAGTTTTCTAGGTTAATATCCACTTATTAGTGAGTGCATACCATGATTCACCTTTTGAGTCTGGGTTACCTCACTTAGTATGATATTCTCTAGCTCCATCCATTTGCCTAAGAATTTCATGAATTCATTGTTTCTAATGGCTGAATAGTACTCCATTGTGTAGATATACCACATTTTTTGCATCCACTCTTCTGTTGAGGGATACCTGGGTTCTTTCCAGCATCTGGCAATTACAAATAGGGCTGCTATGAACATAGTAGAACATGTATCCTTATTACATGGTGGGGAGTCTTCTGGGTATATGCCCAGGAGTGGTATAGCAGGATCTTCTGGAAGTAAGGTGCCCAGTTTTCGGAGGAACCGCCAGACTGATTTCCAGAGTGGTTGTACCAATTTGCAACCCCACCAGCAGTGGAGGAGTGTTCCTCTTTCTCCACACCCTCTCCAACACCTGCTGTCTCCTGAATTTTTAATCTTAGCCATTCTGACTGGTGTAAGATGAAATCTTAGGGTTGTTTTGATTTGCATTTCCCTAATGACTAATGAAGTTGAGCATTTTTTAAGATGCTTCTCCGCCATCCGAAGTTCTTCAGGTGAGAATTCTTTGTTTAACTCTGTACCCCATTTTTTAATAGGGTTGTTTGGTTTTCTGGAGTCTAACTTCTTGAGTTCTTTATATATATTTGTCTCCTGAGTTTTTAATCTTAGCCATTTTGCTGGGTGTGAGGTGAAATCTCAGGGTTGTTTTGATTTGCATTTCCCTAATGGCTAATGATGTTGAACATTTCTTAAGGTACTTCTCAGCCATTCGAAATTCTTCAGGTGAAAATTCTTTTCTTAGCTCTGTACTCCACTTTTAATAGGGTTATTTGGCTCTCTGTACTCTAACTTCTTGAATTCTTTGTATATATTGGATATTAGCCCTCTGTCAGATATAGGATTGGTGAAGATCTTTTCGCAATTTGTTGGTTGCCCTTTTGTCTGATTGACAGTGTCCTTTGTCTTACAGAAACTTTGTAATTTTATGAGGTCCCATTTGTCAATTGTTGATCTTAAAGCATAAGCTATTGGCATCACCATAATTTTTATCTACAAAACAGAATAAATTATATTATAATTCTTAACACTTTTCTTTTTTTACTGAAATCATAATTACTGTTGGTTTGTTGATCTCTCTGCTTCCATCATAGCAGATTATAGCTCATCTTTATGATCTATGAATAAAAAAGCAAATAATGAAGCATTTTAGCAAGGGAATGGAATCATTCACCCCTCTAGTAAGTCACAAGGAAGACATTTATGCTATTCTGATGAGGACAATCCCAAAATAGGGAAGTAGTGGGGGAAAGGTGTACTTTTCCATCAACCTGTAATTAAATTATTTTTCTATTTTTTATTTAAAAATATCAATGTATGTTATATATTTTAATAATGAATAGCATCCCCTGGTTTGGATAACAGAGTATATAATGTAAAAATTTTCATTCATATGCTCTACAATCTCTAAAAACAAATTAGTAAGCCATTCTTCATCACTCCCTTCAGAATTATCTGTGAAGGCACAGCCTTTTAAGCTTTTTCATAGAGTGTGATAATGACTTAAGGAAGGAGCTTTGAAATGCGTGAGCTATCCCAGATGTTGGGTTTTATCAACATTCCCCAAAGACTGATTAGCACCAGACTGTGATTCAAATGAGAGCCACAAAACATAACATTCTCACAGTCTAGAATGAGGAATTTCAAAGTGAACTAGACTACGGGGTAATATATATCTTTTAGTAGGACCAGCTCTCTAGAAATTAAAATTCACATTGTTTGAGACAACAGTGCCCTTCACTTGGAGCAGGGCTAGGTAACTAGTCGGGTCCTAGGAGCTTCATTGTGGTGACCTGGGATAATGAGTGTGTGATGGAAAACACTGAAGTCAGATGTAGCATGTGCCCCAAAATTTTGAGCAAACAGGTCAGGACTCTTTAGATATTTTATTTAAATGGGCATCTCTCTGACCGCATTAGTATACTGGCCTTGGACTCCATTATCTTTGCTCTTTCTTCTTTCTCTGGCAGCACTGGGAACTGAACCCAGGGCTTTGACACCCACCATTGAACTTTGGATTGAACTTTGATTTTGGATTTGGATGTGAGCCTTTGGATATCAGGGACAAGATTTTACACTGAAGCCCTAGCTTGCCTAAATACACCTTCTAAGCAAAGAATGAATATTAAAATGTTTGTTTTCATATGGCTTGTATTAAAATTTGTCTTAGGTGAAAGGAACTAGCTAAATATTAGAAAATTATTTGAAATATTCACCATTACTTGACTCCATTGTATGCTATTTCATTTGCCAATAATGCTTAATTTTTCTTGATTTTACATGGAAAAATACAGATTCTATATATTATTAACATCATAGATTTCTTTGGTTTTTGTTATTTTTTTTAGGATTATTAAGGCCTCTATGTACCTTGCCCTTTTGGAACACATCGATTTATGCTTATTAAATTACAAGCAAAACCTTATGCATTTAAAAGATCATGCTAATATATTTGAGTGTTAATAATAAACCCATTATTAGTTTATGAAACACAATATTTTTAAATAAAAGTTAGAAAAACAGTGCTATTATTTCCTGATTTATTGTGTTAATGAGTAGAATTATAGAGAAATCATTTGAATTATTATGAGTGTTATACATTGTTTAGCTATTATCTATGAATAAAAGCTAGCTTAATGACTGATACTCATAATCTTAACATTTGAGGGTTGAGGCAGGGGATTTCCAGGACTGCAAGGCCTGTCTGTGTTACACAGTGAGATTCAGGCCAGTCTGAGTTAAAAAGTGGTACTATGTCTAAAAACAGACAAGTGAATGAATGATGAATGAATGAACGAATGAATAAAACATGTGAAGAAAATGCAATCCCAAGTAAGAGTTGGAAAATAAAGGAATATTTCATAATCCTTTCAGGACAGCCACAGACCTCCTCTGACTTGACAACTATACCACGCAAAGCTTCTTACATGAGATTTGCATGGTTGCACTGAAACCATTTCAATAATTATCTATATTATTTAACATTAAAATTCATTGCACTTTGAGGAAGTTTTTTCAAAAATATTTTATGTGATATGGTTTGAGAATGCTTGTGTTTGGGATAGCACCTCATTAGAAATGTTTAGGTCCCTAGGAGTAATCCCTCCTTATAGGATCCATGCTTTCCATGAGCAAGTTCTTGCTATTTAATAACCGGATAATTGCCATCAGAAGTAAGTGTGATGAAAGAAATATAACAGTGTTTTGTCTCTAACACATGTACCTGCTTTGATTTTCTGCTTTCATCAAGGAAACAGCAGAAGCCAGAAAGTGCAGATGCCCTGTTCATGAACTTGCCAGTCTCTAGGATCAAAAGTCAAAATCTACCCCCTTACCTCTGTAAGTTACCCAGTTTCACACATTCTGTTACAGCAATGAGAAAACAGACCGGGACAATATGGTAATGTCATGTATAAGATATTAGTTCATTGAGCAATACAATAATACAGATATTCATACAAAAATTGATGCATTTTATTTTGTAACATAGACATTGCTCCTTAATACCACAGTTCATATTTGAAAACTCTTTACTACAAAGCTATAATATATACATTGTTCCTTAATATCATAGATTACATTAAAAACCTTTATTACAAAGATATTATGTTTATAGTGTTCTTTTTCAAAATATTTTTATTTTCTATATTCTTTGTTTACATTCCAAATGATTTCCCCTTTCCCACATCCCCCCTACCCATATGTCCCATAAACCTTCTTTTTTTATAGTGTTCTTGATATGTGTTTCCAACTTCTGGATATTCTTTTTTTGAATATTTTTCTGTTTTGCCATATGTGATAGACATTGGGTTGTGCTTTCCTTTGAAGTGACTGGAGTACCCTGCTCACTTCTGAGAAAATGTTTGACAGATACTCATGTGTAAATACTCATTTATCAGTCTATCCGTCAAGCAAAAACTGTGTATATGAAGATAAATGGCTTGTTCCTTTTGCACCTGATCTGATTATAGATGGTTTCCCTTGTGCGTTTCTGTGAACTTGCAGTGTTCAGTGACTTACATCCATTTCATTATTCACAGGAAACTAAAAGATGTACTTCAGAGGCAGAAATGAAGTCATTTTTCCATTAAGGACATGTTATGTGATATTAATAATAAAATTTTCATCTGTGGTTGAGAATAACTGTCATTGCCTTGGTTTATGATAAGATTCTAGAGACTTTATGTACCATTATTTTTTCTTATAATGTTAGTGCAAATGTCAGTACAGTGAATAGGGACAATGTGTATCAATACAAAATAGTTTTCGGCCTCATAGCATCCTTAGGAGTCTACAAATTACACATGAAGGACCATGCCATAGTTTTCCTTGAGACACATTTGAACACATGACATTGTTCTGCTTAATATTAGAGGTGCTGAGGAGAACTCTGTCCAACTCAGGTCAGGGAACACATTAAATGCCAGAAAGGTAAGTTGACTTTTGTTGTCTAGGTGTGGTTTTTAAAGGTACAGGAAAAAGAGCCACGCCCACCACACATGCAGAGCCAAGGATTAATGCTCTACTTATCTTGAAGAAAGAAACCACTGAGGCATAATGACAGTTAGTGGCAAGGTACTGAGCAGAAGATCCTGTTCTCAACCTGAAGGACCTTCCAGTCTGTGTTGTTGCCTTTCCTGTTCTTTGAGACAGATGAGGTGATAAACAAAAACTTATAACTATTTAGAAAAATGCAAAAGTTGAGTGTAGGTTGCAGCACTGTCCTCTTGCTTATTCCTATGGCTGTTTGACTTTCTGAGTTTCCTGGGTGGGTATTCCACATAGATCCCACTAAGCATCTCTCTTCTGAGACACAGTTATTGTCTCAGCCATGTAGACCTGCAGCCAAGGTCATTAACTGCACATCCATCTGCTGTGGCAGCACAGCACTAGCTCACAATGATGCCTGTGACCATTTGCCAAGTTTACAGCACCAGGAACAAACAAAGGTGAAACAAAGCATTTTCCATAGAGCATGAATATCAATCCATCTATTTCCCAGCTAAAAAGTAATAATATAAAATATTCTTCACCTCAGAATTTTGCTTTTCAATTATAAATACATGTCAATTAATATTGGCCAGTCAATGACCTTTAGCAAAGGGCGAACTTTTTCTGCTTGAAATATAGAGTTTATGTAGCTATTGCTGAGGACTGAATTCTTTGAAACATTGCTATTTCCTTGTACAAAAGCAGCAATATTGCCCTGCAATAAAGAGCCATGCCTCCCTTTGACTCTCCTGTGGCAGATCACCTTCAGTGGACTTCATGAAAACTCTGTGGATGTGGATGGTTTCTTTTTCTGTATCAGTTTTTCTTGTTCTATCTTTGCTTACAAATGCAAGATCCCGACACATTTTCAGTATGGTTATACTTTTGTCTTGCCCATGGCCTTGAATCCACATAGAGTGTTCTTTTCTTAAATAGCCTTAAGAACAATGGAGTATGCTCATATTTATGCTCTTTTTTGTTGTTTAAGATTGGCATTTCTAAAAGATTTATTCTCTCTCTCTCTCTCTCTCTCTCTCTCTCTCTCTCTCTCTCTCTCTCTCTCTCTCTGTGTGTGTGTGTGTGTGTGTGTGTGTGTGTGTGTGTGTGTAGTATCTCTTAAGGCTAGAAATGTCAACTCCCTGGAGCTGGAATTTCAGGTGGTTTTTGGTGACCAGATGGAAGCTAGACACTGAACTTGGGTCATCTTCAAGAGTAGTAAGAGTACTATGTGATATCCATGACTTAGACTTCTCTCAAGCCTCAATAGCAACAATTTTTAAAGTTTAGTTTGACCAGCGAATAAACAGATGGCAAGTCTACTTTTTCCCCAAGTGAGAATCATGTCTTCAGACTCCACAAGGCACTATCCTGCTGGATGCTACTTTATAGCCATGAGTTTGGGTCTGAGCTATAGTTAATAGATTTAACAACATATCAGAAAGCACTATCAAACTTAAGTATAAAGGGGTCTCTGCATACTCATGTTTTCAAATCAGAACATGTCAAACAAATCAGAATTTATGGAGGTGGAAAAATTCTATTGTTATTGTCTAAAAATTGTGGAGATCACATTATTTTGATACTAATATAGATGAGTGGTACTGCTCCAAATTCCTGTGTCTCGAAGTCCTGACCTTTGGCATTTTAAAGTATGTGATATTACTCTGTTGGAGCATAATTTCAAGTATGGTTGGTTACAGAGAAACCATACTGGAATAGTTTCATGGGCTCCTAATCACATATGAGTACTGTTCTTATGAAAGGGGGCAATGTGGGCTAAAAGGACAGACTGTCCAGACTGGAGTATTGCTGCTACAAGCCTGGACACTGACAACTGAGCATGTCTTCCTGTGGTGTCCTTGAGGGAGGCTGAACTTGGACTTCTGGCTTCCAAAACTGTGAGACAACACACTCTTTTGTTTTAAGCCACTTTGTGGTATTTTCATATGGAAGCCCCGGAAATTCATATAAAAGCCAGATACAAAAACAGAAAACTAAGTCAAATAATTTGTTTAGGAAGAAAAGACCTTCAGGCTTCCAGGCCAGCAGAGAGAATGGAAACAGGCAACCTCAGGAGGTTGGAGGTGGGGGGGCCCTCAGGACTCAAAAGGAGCAACCTTAGATGAAATGCCCTACAGTGGGGAGAGGGAAATTGTAGAGTCCACCTCCAGTAAAACGAGAGGGCATCAAGTGGACAGATGGGGTTGCCATCCCACAGTCAAAAACTCTGACCCAGAATAGTTCCTGTCTGAAAAACTGCAAGGAGAAAAATGCAGAAGAGCCTGAGGGAAAGAAGGTCCAGTGACCAGACCAAATTTAGATCTAGCTCAAGGGGAGGCTCCAAGGTCTGACACTATTACTGATACTGTTATGCGATTACAGAATATGACTGTCCTCTGAGAGTCCCAACACCCAGCCAATGAACAAAAGTCAGGGACCCCTGTCATTGAATTAGGGAAATGCAAGGAAGAGGATGACCACATAGGAAGACTAGCAGCCTCAACTAACCTGGGTGCCTGAGATTTATCAGACACTGAACCACCAACCACGCAGCATACACCAGCTGATATGAATCCCCCAACACATATACAGCAGAGAACTGCCTGGACTAGCATCAGTCAGAGAAGATGCGCCTAACCATTGAGAGACTTGAAGCTCCAAGGAGTGGGAAGGTCTGGTGGGTTGGTAGGGGGAGATGGGGACATTCCTTTGGAGACAGAGGAGGTGGTATGGGATAGGGAACAGTCAGAGAATGGACTGGGAGGAGAGGGACGATGACTGGACTGTTAAAAAAGATTAAATAATGAAGAAGAGGAGGAGGAGGAAGAGGAAGAGGAAGGAGGAGGAGGAGGAGGGGAGGAGGAGGAGGAGGAGGAGGAGGAGGAGGAGGAGGAGGAGAAGGAGAAGAAGAAGAAGAAGAAGAAGAAGAAGAAGAAGAAGAAGAAGAAGAAGAAGAAGAAGAAGAAGAAGAAGAAGAAGAAGAAGAAGAAGAAGAAGAAGAAGAAACCTAAAACATTCAAGCTGTGATGTGAAATGGTATTTTTAAAATTTTAATTAAAGACTTTCAAAAGTAGGTAGATTATGGATTTCTCTAGTATACACTCCATATGACTTTTTAAAAAAGCTAAACTTATTTTATTTTAAAAGCCCAATAAATTGAATGAAGGAATTTATCATTTTCTTTCTTCTTTCTTCTCCTAAAGAGAAAATAATACATGTTTCTTTTTCTTCTTCTTCTTCTTCTTCTTCTTCTTCTTCTTCTTCTTCTTCTTCTTCTTCTTCTTCTTCTTCTTCTTCTTCTTCTTCTTGTCTTTCTGATGAACAGTTGAGAAATGGAGTCAGGAAGGAGTGTTAGGGAGCACTGCAGAGGGGAGGGAAGGGGGTGCCTACCTTGCAGATGCTGAAGCTGTTTGCCATACTGAGAAAACTGAATGAGGATCTAAATTCCAGCTCCTGGGACTTCATCTGTCTTCCCTAACTCTAAGATCTGACCTTCAGCACCACTTTCTTGCCTAACAGCTTACTAAAAAAATATAAGATAAAGGACATGGAATGCTCTGTGAAATACATGGAGCTATATGTTGTCAGCCCTCTCAATTATTATTCAACTATTTAGTAGATATTATCACACTATCTTTTTAGCAGAAGTTGTCCAACAATAGAAAACAGTAAATTTATAACTGTGAAATGCTCTCAAGAAACATTTGAAAGTATTAAAACAAGATTAGTTGTGCTTTACATTGATTTTCACAGTAATGGCAAAGTAAAATGAAATGTTTGAATTTACTAACATAAGCTTGCAACCATAAATTGTGTGAACATAATCAAAGCCAAAAACAAATCACCAAAACCATTTTAAATTGGGAGAGATGATACAGTTGGGATACTGTTCTACTGATGTCTGTTTCAGAATTTATTTTTAGAAAGGCATTCTAAAATGGTAAGCTACCCTAAAAAAATTGCTACTTGGCTGTAGGTAGAATATGGCCTTAGAAAACAGCCCTTACTTGGTACCCACTTTGCCACTGATTGGCGATGTGACCATGATGGCAACATTTCAAGCTTTACAGTCATGGTTTCTTGTTTTATCATCACTTTTAAAGAAAAGTTCTTCTCTCAGGAGGAGGCAGATTTTCAAGGACAGTTTTGAAAGTTTTAAATTCCAATCACATTTTCCATTGTAAGCAAAGGAGGGAATAAAGTGTGCACTGCAGCAAAATTGAACTTGTTCTAGCAGAATACAAGGACTAGGAAATTGGAAGTAGAGATACTTGTGAAGACCATCTGTGAGGGAATATGCCATTATTTTCAAATAATATAGTAGGAAGATTCAAATATCTTCCTCCTTTTTACTTTGAAATCTATCATTTAAAAACATCCAAACTGTTGGCAGAGGTACGACTGAAAATTCATTCCCTAAAGCTGCAGACAGTTTATCAACCTGATGAAAATTTGGGCTTCTATATATAGTTTCGTAGGAGGGATAATAATAGCAGGTGCTTTAAGATGAGAGCTTTATTTGGGAATTTGGTAGCTAGAAAGCTTGACTGTAAAAGGAATTATTTTTGTATAATGAATTGTCACATGTGTATATGTATATGTATGCATATGTGTATGTATGTGTATGTGTATGTATATGATATATATATATATATGTGTGTGTGTGTGTGTGTGTGTGTGTGTGTGTGTGTGTATGTTATATAACCCAAATCTTCTAACTGATGAATAATGAGGTTCCTCAGAGAGTCAGGTTTTGGTATGCAATTCCTCACAGACAGTAAGTATACTAATGAATTGATGGCTATTTCAGTAAACTACACAAATACCTACTTAGCTACTTTATGACCACTGTTAAATAATTTTTAAGTGCCTATGTCTAGCTTGCTTAGAAGTAATTAGAAGAACACTGCAAAAGGAAACTTGGAAAGTAGATAAATGTAGTTCACAGGCATACCTCAGGGACTGTCCATTCATTACCTCTCTCTAACATTCCTGTTGTTTCTGGGCCTCCAACTCTGGATGCAATACATCAGTCCCAATTTCTCATCTGTCCCCACTTCTAAACTTCCATTGAGTCAATATCATTTACTACTTTGAAAGTCCTTTAATTAATAAATGTTTTTGGAGACCTTGTACAAAATTACCTATTTGCATAGAGAAATTCTAAGATAGAATATAGTTTATGACAGATCTAAAGGAGAAAGGAGGGCTCAAGACTGTGTTTGAGATAAGGCAGTCAAGTCTAGCCATATGGCTCCTCCTGCATTTCAAATTGAAGGATTTTAGGGAAGCTGGTTTTCAGACAACATGCCTCCTAGAGTATCCTAGTTAAACCAGACACCTTTTCACTGCCAAGTCTATCTTTAGGTTCATAAGGTTTAAACTGAACACCAAATTCAGGACAAAGTGTGGTCCCCTGCCCTCCACAGTCACAGCTACAATCTGTCCTGCAAGGTTGTCTGACGAGTTGTAAACCTTTCTCCTGGAGATAAGTTCCTCCAGTGGCAGCTCCCCAGTCTTCAGACTTTTCTTAGGATCTAGTCTTTTAATCTTTTGTGAGTCAAAGAGAGCAACAAAATCGCTTCCCTTGTATATTTTCATTTGCAAGACTTTTTTATTTGGTTTTTAATTTCTGTAGTTCTTGGTAAGGTTTGGACATTAGCCCCAAGTCTGAAGAATAACTGTAAACCTTTACTGCATTCCATGGGTTATATTTTTTGCTCTGCTGATAGTTTACAATGATTTTGGTTTGGGTTTTGTTTTGCTGTGCAGGTTTTTAACTTCATAGAGTTACCTCTGTTGATTCTTGGGGTTGTTTCCTGCTGAATGTTGCCATTGAGAGTATGCTTTGGGCCATCTGACTTTCCAGGTCTTCTCAAGCTGTAGCATTTCTGTGACTCTCTCCATGTGGGTCTCCTTCTCACTCCAATAGGAAAAAGGATGTTTCATGCTCTACCACCTAAATGTTCCTATTTGTGCCTTTTTGATGCCCAAATACAAACTTCATATATGAAAAAAGCAAACAAACAAACAAACACCCTATTGTTCTCTCTGTTTCTTTCTAGGCACATTCTGCTAAATAACTTAAGCATTATAATCTAATGGCTGAACTGAACTTTTATGGTCCTCATGCTTCTCAGCAGAATAATGGGAACAGGGTCTTTTCTTTCTTATTCCGGCCAGGGTTTAAACAAGGATAAGCTCTCAATAAATATTTGATGAAAGAATACAAAAATAAAGCTAATCAACACTTAAGCTATGTTTTGAATTTGTTATATAAAACTAGAGTGAGGAAATATACAATGCTCAGGATGTATGTGAAAGACAGTACATAGCAGTGACATATGAGCCACACAGACAGCTCCACCTACACCAGCTGGGAAATGCCAATCTACATCATGGGAATTACTGGATTACATGCTATGAATTTTTGTGCATTCTCTCATTTAATAAATGCAGTGAAATTATTCCTCCAAGTATAGAGATAGACAGATAGATACAAGCATATCATTTTGCTCCAAAGGCCAGATTTGCTGATCACAACTGAGATTAGCCAACTTTTCATTCCATGTTATGTACATGTATTTAAAAAAGGAAAATAAAGAGCCCATAATGAATCAATGAACAGACAACAATACTAAGTGATGAAATCATCTATGGACAGGAAAAGAAGAATCTATATTTTGGTTTGGTTTTGTTTTTTGTTACATTATCTAGGCTAGCCTTGAACTCACTATAGAGCTAATTATCCTTCCTCCACAGTTCCCAAGCACTTGGACTCAAGGTTTGTGTCACTACATGTGGTAGTATCATATTAAGAGCATTTCAGCCCTTTTCTTAAAAATCAAATATGTTTCTTTAGGAGGTTGTAGCTTGGATAAAAATGCCCAAGGTGGAGACACCACAAGATGATCTACTACATTACTTTTTCTTTGTGTTCTAGGCATACATGTACCTGCTCTCTAGCCATTTTGGTTTTTTTTTTTTCAGGTATCAGAGTCACAGAGAATAAATCCATAATAACACATTTGGGTTTGGTTTCTATAACTTATGAATTAAACTGTTCATTTTGCAACAACCTGCTCTGCTCCACAAGAGTTATTTGAGCAAATAAAATTTATTTAATAAGTCATGTATATTAATTTAAAATGCTAATGGCCAAGAAGACAAGGATTCCTTCAGCATCAATTTGAGGTAAAAGTTAGCTTGCAGAGCAAAGGTAAAGAACACCTTATTTAAAATCTCTACAGCTGAAGTACAGTCTATTCTGTGGTAACAAGGTTATCCTCATGTTTAATACAACTGAACTTAGATACCTTACCCCACACTCATCATTTTCATATAATGATCTTATCAAACACCAAAACAAATACTATTATTATTAGTGCTTTTAATTAAACTTTTCAATAAATTAGTGAGACTTACATTTCAAAATTGCCATGTTTGCTATTAGTTTTTGGCTATTTTCACAAATACAGCAATGGGAAATTACCTTGCAACACCTCTGGGAATTTAGATTAAAGTTATTAGTGTCCCTAGAATGCTATGTTGCACAGGATACAGGACATCACAAACAAATATTCAGGGCTTACATAATGAACCTCTGTGGAGACTTAATTTACTAAGAAATGACTCTTCTGTTGAGGAGGCACAGTGACAAATATACAAGAGTGAATATCCAACTGGCTTTTGGGTCATCTATTTTCCATTGGGCTTAATTGTATTAATCTTTCTTATAGGAGTGAATTCTGTCCTCGCCTTCCACACACATTTTTAAGAGAGTAAGTGTGCATGCCTGCAAAGGACAGACACTTCAGAGCCCCTGAAGTTGGAGTTATAAGTGCTTGTGATTCACTCTGCCTGGGGCTTGAAAACAAACTCTGGTCAACTAGAAGAACAGTATAATCCTTTAACTGATAAACCATCTCTGTAGCTCCAAATGCGTTTCCTAAAACCTGCAAAAGAGACAATAAAGCAAGAGGTGTTTTTAAAAGCCAGAAAACTTTTGGATCCCAGAAAATTAACTGGAAAGAGAAGAGGAGGATCCTGACATATGGGGAAAGACACAACAGCATGACTGTATGGTAGATCATGGAGTAAACTACAAATTTCCACACTACTATACTAAGACAACAATCTAAAATACCTTGTTTATAAAGGTTGGAAGTGTTCTGCACGTGTTTCAGCTTTGAGAAACAGAAAGATAGGGCTGTGTGAAGATTCATACCGCTGAAGCGTATGTGGAAAAGTGATCTACCTATCTGGACTGACGTGAAAGGCTGAGAAAAGTATTTAGAGCACTGGGCTGCTGGGATGGTTGCATTGGTAGAGGGCTTGCTGTATAAGCCTGGTGACTTAAGTGTGATGCCTTCAAACCCAGGTTCCCCCTCTCTCTGCAGCAATGTATGTGTGAACACATGCAGATAGTCCAAATGTACATAGAGAATATCTTTAAATTACAAATAGCCAATATGTTGTATCTACAATCCATGGAGGAAGACACAAAAAAAACTCAGAGAGAGCATGAACATTCTGGTATGGCATCTGATTTATACACTCGTAAGCATTCTACAAGCTTGCTATCCCACGTCTCAAGGAGGCAGAGTTAGGCTGACCTGCATCTGAGATCAATCTGGTCTATAAAGAAAACTCTGGCCACCCAGAGTTACATAGTGAATCTTTTCTGTGATGATGATAATGATGATGATAATTTTTTTCCTAAAACATAAAAAGTACAGGATGTAAAATGTTAGCACAGAAATGGCAAACTATAAAAAAATGATGAAATGAGTGCCAGGTAGGTATGCTGTGTGATGCTGTTCATGAGGATATATAAACAAATGTTTTCTGACTCCAGATAAGGAACTGACAACAGACCAAAGTAATGATAGCAGAATGACATAGAGAAGGGTGAGCCATTTAAGCTTACCAGCGTGGATGACAGCTTATAAAATCTGGAAATCTGTAGAGCATTAGACAGGTAGCGGGCACTCCACAGACTGGAGAGTGGCCTTTGCAGGCAGCTCGGTAAGCCCAACATCATTCAGGCAGCTCAGCTTGTCAGTGCTTTTTTTCAGCATTTGGCCAATATCTACTTTCTGCAGGAGCTCGGATTATCTGAGAGCATTTCTCAGTAGTCCACTCGTGCAGTTTAGACTTGCCTGGGGAAGCAGGGACTTGGTAAATCTGGTCCATTTCAGGGACTTCATGAAGCTATTGAGTTATTTATTTCTCGAATTTAGCAAGCTTCCTGGAAGAAAGGATCATTTCACCTACCCTTAGAATACCATGCTTTGCCCCATTTTAAGTAAAATGGTGTGGGAAGACTCAGCCTACTATGGGTGGCATTGTTCCCTAGGCTAGACATTGTGAACTGTGTAAGAGTGTAGAAATTGAGCTGCCACTGGCAAGCAAGTGGCTTATGTGTAATCACTATGCCCTTGAGTGGGATGTGATGTGACCATCTGTTTCAAGTTTCTGGCATTCTGATTGCCTCATAGCAATCTATAACTTGGAACTATAGACTAAAATAAGCCCTTTTTCATGTAAATTGCTTTTGGTGGGGCATTTTATCTCAGTAACAGACATAAGAGTGGAACACAATCTTCATAAAGTTGCTAGTGCCATTCATGAGGGTTCCATTTGTAGGATTTACTAACTTCTAAAAGCTCCCTCTCTTAACAATGCTACACTGAGTATTAAAATTTTAATGTGAACGTTAGAGAAAGCACAAACATTGAGACCATATCACAATGAATTGTTGGGAATGTTTCATAGTTGGTAATAAATTCCTTAATTGTATAAAATGAGAAAACATTGAAAACCATCTCATTAAAATTATCATCAATAAAAACATTACTATCATTTAATATAGTTAACTCATGTTATTTAAAATAACTGATAATGCAATTTGAAATATAGAGATTATTTGAAAATCTTTTACAAATCTCAATAGAATTAGTAAGAACAATCATGTGATTATAAACTAATACCTCACAGATTCTATAAAGGAAATACAATATTCAAAAATATTGAGAAATCAGAATCAAATATGAAGGATACATAAGAAAAACTCTAAATATGACCAACAGATAGAAATGGAGTTATGTCAGCTGTATTTCTGAGAAAGACCATGAACTCCAAAAGCTGATAAGTACACGTTTCCTCATAATCTAGAAACATGCAATGAAGTCTGACCACTAATCCCTACCCTCGTAGATTCTAGCTGCTTGCCTCTCCTCCTCTGCACATGGCTTCTTTTTAGAGTCACGGCAAGGAGTCTCTGACACCAAGACACCCCTGATAGAGCTTGATGCTAATTCCCCCCCCCCAAAGCTCCCAAATGCAAAATCATGGTGTTGACTGCATGATTGCACTAAATCTACCTGAAATTCAAAAGGCCAGAAGGGAAGAGAGAGGGCTGTGGGGCTCTGCTCAGAAGTATGAGACATCAGGGACAGGGAGAAAGACACCTGCCTTTCAGGATCGGGGTAGGCTCACCCCAGCCCGCTGGCTCATCACACAGCTGCATCTGTGCCTAAGTTCTGACAACTCAGATCTCCTAACCTGAGTGGTGCTAGCCACCAAAGATGTCTCAGACTGAACACACACTCTTCAATGAGAAATACTTTCCTAAGTATAACCAAAATCTCAGAAACCATGAAACAAAGTGTTAAATAATTTGACCAACTAAACAACAGATGGGTGGGATTGAAAACATAGCAAGAGAGCTGAGATGACAGCGGGACAGCTGGGCAGGTGCTCGTGTTATGTCATGACACCCCGTGTTCCATCCACGTGATGGAAAAAATTTAAGAACAGTCAAGAAATCTAAAACTGATAGAATGTGAAACATGAAAAATATGATAAGCTTATATTTGAGACAGAGGACTTCATTTTGAAATATCTCTACATAATGATTCTAAAAATTAACAAGCACCTATAACCCAACAAAAAACACACTTCTGGGCAGTCCCAGACAGAAAGCTCAGAATGCCTCTTTAGTATATGACAAGATGTTTATTTAGTATTGTTGATTATAAGAAAAGTGTACTTGGAACCCGTGTATTTCTAAGAGTGAAAACTGAAAATGTTAACTGTTGGTTAAATATGGTGAGAGCAGAGTACTCCTTTTGTTCCTGGCAGAGCCTGTCCTACATTGGGACAGCCTGCTTGGGTAGTGAGGAGCACGACATCTGGGTGCCTTGACTGAACAGGTGTGAGAACAATGCAGAACAGTCCACTAGCTTTTAGTAGCCTTGACTTTTGTTACGAGGCTATGTCATGGCCACATTCTTCAGAGAACTGGCATCTGTAATTCAGCCAGGCACCGTTGTGAGGTTCCAAAAACCCAAAACCCAAAACCCAAAAAAAAAAAAAAAAAAATGCTTCAGGTTCCAAAACAAAAAATAATCCCATCCTGAGCTAATAATAAATCAGGATCTTGTTTTAGTTTGTGGAGCTTTGCAATATCCTCCTTCAACGTTTCTCTGCAGCTTCTACCCTAAAGAATATAAATTATCAACCCAAGGATACATGAGAAATACTCAGATAAGATGTAGTCCAAGGATTTTAGGGTATTTTCAAATGTATATTCCACAAATCTGTGGTTCTGAGCACTTACAAGGAGCTCAGTTCTGCAACTCTGCACCCACCTTAAATGTTATAGTAAATCCTTGGCTTTCTTACAACTCTCCCAACCAGCTATAAATCAGGGCCTCTTATCAACCACCCTTGGGTTCAATAATTTTTTTAAAAGTACTCACAGAATAGTCAAGAAAACCATTTAATTGTTCTTATTGGTTTATGATAAGACCAAAGGGAGAGAGGCATAGGCAGAGATAAGAATGTGCCTTCCAGATATATTTCAGGCACATCACTGTGTAATCAACCAACAAGGTCTCTGAATATGCTTATTTGGCATATTTATTACCATTCCATTATGCAGATATAATTGATTAACTCATTGGTTGATGATGATCAACACTACCTGTCTAGTCCCAAAAGAGGTTGTGAGACGGAACAAAAATCCTAGCCCTGTGTTTTGTTTTGCTGTATTTTAAGTCACTGACAAGAGTTCATGTAGAAGACCCTGTAAAAGGAACGGTGTAATGGAATATCACTAGGTTTTATATTCACCAGCCTCACGAGATCAGTGTTTGTCTGTTGTAATTACTTACTTCTAGAAAAAAGCACATTTTAAAAAAGCAAATTCAAAAAACTCTTTGCATAAAATAATTCCCTTTCTACTTCACCACTTTTTAATGTATCAAGGAGTTATACTTGCTCTGAGTATTGAGAATAGAGGCTCCAAATCTACTGACTAGAAAACCATAGAAAAACATAGAAAAACACATCCTAAAAATGGGTAAAAAAACAGTATTCAGCAAAACCAGAACGGGGAAGTGGGAAGGGGTGGGTGGGAGGACAGGGGAAGAGAAGGGGGCTTGCGGGACTTTCGGGGAGTGGGGGGGCTAGAAAAGGGGAAATCATTTGAAATGTAAATAAATTATATCGAATAATAAAAAAAAAATTTAAAAAATGGGTAAAAAATGGGATGGGATGGTAAGAGAGTACATATGCCAGGCTTTATGAGTTTTCCTGAAAAATAGTGGAAAAGCTTGAAATTGTTTTCTCCTCTGCTACTAATGACTAGTGTGCTAGCTGGTTTTATATCAGGCTGACACAAACTATAATCATTTGTAAAATAAAACCTCAGCTGAGAAGATTCTGCAACCAGTCTGTCCTGTGAACAAGCCTGTGAACTTTAATAGATGCTGGTTTATAGAAGAGATTTTTGGTTCATAGTAAAACTGAGCTGAACACATAGAGTTCTCTATATTCTTTGCTTTAAGTGTGCATAATATTCTAACTTTCCAAAGCTGTTGCAAAGTAGTCCATTTGCTAAGACTGGTATAGACCCAGTGAAATACTCCTGTCACTTGCTAAAACTGAGGTTAGGTTTGTTCCCAGAGTTCATGTGTGGGAAACTTGCCCTTCAGAATGGCAGTACCTCAGTACTAGGACCTTTTAGGCCATTATTGAAATAAATGATTCTTACAAGAGTTTAATGGTGGTTTTCTGGAAGAAGGATATCTTGCAAAATTGAAATGTTCTCAAGGGATAAAAAGGATAGACTGGTGCATCTTCACTTTCTGGTTTCCTTCCTCATCATGTGCACTCTCTCTTTGGTGCTGTCTTTCCATGGTGTCATCCACCATATTGTGACATAGCCAAGAAGGCCTCACAATTCATGGATGAATGGCACCAACAAATCTTGGGGTTTAGTTTCCAAAATCATATTCTAAATAATCTATGTGTTTATAAAATAAATAGCTTCAGAAATAACTTACAGCAATGATAATGGACCAACACCTGATCATAAATCCAAACTTAAGACATGGGATCACTATTGCCATTGTGCTTCCTTGGGTTTAGATAAATGTAAAATTATATGTGTCCATTATACTGGGTACCTGAAAATTTCTCTATGCTTTGCCTCTTCACACTCTACTCACAAAACCTGGAAAACACTGCCCTATCACTTTATCAATAATTTCACTTTTTCCAGAATCTATTGAATTTAGAATGATGTATTCAAAACATTTCAGATGTTAATGTATTTGGAATATCTAATTTTCAGATTAGGGGTGATCAACATATAGTGATAGTATATGAAGTATGCTTATAATGAAGTTTATTTCCAAATATATCTCAAATTAATCTCTGAGTCCCCAGACAACACCATTTAAAACAACAAATTCTTACAGAACACACCCTGTATTTACACTGCAGAAGATATAATGGGCAAGAAAAGAGCCCATAAGATCTTCTCCTTATCACACATAAAGTTTCTTAATGTCACAAAGCTGCTGGAGCAGAACAAAACTGGCAGAGGGACATCATAAAGCAGTGTTACAAACTATAAAAATAGATAACCATGTGTATTGGGCAACTGTATATGACTTAAGCATTGTAAATACACAAATTAATTCTAAGTCATCTGAAATATTGAAAATGAATGGTCAAATTTTAAAATTATTAGAAAAAATATAGAAATTAGAAAAAATATAGAATTTCAATATAAAGATTGAAAGGGGTTTCCTTAGTAAGAAGAAGCCAGGAAGCAAAGGAAGAAGATAGATTTCATTAGATCATTAAGGCTTTAAAATTTTGGGCTATAGAAATGGCTCAGCAATTAAGAACACTTACTGTTGTTACAGAATCTCCAGATTTGGCACCCATCACCCACCAACTCCCATCAACCATCTCAATTCTGTTAATCAAAGATTTAGGACCCTCTTCTGGTCTCTGGGCACCAGTCATGCTTGTGATGCAAAATTATACATTTATGCAAGATACTTATACACATAAAATAATAATAAATAAATCTTAAAATTTAAACTCTGTCCAATAGTGAACTCTGTCTAAGTTAGGATTGGTATTGCTGCGATAAAACACCATGACCAAAGTCAGGTCAGCAAGTCAGGAAGGAAAGGGGTCATATGGCTTGTGCTTCCGCATGATTGTTTGTCACTGAAGGTCAAGATAGGAACAGAAACCTGGAGGCAGGAGCCAATGCAGAGACTGTGGAGTGGTGTCTATTGCTGGATTTGCCCCAAGCTTGCACATTCTACATCTTAACACACCTGAGGATGACCAGCCCAAGGGTATCCTTATACACAAGGAGCTGGGTTCTCCCTGAACAGTGGTATGCACTCACTAATAAGTGGATATTAACCTAGAAAACTGGAATACCCAAAACATAATCCACACATCAAATGAGGTACAAGAAGAACGGAGGAGTGGCCCCTTGTTCTGGAAAGACTCAGTGAAGCAGTATAGAGCAAAATCAGAACAGGGAAGTGGGAAGGGTTGGGTGGGAAAACAGGGGGAGGGAAGGGGACTGATGGGACTTTCGGGGAGTGGGGGTCCAGATAAGGGGAAATCATTTGAAATGTAAATAAATATATCAATAAATTAAAAAAAAGAACATGCCCTACAGGCTTGCCATCAAACAAAGGTTTTCTTCTCTCAAATGACTCTATGCAAAATTACAAAACTAGCCAGGATAGGCTCCTATAATGGAAATGAAAACATGAGTCTGCACTAAGAATATTTTAACAAGCATAATAGTAAAATGACATACAATTACAAAACATCAGGAAATCAATACAAATAAACTAAGAAAATGACCAGAAGAAATGTAAATAACACGTGACAACATGTTCAATATAACTAGTTATGGAGAAAATTAAAATTTAAAACTGAATAAAAATATCAATTTACTTATACTGAAAAAATCAAAATCAACAAATAACAAATATGAAGAATGTATAAAGGGACAGGAACTTTAAACACTTAAGGAGGGTATAAATTCTCAGATATAAAATATTACAAAGATTAAAAGTAAATCAGAAAGCAGTATGCCCAGACTCCCAGGGATTTAGATGGGCCAACCTAAAGAAACCTATCTAATTTTAAATACTTTTGCTTAGTTTTCCTTCTGGTCACGTATGCTTTTTGTAGGGCAATGGTAGAAATAATAAACAATTCTGATCAAGAAGCAAACACACATAAGAATTCTTTTTTTAATTTCTTTTCTTTTTTGTTATTGGTTATTTTATTTATTTACATCTCAAATGTTATGACCCTCCCTGGTTTCCCCTCTACAAGCCCTCTATCCAATCCTCCATGCCCCTGCTTCTATGAGGTTGTTCCCCCACGCACCTACCTACTCCTACCTCACCTCCCTAGCATTCCTCTATGCTGGGGCATCGAGCCTTCACAGGACCAAAGACTTCCCCTCCCATTGATGCCAGATAAGGTAATCCTCTGCTACATATGTAGCAGGAGCCATGAGTCCATCCATGTATACTCTGGGGTTGGTGATTTAGTTCTTGAGAGCTCTGGGGAGGGGGGGTGGTTGGTTGATATTGTTGTTCTTCCTATGAGGTTGCAAACCCCTTCGGCTCTTCAGTCCTTCCCCTAACTCTTAGATGTTCAGTCAGATGGCTGACTGCAAGCATCCACGTCTGTCTGTATTGGTCAGGCTCTGGCAGAGCCTCTCAGGAAACAGCTTTATCAGGCTACTGTCAGCAAGCATTTTTTGGTCAAATCAGCATCCCTGGTCAAAAAGCATGGACATCAATTGTTATAGCTCAGATTGCCTATGTGACTTGCATTCTTTAAGATCAATAATAACATATCATTTTGTTTAATGGTATAAAGAATGATGAAAATAATTTTAAAAACAAGTGTGTTGGGGTTGGTCTGGTGCTATGTATTCAAATACTAAATTGTGTACCCCTAGATCTGGTTGTCCCAAGAGCAAATTCTCTTGTACACTAGCTTTTGCTTGTGCAAACCTCACTCCCCAAGTTAATTGGTCAATAAATGACTAAAACCTGTGACTGGGCAGTAGAGATTGGCAGAACTTCCTGGGAGGGAGAAAGGGACTCTGAGAAGAAAGAGGAAAGCTTTCTGCCAGGAGACATCAGAGGAAAAGCACATGACTCTGGAGCTGGAATGTACAGCTAACCCCATGGCTCGATGGGTCTAGGTGATGGGTTAGCTTAGATGAGGCAGTTGAGAGTCTACCCAGCCAATGCCTTAACTTCGAAATATTAAAATTTTCTGTTTCGAATATTAAAAGTTTCCAGGCAATTATTTGGGAAACTAGTCAGTTAAGGGATAACTGCCAACATATTAATTTCCAGCATTAATTAATGTATAGAGAATATTAATAATACTTTATACAAGTGAGCCATGAAAATATCAGTTATTATACAACAAATGTAATCAGAAATAAGATTCTTTCTAAAACTATATTGTGCTATTTACAGTATGTCATGAAAAAATAATAATGAGTTTTTGTGTACTGTTTCTATTTTTAAATAAGTTACCTAGTAGGATGCTAGAAGACTGTTTTCACTAGGTATTCATTCACTATGCAGGTAAGCTATAGTGAATTTTCATGAAGTCTGGAAGCCAGACTTTTTTGCAGAAAAGTATCAAAAATACTCTAATGAAGTTGGTATAATCATAGGAGTTCTGCACAGAACATTTTCCAGGAACTCCTAAAAGGCCTCATAATTTTACAGTGAAGAACAGCCAACTTTTACAGAATAAAAAAAAATGAAAGTCCATTTCCAGCTGTATCTAAAATGTGAAAGCCTGGGAAATGCATCTGTCCTCCAATGACTCGGGAAGGAAAGCCAAGGGTAAATCCCTGAAGTACTTCCACAGTGTCGCAAGCCACAAAATTAGTTGTGAGTTTTGAAGAGCCCAATTATCTCACTCTGTATGACCTTCAGGGTTGGGGTCTGGCACTATTTTGAGAAAGGATTCATTATATGATATCAATCTAGGCTGGAGAGACTTTGGGTTGGGAACCACACCAAGACAAGGAGACTGTATTTAATTAGTCAGACTCCTACCATGAGAGACAGCTCTAGGAGACAGTTGTGGAGATCAAGAGGCTAGATATCAACAAGCTAAAAAATACATGCAGCAGATGGCTTAGCTCAGGATGTGAAGTCTTTAGGGAAAAGTAAGTTTTCTTGAATGTCAGGAGCAAATCTCATTAAATAAGAATAACTCTAGAGTTTGATGGCCCTAAACTTAAGCTCAGTAGGTGGAGCCATGCATGTGCTCTTCTCTGCTGTAGACACTACCTTCCCCCAGTCTGAGCCTCAATGCTCTATTTGACATCATGACTGAATTCTTCCAGTGGGGTGGTTAGTATTTAGTAGAACTTTGAAGAAGTCAGGGCTGTTGCTTCTACAGATACGTTGTTCTCACCTTCTCATATGGGAACTGAACAGTGTGATCACAACATAGCCTCACAGTTTTATTGTGGCTTGCAGTTACAGAGTGTTAGAACTCATGTCTTCTAAGTAGAGAATCATGGTACTAGGTATATAGGCATGGTGATGGAGTGATAGCCAAGTGATTACATATCAGTCTGCTAATACCAGGCAGAGAAGCCAACCTGTAATGGCATTTGCTTTTGAAATCTCAAAGCCTACGGACACACTTGCTCCAACATGGCTATGCCTTCTAACCTTTTCAAACAGTTCTAAATAGTAGGGACCAAGTATTCAAATATATGAGATATGGGGCCACTCTTCTTCAAACTACCACATATCCCTGAGCCCTTAAAACATTCAGCCTGTGAACTTATGCTATAATGGTACTGTTCAGTTCATCTGTATCATGCCCAAAATATATATCCCTCCTTTTCTAGAATTTCTGGTGCCTGGAATGAATGTTCAACTGATGTTTAGAACCTTAGTTCTAACTTAGTTCATTTGCAGTAGTTATTATTCTACTGCAAATTATTCTAGCTCTTAGGCTTACTGATAGATAGTGATGCTAATTCAAAGTGATTTGGATTCTTATATCCAGAGAAGTTGAGGCTGCTAATTACTACAAAGCTGTACTCTCTGCCCAGTGAAACCCTATTTGACTCTGAAGAATTTATGTCTGTTGTAGAGGAAATGAAGTTGCCTCTCTCAATCTGGACAAATTTCCCTCTGGTCCCATCTTCAGCCATTTCATTTTTGGCTAAAGGAAATGATTGAATTAGGAAGAGCTCTGGTTCTATGTGTACTTTCGGCTTTCATTATTTATGGGAATAAAAAAGGCATGGAGCCAAAAAGTAGCCATCTTGGCTACAAAGAAAGTAAAAACATAATGGAGAGACTTCAGACTTTGACTTTGCCATAAAATGCAAGTTAAGACTTTTGTTATGGATGTGCATCAAAAGATAAATGGTAAGTGAGCTCTCACTGACAAGCTCAGACAGTTCTGCTAACACCCACTCACAGTTCACTGCTACAGTGCCTGGCAGCCCTCCCCATTCTCTATCAAGGAAGACTAACCACCCACCCTTTCCAGTACCAGTTCTTAGTTTATGGCAACCATTGCTAAGGGCATTTTAGAAAAAAAATCATGTTTAATTTATTCATTGATAATCTAATACATGTACATAATATATTTTGATCATATCTAACCCTTTTTGCCAGCTCACATGCCTTTCCACTCCCTCTGAAACTTTTCTTCCCAACAAGTCCTCCTCCTAGTTTCATGTATTTTTATGATATGCCAAGTTTAGTTAACATTCCCTGAATGAGCAAGAGTGTAAGGTTGTTTACTGGAGTATGGGAAAGCTACCCGTGGCTACACTATTACTGAAGAAAAATGACTCCATTTTACCAGAAACTAATAGCTCCTCAGCCTTTCTGTAACCATGATGGAATGTTTAGTCTTGAACACGTCATATATTCTAGTAACTGTGCTGTTATAAATTATTGAATACAATGACTATGTTATGTCCAGATGACCTTTTTCCCTTACTGCTTTTAATATTCTTTCTTTGTTTAGTGAATTTGGTGTTTTGATTATTATGTGCCAGGAGGATGTCCAGTCTGTTTGGAGTTCTGAAGGCTTCTTGTATGTTCCTGGGCATCTCTTTCTCTAGGTTAAGGAAGTTTTATTCTACAATTTTGTTGAAGATATTTACTGGGCCTTTAAGATGTAAATCCTCACTCTTGTCTATACCTATAATCCTTAGATTTGGTCTTCTCATTGTGTCCTGGAGTTCATGGATGTTTTGGATTACCACCTTTATGCTTTTTGCATTTTCTTTGACTGTTGAGTCAATGTTTTCTATGGTATCTTGAGCATTTGAGGTTCTTTCTTCTATCTCTTGTATTCTGTTGTTGATGATTGCATCTATTACTCCTGAATTCTTTCCAAGGTTTTCTATCTCCAGAGATGTCTCCCTTTGTGATTTCTTTATTGTTTCTACTTCCACTTTTAGATCCTGGATGGTTTTGTTCAGTTCCTTCACTTGATTGTTCGTGTTATCTTATAATTCTTTAAGGGATTTTTATGTTTCATCTTTAAGGGCTTTTACCTGTTGACCGATGTTCTCCTGCATTTCTTTAAGGGAGTTATTTAAGTCTTTCTTGAAGCCCACTATCAGCATCATGAGATATGATTTTAAATCCAACTCTTGATTTTCCAGTGTGTTGGGGTATCTGGGACTTGTTGTGGTGGGAGAACTGGGTTCTGATGTTGCCATGTGGCCTTGGTTTCTGTTGGTAGGGTTCTTGTGCTTGCCTTCACCATCCAGTGCTAGTTGGTATTGTTGTCTCTGGCTGGCGTTTATTCCTCCTGTGGGCCTGTAAGCCTGTGTCCTTACTGCTTTGAGCTCAAAAGTGAAAGCATGGGAGATCTCTTTCTCCTGGTGGGCTATTCACAGAAGACTGTGGAGTTTCCTGGCTCCCTGATGCAAATGGCAGTGGGAAGACTTCTGTCCCAGGTGCTCCACTGATCTTATGCCCTGTGTGCTCCTAAATGGTCCCCTCCAGAGAGAAGGTGGATATGTCACCTCTGTGCTCAGAAGTGAAGGCACTGCTGGGAGATGGTGGACTATGCACAGAAGGCTGTGGAGTCTCCCAGCTCTCTGGTGCAAATGGCAGCAGAAAAACTTCTGTCCCAACTGCTCCACTGATCACAGAAGCAACTATTACATTCTTTCTGCCCTTCCTTCCATAGTTTTCCCTGAATGTTGTGCCAAATAATAAAAATGTACCATTTGTAAATGAGTCACTTATTGCCAACACTGACCAGTTATGAGTCTCCGAATTACCTACTGTCTACTGCAAAAAATAAATGCATAAACACATAAATATGTAATAAGCAATCTGCTAATTAAGACTTCATTAGTATGTGGGTACAAGCATAAATAGGTAGAAAACATTTTGATAACATGTCCCTTTGGCTAACAGCAGTAGGTTCCTAGAATAGTTTATGACCTCCCAGGCTGTTTTAGTTAGGGTTTCTGTTGCTGTGAAGAAACACCATGACCAAAAGTAAGTTGGCGAGAAAAGCGTTTAGTTGGCTTATACTTCTGTATTGCTGTTTGTTATTGAAGGAAATCAGGACTGTAATACAACATGCAAAATCCGGGAGAAAAGAACCCATGAAGAAGCTATAGAGGGATGCTGCTTACTGGCTTGTTTACCCTGGCTTGTTCAGCCTGCTTCCCTGTAAAATCCAAGGCCACCACCTCAAGGATGGCAGCATCCATAATGGGCTGCACATCCCCACTGATCATTAATTGATAAAAATTCATGGAGGCCTTTCCTCAACTAAGGCTCCTTCTTCCTTAATGACTCAGGCTTGTGTCAAGTTGACACAAAATTAGCCAGTGCACCAAACCATAGGATTTTGACTAGATTTCAATGTCAGGCATGGATTTCTTCCTGTGAAGCAGGCTTCAAGTCAAATTCAGCCAGAAAAGTTTTGATTACTCCTATAACAGTAATAGCACTATTGCAAGAATAGGTATGTCTTGCCTGGTAGGTCAGAATTATAGAATGTATGCTTTTCTGCTGAGTATCATGGTTTTTTATAGCAGCATTATTTACCTATGCAGGGTACTTCCACCAAGTGCTTTTTTAAGCCTAATTTGGACTTACTCTGTTTATAACAAACTTGCTGGTTTTTGATTGGCTTCATCATTGACAACAACATTACCCCTATCTTATTAACTTCAAGTTTATACATTTAGGTCCTGTGTATTTATTCTCATTCCCATTGCTACATTAGCTCAGATTTTTTTTCAAGCAGAGTCAAAGAAGAAAATATGTGTTTCTATGTTATCTGTGTATGATAGGACTGAGCATGAAGGATAGGCAGGAAAGGAAGTAAGCTTGCCTGGGGCTAGGCATGCCTGACTGCATAAATTAATTCCAGCTACTTATATCTACAAAATACAGGGGGAGAGGATGATTTCTTCAAAATCTTCTGCTTCCCAAGTCAGAGGTTTACTGTAAGAATTCTTGATCTATCTGGCATGTGAGAACTAATCAGAGTCAGAGAAAGATTCTAAGTGAGAAGGAAGGGAGGTGCAGAGAAGCCAGGAGTCAATACCACGTGACCAGTCACTGAGGCTGAGGCAAAGGTGGTTGAGGTCTCTTTCTATTTATTCTGTTTTCCTGGGCAGGGATGACGTGTAAATGTACATAGAAGCAACAAAATAGGAAGAAAGACAACTTGACAACCAAGCACATTTTATAAAAGACAGCTTCAGGGAAAACTGAACTCAACCCTATCTTCCAGGCCATTCGCTCCTCCTAACCCTCTCTTTCTGCCTATGATTATTAAGAATAAAATTAGTCTTTGTGGTTTATATGTCTGAATACAAAGAAAAATTAAATTGCAACAATATAGTAATATTTTTTGGAATGATCTCTCATAACAGAAATCAAGGTCACATCAGAAAGCTAAAGTTTTTGTATAAAAACTTTTCAATGTATTACTAAGACTCTAAATATTACCAGAGTAAGCAATGTAATTATCAAGATCATTCTTGTTATTGTCACCATCATCTTCATCATCATCATCTTATTCGTCATCATCATCACTGTTGTAACAACATAATCATCATTGTTACTTATAAAGGTCTAGCTGTGGAAATAAAGAATAGTCAACATCGCAATTTTTTTTCCAGCATGAGAATAAGGGAACAAGTGAGTGAACATTTCTTGAAAACATAACAGAATAATTTTCATTGTATTGAGGAACATGAATGGAGATGTCAATTTTGAGACAGATACTTAGGTAATGTTTATCTGCCTCTAATGATTCTGCAGCTGCTATCATTCTAGATGTGCCCAGGGAAGGTCACCTCTTAAAAATCTTGCTGTCTGGTTTGGAGAACCTGAGAAGCAAGAATAGCTTTGCTCTTTTTGGAGCTCCCTCCCTCAGTTTTATTCTGTCATGTCTCTGGGTATCAAACTTCTCTAAATTTACCATCCCTGTGAGATTAACACTTAGTAGAAAAAACTTTAAAATATATACAAGAAAAATAAATAGATTTCTGTACTGTAAACACACAATTTAAGTCCATACATCCCTGGCTATTGGTATAGCATAGAAGAAGATAAACACAAAGAATTTATTTTCCCCTCCGAGTGTAAGGCTTGCTGTTGAAGACTTTACATATAAGCTGCATCCTGATCTTTATAGAAAACAAAAACAAAGTTAAAGAACTTCTGGGGTAATCAGTATCCCCGAGCTCAAGCAGTACTACAGAGCAATTGTGTTAAAAACTGCATGGTATTGGTACAGTGACAGGCAAGTAGAACAATGGAATAGAATTGAAGATCCGGAAATGAACCCACAGAATTATGGTCACTTGATCTTTGATAAAGGAGCTACAACTATCCAGTGGAAAAAAGATACCCTTTTCAACAAATGGTGCTGGTTCAACTGGAGGTCAGTATGCAGAAGAATGCAAATTGATCCTTTCTTATCTCCTTGTACTAAGCTCAAGTCCAAGTGGATCAAGAACCTCCACATAAAACCAGATACACTGAAATTAATAGAAAAGAAACCAGGGAAGACCCTTGAAGACATGGGCACAGGGGAAAATTTCCTCAACAGAACACCAATAGCTTATGCTTTAAGATCAAGAATTGACAAACGGGACCTCATAAAACTACAAAGTTTCTGTAAGGCAAAGGACATTGTCAAATGGACAAAATGGCAACCAACAATTTGGGAAAAGATCTTTACCAATACTACATCTGACAGAGAGCTTATATCCAAGATATACAAAGAACTCAAGAAGGAAGACTCCAGAGAGCCAAATATCCCCTTTAAAAAATGGGGTACAAACCTAAACAAAGAATTTTCACCTGAGAAATACCGAATGGCCGAGAAGCACCTAAAGAAATGTTCAACATCCTTAGTCATCAAAGAAATACAGATCAAAACAACCCTGAGATTTCACCTCACACCAGTCAGAATGGCTAAGATCAAAAACTCAGGAGAAAACAGGTGCTGGTGAGAATGTGTAGAAAGAGGAACACTCCTCCACTGCTGGAGAGGTTGCAAGCTGGTATTACCACTCTGGAAGTCAGTCTGGTGGTTCCTCAGAGAACTGGGAATGATACTTCCAAAGGACCCCTCTATACCACTCCTAGGCACATACACAGAGGATTCCCCAGCATGTAATAAAGATACATGCTCCAATGTGTTCATAGCAGCCCTATTTATAATAGCCAGAAGCTGAAAAGAACCCAGATGTCCCTCACTGGAGGAATGGATACAGAAAATGTGGTATATATACAAAATGGAGTACTATTCAGCCATTAGAAACAATGAATTTATGAAATTCTTAGACAAATGGATGGAACTGGAGAACATCATCAGGACAGGTAACCCAGTCTCAAAAGAACACTCATAGTATGCACTCACTGATAAATGGATATTAGCCTAGAAGCTTGGAATACCCAAGACACAATGCACATATCAAATGGTGCCCAAGAAGAATGAAGGAGTGGCTCCCAGTCCTGGAAAAGCTCAGTGCAGCAGTGTCAGGGAATACCAGGACAGGGAAGTGGGAAGGGGTAGATTGGGGAACAGGGGAAGGGAAGAGGGCTTATGGGACTTTCAGGGAGGGGGGGATCCAGGAAAGGGGAAATCACTTGAAATAGGAGGAGTAGCCCCTGGTTCTGGAAAGACTCAGTGAAACAGTATTCGGCAAAACCAGAACGGGGAAGTGGGAAGGGGTGGGTGGGAGGACAGGGGAAGAGAAGGGGGCTTAAGGGACTTTCGGGGAGTGGGGGGGCTAGAAAAGAGAAATCATTTGAAATGTAAATAAATTATATCGAATAAAAAAAATGTAAAAGCTTAATTTAAAAAATATATGTATACATATATATATATTGAAAATGTTAAAAATAAGGTTTAAATGGATGTTGTTTGAGTATTCATTGTTCAAACAGTTTAACTAAAAAGATATTTTCCAGGTTAATATTTTTTTACATTAAGTGTATTCACAGAAAAAAATTCATTGTTAAAACTATGACAATGATGGCAACCAGTAGAAAGGGTGCCATTTATGAGCTAAATGAACTCAGCCACTGACTTCTTCAATGTCTAGGGGGCAGCTGCCTTATGCATAAGGCTTTCGTTTTTTGGTCCAAGGCATTGTACAACATCACAAATTTACACTGTTAAGAATCTCACTGGCCTGTTCTTGGAAAATAAATTGTGAGTGCCACTCAAAAAAAAAAAAAAAAAGAATATATCAAATAAAAAAAATAAAATGCAAAAAAGAAAAGAAAACTAAATTGAGACATAAAATTCATTTCTTTTGGTTATAGCTACAGTAGTGCAGTAGGCTGGAGGTACAGCTCCCTAGAGGGACAATCTGAATTCAATTCTGACTAATGATACCTTCATTTGTTTGGGTAGTTTTCCATATTCTCATTGTAAAATTTGAGTCTCATAATTCTCTGTGGCTGGGAAGTTGTCTGAAATCCTGTACTACCAAAAAGGAGAAACATGAGAAAGAGCTGAATTCACAATTAATAGGACAGTACGCAGGGCTAGATTCCAGGTCTCTTCAGTCTAAGCAGGGCTCTCCCATACAACAATAGTTAGTACCTGATTAAAGAGCCATTCAGCATGGTGATGTGATAGCCCATCACTATGTGAACAGGCAGATTCCCAAGGACAAAATGAAAGGAAACACTGGAAGTGAAGTTATTACCTCTCTAAAGATATCACAGACATTTACTGAGCACTTCTACTATACATACAAACTGACTCTAACAGTAAACAAAAAGAGACTTTCTGGGGCTGGAGAGATGGCTCAGTGGGTAAGAGCACCGACTGCTCTTCCGAAGGTCATGAGTTCAAATCCCAGCACCCACATGGTGGCTCACAACCATCTGTAAAGAGATCTGACACCATGTTCTGGTGTCTGAAGACAGCTACAGTGTACTTACATATAATAAATAAATAAATCTTTAAAAAAAAAAAGTCAGTCATTAAAAAAAAAAAAAAAAAGAGACTTTCTGCTGATAAAACAATTGCCAATTGGCCAGTTAAAGAGTCTGTCACACAAGGTCTCTAGCCAAAGGATGACTGTTGCTAAATGTTAGCTGATAAATGCTGGAAATAGAGCCTTGAACATACATAGATGCCCAGTAGGGCTGTAGGAAGAGGGCACACATGAAAGGTGAGTGAGTCTGAACAGATGGAGAGGCAGAGGGTAGGGGTAAGATTTCCATGGCAAAGGCAATCTTATTTAAAATATCAGTAGTATATGTTTGTGGAAGAGAAGTAAGTAGATTAGTTTGATAAAAAAAATATTAATTGAGATTTCAATATAAAACTTGAAGAACATAAGTGAAGCAAGTAATTGTTCTCAAACAGTCTAACTTTCTAAATGACTTAATCAAATATTTTTTTATATGTTAAATAGATAGTATCACTAACCTGACAAGAACTAGTACATCATTTTCTTTTTTTCTTTTCTTTTTTTTGGGGGGGGTGGGTGGGTTTGAGACAAGGTTTATCTGTATAGCCCTAGCTGTCCTGGAACTCACTCTGTAGACCAGGCTGACTTTGAACTCAGAAATCTGCCTTCCTCTGCCTCCTAAGTGCTGGGATTAAAGGTGTGTGCCACCACTGTCCCGCCATTGTTTTCTTGAGAATTAATAAAAACCTATTTAAAATTAATTACTTCTAGCATCACTTATTTTGGTTGGAATATATAATGGAAAAAAGTATAAGACAGCATAAAATAAAATATACATCAAATAAATTTTGTAATTTTATTTATATGTAAACTATTATAAATTATATCTTTTAAAATATTACTTATTGTGTTTTTAAAAGTCTTCTTTGCTGCCAATGCCACTTGTCATGGCAAATGATAATTTATGTCATGTTGGAAGCAGTTTTAATTAAATGACAACCTTGAATGATTGACATGGAGGAATCCCTCAAAGACTTGTTTTATTTTTGCATATACTATGCCTACTATCATGGTTGAAAACTTGGCACTGTAAGTGACTAAGCGTGAAGATTGCAGTTGGGAAGCTGTTTTCATTCTGTGAATAGAGGTTTAAAAAGTTTAAGTGACTTTGACAGATATTTTCTTAATTAAAAATATTATTTGTATATCCTTTGCCCTTATATTAGAAAACTTTTGTTTGAGTTCTTTGATTTTTTTTGTTACATTTGTGTGTGTATGTGTGTGTGTGATGTCACACAAATGCCAGGCACAAATATGGAGGTCAGAGGGCAGCTTACAGGAATCAGTTCTCTCCTTCCACTTTGTGGGTCTAGAAATTGAACTCAGGTCATCTTACTTGGCTCCTCAAGCACATTTATCCTTTGAGGTATTTTGGGCCTCCCCTTTCTTTTATTAAATGAACTATATTTTTCTATGAGCATTTACCTTTCCATAAGAGAGAACTTATTCATGAATGGTCTGTATGCTTGTTATCCTAACACTCAGGTCACTTCAGGTGATCCTATCTACATAGCAAAATGCTATCCAAAACAAACAAGGAAACAAAAAATTACTACAACACAGAACCTGAGGAAATGGAAATGAGATGACTGAAAATATAAAATGGCCCAATAATGAAAGAAATTTTCCACCAAGTGTGAACAAACTTAAGAAAAGTGATCAGACGGGCTGTGCTTGCAGCACAGAGTGAACACTTGGTAGAGAAGGGTTGCAGAGCAGAGGCACAGCTAAGAGTAGCTCTGGATGCAACCACTGCTGAACCACGCTGCACAGAGAGGGAGTCAGGAACATGTGCCTTAACAGTGTCAACTTCGGCCATCTCAGTTATCAATAGTCAGAGACTGTGAGGAAAGGGTCCTGTTTGATGGATGGCTGCCAGCTTCAAGGCAGAGAGAAGTCAAACTGTAACTATTTGCAGATGATATGATAGAATACTAAAGCAACCCCAAGACTTCCAGCAAAGAACTAAAGCTGATAAACAACGTCAGCAAAGTGCCTGGATAGAAAATTAACTCAAGCAAATCAGTAGCCTTTCTCTACTCAACGGATAAACAGGATGACAAAGAAAGTGAAGGGTCTAAATGATAATAACTTTAAGCCTCTGAAGAAAGAAATTGAAGAAAGTCTCAGAAGATGGAAAGATCTCCCATGTTCATGGATTGGCAGGATTAATATAGTAAAAATGGCCATCTTGCTGAACGCAATCTACATATTCAATGCAATCCCCACCAAAATTCCAAATCAATTCTTTATAGATCTAGAAAGAGCAATTCTCAGATTCATCTGTAATAACAAAAAAACCCAGGATAGCAAAAACTATTCTGTACAACTAAAGATATCTGGGGGAATCACCATCCCTGACCTCAAGCTCTACTACAGAGCAACAGTGATAAAAACTGATTGGTATTGGTATGCAGACAGGCAGGAAGATCAATGGAATAGAATTGAAGAGCAAGAAAAAAAGTCCACACACATATGGTCACTTGATATTTGACAAAGGAGCTAAAAAATCCAGTGGAAAAAAAGCATTTTTAACAAATGGTGCTGGATCAACTGGAGGTCTGCATGCAGAAAATGCAAATCAAGCCATTCTTATCTCCTTGTACAAAGCTCAAGTCCAAGTGGATCAAAGATCTACACATAAAATCAGACACACTGCAGCTTATAGAGGAGAAAGTGAGGACAAACCTTGAACACATGGGCACAGGGGAAAAGTTTCTGAACAGAACACCAATGGCTTATGCTCTAAGAATAAGAATCGACAAATGGGACCTCATAAAACTGCAAAGCTTCTGTAAGGCAAAGGACATGGTCAATAGGACAAAACAGCACCCAACACATTGGGAAAAGATCTTTACTAACCCTACATCCAATAGAGGGCTAATATTCAACGTATACAAAGAACTCAAGAAGTTAGTCTCCAGAGAATTAAATAACCCTATTTAAAAAATGGGGTACAGAGCTAAACAGGGAATTCTCAACTGAGGAAACTCAAATGGCTCTAAAGCACCTAAAGAAATGTTCAGCATCCTTAGTTATCAGGGAAATGCAAGTCAAAACAACACTGAGATTCCACCTCACACCAGTCAGAATGGCTAAGATGAAAAACTCAGGGGACAGCAGCAGATGCTGGAGAGGATGTGGGGAAAGTGGAACACTTCTCCACTGGTGGGATTGCAAGCTGGTAAAACCACTCAGAAAATCAGTTTGGCAATTCCTCAGAAAATTAGACATAGTACTACCTGTGGACCCAGTTATACCACTCCTGGGCATATAGCCAGAAAGTATATGCCCATGTAATATGGACACATGCTCCACTATGTTCATAACTGCCTTATTTATAATAGCCAGAACCAGGAAAAAACCCATATGTCCCTCAACAGAGGAATGGATACAGAAACTGTGGTATATATACACAATGGAGTACTATTCAGTTATTTAAAACAACGAATTCATGAAATTCTTAGGCAAATGGATGGAAAGTGTCATCCTGAGTGAGGTAACCCAGTCACAAAAGAACGCAAATAGTATGCAATCACTAATAAGTGGATGCTAGTTCAAAAGCGCAAAATAAACAATTTACAATTCACCCAGCACAGGAAGCTCAAGAAGAATGAGGACTTAAGTGAGGGTGCTATGGTTCCTCAGAGAAAGGGAACAAAATGCTCACAGGAGCAACAAAGGAGGCAATGTGTGGAGCAGAGTCTGAAGTAAAGGCCACCTAGTAAGTGCCCTACCTGGGGATTCATCCTATAAATAGTCAGCAAACCCCAACACTACTAGAAGCATGTGCCAAAAGGAGCATGTCATGTCTGTCTCCAGAGGGGCCCTGCCAGAACCTTACAAATTCAGAGGCAGAAACTAGCAAGCAACTATTGGACTGAGCTTGGGGTCCCCAACGAAGGATCTGGAGGGTGGTCCAGAGGAGCTGAAGGGGTTTATAGCCTCATGGGAAGATCAATGACTTCGGACATCCAGACATCCCAAGACTCCCAGGGACTGAACCATCAACCAAGGGGTATACATGGTTCCAGCCAAAAATGTGGCAGAGGAATGCCTTTTTGGGCATCAGTGGGAGGAGTGGTCTTTGGTCAGGTAAAGGCTCAATAGAGGCCCCAACAAAGGGAAATAGATGGGGGGGGCGGAGTTGGGGGAGAGGTGGGACTGGGTCGGATAGAGGGGCATATACATGGAGGCAGGGGTGGGAGGAGGGGTAGGGAATCGTTTGGGAGGGGGGTTTTGGGGAGGGGGAAATTGGGAAAGGTTTTACCATTGGCAATGTAAATGAAGAAGACACTCAATAAAAAAAACAGAAAAAAATTACTGGTGATGAAATATGTGAGATGAAAGCAGAGAACATGTGGACATCCTTTCTGTGTTGCATATTGTCTTCTCAAATGTATTTTTGGAGCCATGAAGAAGCCGGTATGTGAGTGAAAATACTATGCCACTGAGCCACGAATAATTGGGTCATTATCTATAACAAGAGAAATACTCCTAACATAGAGCCCAGGTTTCATTACACTGAGATCAATTAATAATTAATAGCTTTAATTATAGAGATTGATTTTTGAATGTTATTTATTAAAGTTTTATGGTGGAAATATCTGTAACATTTCAAATTATTTCTGTATCATTACTTATGATTTAATTGTATGTGGAAATTGTAATATGTTTCATATTTTTGTAAAATACTTTTTATCTTATACTTTGTAGAATGCTTTTCTCCTTTTACTTTTCTTTTTTATTAGATATTTTCTTTTTTTCTTTTTTTAATTAGATATATCCTTTATTTACATTTCAAATGGTTTCCCCTTTCCTGGTTCCCCCTTCCTCAAAAGTCCCATAAGCCCTCTTCCCTCCCCCTTTTCCCCAATCAACCCCCTCCTGCTTCCCTATCCAGATATTCCCCTACAATGTTGCATCAAGCCTTTCCAGGACCAGGGGCCTCTCCTTCCTTCTTCTTGGACATCATTTGATATGTGAATTATGTCTTGGGCATTCTGAATTTCTGGGTTAATATCCACTTATCAGTAAGTGCATGCCATGTGTGTTCTTTTGTGATTGGATTACCTCACTTAGGATGATATTCTCCAGTTCCACCCATTTGCCTAAGAATTTCATGAATTCATTGCTTTTAATAACTGAGTAGTATTCCATAGTGCAAATATACTACATTTACTGTATCTAATCCTCCATTGAGGGACATCTGTGTTCTTTCCAGCTTCTGGCTATTTTAAATAAGGCTGCTATGAGCATAGTGGAGCATGTGTCCTTATTACATGCTGGGGAATCCTCTGGTTATATGCCCAGGAGTGGTATAATAGGGTCCTCTGGTAGTATCATGCCCAGTTTTCTGAGGAACCACCAGACTGATTTTTCAGAGTGGTTGTACCAGCTTGCAATCCGACCAGCAGTGAAGTGTTCCTCTTTCTCCACATCCTCGCCAGCATCTGCTGTCTCCTGAGTTTTTGAAAATAGCCATGTAGAATGCTTTTCAAAACCTTCAGATACCTATAGGGAATTTGAATTGCTTCTCAGGGATATCATGGTGTCCTTTCCGGTTTTGGGTGTCAAATAGACATAAGCTGGAATCATCAGAGAGGAAAAAGACTCAGTTGAGGAAATGTCTCCATGAGATCCAACTGTAGGGCATTTTCTCAATTACTGATCAGTGGGAGTGGGCCCAGCCCATGGAGGGTTGCCATCCCAGGGCTGGTGGTCCTGAGTTCTATAAGAAAGTAAGCTGAACAAGCTAGGGGAAGCATACGTATAAGAAGCATCTCTCCATGGCCCCTGAGCCAGTTTCTACCCGGAAGCTGCCCAGATTTCTTTTGATAATAAACAGCAATATAGAAGTATAAGCCAAATAAATTCTTTTTCTCTCCAACCTGTTTTTAGGTGTTTCAACACCAAGAACAGAAACCCTAACAAAAGTTTATGCACATAATTTTTAAGACCTGATAGTACTTTTAATTTATTCAGGAAGAATATTGGTGGCATTTGAATATACTACGGTGTCCTAACTTGCTATTTGTTGCTGTGATAAACAGTATAGTAAAATCAACATGGGGAGTATGATAGTTTAAATGAGCATTGACTCCTATAGGCTCATAGATTTGAAAATCACCAGAGAGTGACCTAATTTGAAAGGAATAGCAGATGCAGCCTGCCTGCAGAAGTGTTAGAAAAATTGGCTTTATGGTTTTCAAAGCCCAAGCCTTGCTCAGTTTCTCTCGTCCTGCTGTGGCTCTAGATTCAGAACTCTCTGCTGTCTTTCCAGCAGCATGTCTCCCTGTGCTGCCATGCTCCCTGCAATGACAATGGACTAGACATCTGAAATTATAAGCAAGCCCAATTAAATGTTTTATTTTATGAGTTGCCTTGATAATGCTGTCATGATGTTCTTTAACAGCAATAGAACACTGGCTAAGGCAGGCAGGAAGGGTTTATTTGTCTTACAGATTACAGTCTACCACCAAGGCACCATGGGCCACAAAACCTAGAGGGAGGAACTAAAGCAGAAGCCATGGGTGCAATGCTGTTTATTGTTTCACTTCCAATAGCTTGCTCTGCCTGCTTTCTTATACAAGCCAGAACTATCTTCCCAGAGGTTGGAACTACCCACAGTAGTCTGGACCTCCCAACCACAAAATCATTATTTTTAAAAATGCCCACAGGTTTTCAATAGGCAAATAATATGCAGTTTATTAACTTCTGTGTATTGTCACCTACACTAGTTGGGCTTTGGTGATCCATCTTTGAGTTATTTGTGTTCCTGCAAGTAATCTATCACCCATATTTCTACAAATAACCCCAATTAAACTTAGTGGTTCACCATCATTGGGCTTTGGTGATATCTGTACTTTGATCTGTCATGGGTTCCCTGTATGGAACGAGTAGACATATGTGTTCAATCATCCCAAAAAATGTCTTCTCATACAACCACAAAACAGAAGAAACAGTTCCATGAGAGAGAGGCACATTCTCACATATTTCTATTCAGCTCCTACTATTTCTTTCTCCTCCTCTCACTGTTTTCCCCTTTTTCTCTTCTGACACATTCATGCTGATAGAAATCATAAAAAACATCTCATTAATTTATGAGATAAATGTCATCTATTGCCTTCTGTGGTTGGTTGTAAGTAGGCTTTGGAACATTATTTGCTGTGTCCTAAAACTTAACTTCTCTGTAAATGATGTAGACCTCTGTCTGTCTAAAATGAAGTATGTTTTTCCAGATCATATCTTTTTGGCATATGCAGAGTCTGAAACATCTCAGCTCACTCATGTGGTAGTTTAAAATGCCCATGGGTAAGCATTTATTTTAGGTGGCAATCATTCTTTTGACAGCTTGTCTCATGGGAACCCATTATCATCATCAACATATTTTAAATTTCTAGAGCCATTTGCATTAGTCTCAGAATCTTTTAAGTGTATAATAAATAATATTAAGGAGTCTGGATCAGAGATAAAGTGAAACCAGTGTTGATTAATTGTCTATAAAAACAATCAAAAATAGTTTTAAAGAAAAAGACTTAGCATAAATTACAAAACAAAACAGTAGTCTCAGAAGATTGTTTAAAGATAATAACAAAGCTATTGAAATTAAGCATGCATTTTGAGGAATTAGCAGCAATTATAGACTACATAAGCTCTTATATTCTAAGTCAATATTCTGGTCACTAATGATAGATATCAAACAGACTGAAATTTTGTTGAGCCAAGTAAATTATTGTATTCTCTTCATTTCCTCTGGGTTCATTAAACAAATTAGTTTTCCTAGAATCAAATTATTTTTAAAAAAATTCAAATCAGCAGATATCAGGAAATTACAAGCTGTACTTATTTTGATATTATTTATCAAATGATATTTATTAACTTTTAAAATAAGGACTTTATGTTTGTATAGTATAGAAAACTGTGTTTGACATGAGTGCCAGCCAAGGGTTGACTAGCTCCAGGTGGGACAAAACTGAAGTACTGTTGGCAAGCTAACTATAGTCCAAGTTGGGAGACATGGGATATAAGCGACAAGTGATAGTAAGAAGCTCCAATAAGGTGGTTGTAAGTGTACTATAGACATTTATCAAGAAGATAAGAGAATGGATTTTAACAATTTTATTATTTAAAATGGTAAGCATTTGAGGAGATATATGAAAATCCATCAATGCAATCTACCATGTAAACAAATAGAAAGGGAAAAACCACACAATCATCTCATTAGATGCATGAAAGTCATTGCATGACAAAATCCAACCACCTTTTCATGATAAAAGTCTTAGAGTAATCAGGGGCACATATCTAAACCAAATAAAGCCAATATACACCAAGCTGATAGACAACATCAAATTAAATAGAGAGAAAATTAGAGCAATTCCACTAAACTCAAGAAGCCAGTCATCCAGTCCCTCTGTATCTATTCAATATAGTACTTGAAGTTCTAGCTAGAGCAATAGCACAATGAAAGGATATCAAAGGATACAAATTGAAAAGGAAGAAATCAAAGTATCTCTGCTTGCAGATGGTAAGACAGTATACATAAGTGACCCCAGATATTCTATCGGTGAATTCCTACATCTGATAAACACCTTCAGCAAAGTGGCTGGATACCAAGTTAATTCAGAAAACCAGTAGCTTTGCTATATATAGTCAATAAATGAGATGAGAAAGTAATCAGGGAAATAACACTTTTACACAATAGCCACAAATAATATAAAATATCTTGGTGTAACTCTAACCAAACAGGTAAAAGACCTATATGACAAGAACTTTAACCCTTTGAAAGAAGAAGTTAAAAGATATAAGATGGAAATATCCTTCATGCTCATGAATCAGTATAACTAACAGAGTAAAAATTCCCATCCCACCAGTATCATTCTCCAGATTCAACACAATTCCCATCAAAAGTCCAAAAAATTCCTTACAGACCTTGAAAAAACAATACTCAACTTTATATATATATAGAAAAGTAAAAAAATTCAGGATAGCTAAAAATATACTGTACAATACAAGACTTTCTGGTAATATTACCATCCCTGATCTCAAGTTGAACTACAGAGCAAATTGTACAAAACTACATGGCACTGGCATAAAAACATGCAGGTTGATCAATGAAATCAAAATAAACAACCAGAAGTAAATTCACATACCTATGGACACTTGATTTTTAACAAAGAAGCCAAAACTATACAATAGAAAATGGAAATCATCTTCAAGAAATGATACTGGTCTAACTAGATGTCTTCACATAGAAGCATTCAAATCGGTCCATAACTATCACCCTGCACAAAACTCAAGTCCAAGTGGATCAGAGAACTCAATGAAAGACCAGATACACTGGATCTAATAGAAGAGAAAGTGAGCAATAGTTTTGAAAGCATTGGCACAAGCAACAATTTCCTGAACAGAATACCAAAAGTTCAAGTCACTAGGATCAACAATTAATAAATTGGACCTCATGAAACTAAAAAGCTTTTGTAAGGCAAAGGACACTGTCAAAAATATAAAATGGCAGCCTACAAAATGGCAAAAGGTTTTTACCATCTACACATCTGACAAAGGGCTGATATTCAAAATATATAAAGAACTCAGGTAACTAGACAGCAATAAATCAAACAACTCAATTAAAAACAGGGTACAAATCTATACAGATTTCTCAACAAAGCAATCTCTAATGGTGGAACATTAAAGAAATGTTCAATGTCCTTACTCATCAGGGATGTACAAATCAAAATGACTATGAGATTCCATCTTATACCCATCAAAATTGACAGAACCAAAAATTCAAGCAACACCTTATGCAGGGGAGGATGTGGAGCCAGAGGAACATTTCTCCATTGCTGGTGTGAGTTTAAATTTCTCCAACCTCTGTGGAAATCAATTTGGTAGTTTCTCAGATAATTTGGAGTAGATCTACCTCAAGATTCAGCTATACCACTCCTGGGCATATACCCCAAACATATTACCATACCAGAATACCACAAGGACAATTACTCAACTGTGTTCATAGCATGGTTTACTATAGTCCAAAACTGGAAAGAACCTAGTCACTCAACCAAAGAATGGACTAAGAAAATGTTGTACACAGTGGAGTATTAAAAACAATGACATCATGAAATTTGTAGGAAAATGGATGGAACTAGACAAGATCATCCTGAGTGAGGAAACCAAAGCCCAGAAATATGCGCATGGTATTTACTCACTTGTATGTGAATACTCACTTGTAGTCATAAAGTACAGGACAGCCATGTGACAAACCACAGACCCAAAGAAACTAAGTAACAAAGACTGCCCAAGGGGTGACACTTAAATCTTATGGGGAAGGGGTAATAAATTAGACATTGGGGTAAGATGGGGAGGAATGATGATGAGGGACCAAATCTTTTGGATTCAGACTCTATCTTAGAGAACCTGACCTAATGTTGGCCTCAAGTTAACTAACAGGCAGGTACCTAGTACCAGTTTCTAGTTATTCCCCCAACAAAACCTATGTCTAGCACCAGTTTCCAGGTCATTAACTCAAAAAATCTGCACCCCCAGCTTACAAGCCTGCCCCTGACACTTCATTTCCTAACAACCACCAATCAGTAGTAAAACAGAAGTTAAGTTTATAGTTTGGCTCCTAGCACTAGCCACTTATTATAAAGGCCATATGGTCCCCCCAATTAGATGTGTGCCAGGCTAGGTAGTCCCTTGTCTCTATAAATGCTTGCCTGAAACTGGACTTGGGGCCCCCTCCTGTTCTTCTGTATCACAGATGGTGGTGTGGCCCAAACTTGAGCTTAAATAAAGAGACCTCAATACAATTGCATTAGAATCGGCTCCTTGGTGGTCGTTTTGGGGTTTATGAATGTTTCCTCGCACAATGAGGTGGTCGAATGATGGAGGGAGAGAGTACTGAGAGAGACAACTAGATTGGAAAGTGTGATCTATGGGATGACCTAGAAACCAAGGGCAATGGAAACTCTCCTGAATCTATGACCGTGACCTAGCTAAGACTCTTAGCAGTGAAGGATATTTAACCTAAGTTGGCCATCTCCTGTAACCAGACACAACTTCTGGTGGAGGGATTCCATTCACCCCTCCTCCCTTCTCCTCAGAAGAAATGGGGTCTCCCATGGATATTAACCAGCCTTGGCATATCAAGTTGCCATGAGACATGGCACATCTTCTTCTATTGAGGCTAGATAAGGGAGCCCAGTTTGAAGCCAAAGGCAGGCAATGTAGGCATACATACCCTGCTCCTGTTTTAGGAGTCCCACATGAAGATCCAGCTCTGCAACTGTTACATATTTCCACTTTTAGATACTGAATGGTTTTGTTCAGTTCCTTCACTTGATTATTTGTATTTTCCAGTAATTCTTTAAGGAATTTTTGAGTTTCTTCTTTAAGGGCTTCTGTCTGTTGGCCCATGATCTCCTGTATTTCTTTAAGGGAGCTATTTAAGTTTTTCATGAAGCCCTCTATCATTATCATGAGATACGATTTCAAATCCAAATCTTGCATTTCCAGTGTGTTTGGGTATCCAAGACTTGCTGTGGTGGGAGAACTGGGTTCTGATGTTGCCATGTGACCTTTGTTTTTGTTGGTAAGGTGCTTACCTTTCGCCATCTAGTTATCTCTGGTGCTAGTTGGTATTGTTGTCTCTAGTTGGAGTTTGTTCCACCCGTGGCCCTATAAGCCTGTATCCTTACTCCTCTGAGCTCAGAAGTGAAAGCAGTGCTAGGAGATCACTCTTTCCTGGTGGGCTGTGCACAGAAGGCTGTGGAGTCTCCTGGCTTCCTGGTGCAAATGGTGGTGGGAAAACTTCCATCCCAACTGCTACACTGATCTTATGCCCCATGTGCTCCTAGCTGTTCCCCTCCAGAGAGAAGGTGGAGATCTTACCTCTGTGCTCAGAAGTGAAAGCACTGCTGGAAGATCACTCTCTTCTGGTGGGCTGTGCACTACTTTTCACCTTTTAATCAACCTTCAAAATCATTTTAAACCTATGCATGTGGTATAACTCAGAGAAATTTAAAAAAAATAATAATCTAGCACCCAACTTTCAGTAGCTGTTGATTCAATCAATTCAAAAGGGAGATTAACAGGTGGTCACATTCAAGAACATTAGAAGTACAATAAGAAGACAAAAGCATGAAAAGGTCTTGGAAGCACAGTGTGAAGGGACATGGGACAGATTTTAAAGTGGAGATGAGAACAAATTAAAACGAAAAAGGGGTTTTAAAATATTTCTTGGGGATAATATGGTGACTACAAAACACAAACATAATTACATGTTTCTCAAATTCTTCATTCTGAAAATAAGAATTATTTAATATATAATCCCATAGAGAGCTAATATCCAAAATATATTAAATTCTTATTATATAAAACAAATTTAAGAATTTACTAAAGAATTAAATAAAAAATGCATTGAATAAAAATTAGATTATTTGAAGTTTTCTTCACCTAAAATTATTTTTGACACAGTCAGAGATTCTCTACGTCAGATTGTCTACAAAAATGTAGTAAAAACTAAAGCCTTTAAACAAGTTCTTCCTCCACATAATTGTCATGCTTTGATACTGTACAGATATTTGTTCATTTACTGTATTAGTAAATAAAAACATACATTAAAAAGATCAATTGCTTTCTCCTTCAGGATTTTCTGTGACTTTATTTAGGTACTTCTAAATGTCTGATTGCCTAATAGAAAAGTCTTAAGCTCAAAACTATAATTGACCTGAATTTTAAAGATACGACATCTTAAGGTAAAGGCCTTAATGATTAAAGTTAATGACAATTGTTAATTTAATATGTTTTCCTTGGTTTTTTGTTTTATGCTTCTCTTTCTTCTGATAGATGATATTGACAAAGAAGCTAATTTAAAAGGGACACACAAAAGCCTGTTCTCTAAAAAGGGCATTGGTTTACACAATTTAAAGACATTATTTTATTCCAAGATTCTAAAGCATAAGGCAAAGGACAGAGTCAATAAGACAAATGGGCAACCCATAGATTGGGAAAAAAAAATCTTCACTAACCCCACATGCCATAGAGAGCTAATATCCAAAATATATAAAGAACTCTAGAAGACAATCACCAAAACACTAAACAACTCAATCAAAAAATGGGGTATAAAACTAAACAGAGATTTCACAACTGAGGAATCCTGAATGGCTGAGAAGCACCGAAAGAAATGTTCAAAGTCCTTAGTGTTCAGAGAAATGTGAATCAAAAAGACCCTGAGATTCCACCTTATACCAGTCAGAATGGCTAAGGTCAAAACCTCCAACAACACACGTTGGAGAAGATGTATAAAAAGAGGAATATTCCCCCACTGCTGGTGGGATTACAAAGTACAACCATTCTGGAAATCAATCTGGTAACTCCTCAGAAAATTGGAAATAGATGTTCTTGAAGACCCAACTATACCACTCTTGGGAATATACCCAAAAAAATGCCCCACCATGCCACAGAGGTATGTGTTCCACTATGTTCATAGCAGCCTTATTTGTGAAAGCCAGTAGCTGGAAACAAACTAGATGTCCCATGACAAAAGAATGGATTCAGAAAATTTGGTTCGTTTACACAATGGAATACTACTCAGCTATTAAGAACAAGGATATCCTGAGTTTTTCAGGCAAATGGATGGAACTAGAAAATATCATCCTGAGTGAGGTAACTCAGACACAAAATGATATGCATGGTATGTACTCACTAATAAGTGGGTATTAACCAAAAAAAAAAAAAGAGTACAGAATACCTAAGATATACTCCACAGAACTCAAAAATATCAAGAAGCTAAAGTGCCCAAGAGAGGACACCTTAGTTCCACTTGGGACAGAGAAGAAAGCAATCACAAGTAGGGAGGGAGGGAGGGAAAGTGGATGTGGGATCGGGTGGGGGTGGGGGCAAGCGGAACCTAATCTGGTATTGCGTGAGAGAAAAGGACTGAAGCCAAATATAACATAGAAGAAAAACAAAAAGAAAAAATAAATAAAAAGAACATCAGTCTGACGTGTGATAATATCATTGCTAAGTCTGGAGCCCTGTGTGTTTTCTGGTATATGAAGACCTGTGGTCAAGATGCATTATAGGCTCTCACAATGCCTCTAACAGATACAGAGCAAATTCCTTTCTAGGATTCTTATTACAACCAATATTAATAATGATCTTATTTATCCTGGCAAACGATTTAAGGAATTTTAATATTGATCATGTTACTGAAATCCCTTACTGTTCACAAGGTCAAATTATTATGAAATGACAGCATCAAATACTTAACTGGCAAATTAAAATACATACATACATACATACATACATACATACATACATACACACATACATACATATGTGGGTATTTACATCCACCTGTATACTCACATTTTATTTAGCTATGCTAACTTTAAATTTATTTATTTATTTTTCACTTTAAAAGATAATGCTTTTTCTGGTGCCCAAAAGCATTTTGCCCTAAAGGAGACACAACCTAAAATAGATGTTAAATGAAATGATCTAGAAACTAATCAATGAAAAAATTCCAATGTTAACATTGGAGCAAGATTCCCCTTCTGTTTTTCCAGATAATGAACAAAGACCCAGAAGACTCCTGATCTGAGGCATCTGACCAGGGCATCCAGAGACCCACAGACAAACAAAACATCTGAAGGCAGATGACAAATCCATCAAAAGGAAATGTCCTATGCAGAAGACTAAGCTGATAATGTGGAAGACATCAGAACTTTAACTCATCAAGCCGAAACTTGAGGAAACAACAAGAACTGACATGAAAATAATGCTGTTATGCCTATTGTTACATGTTAATTATCACCTTGTCAAAGCAGAATTTAAACTTTTTTTACCAGGGGCACATCTGTGACAGGAGACAATTATCTTGGTTGTCAAACATTTTCTAGCATGTGATGCATTAATGTGTCAGTGTTTTTTTCATTCTCTTGATGGTCAAATTATTGATTTACATAAAGAGACAAAATCTCTCAAGTTACTTTTGCATGGTCATCATCGTTAAAATAACCGTCCCTCTTTACTTGGTCCTTTAATATCTACTCTTGTAAATTCACTTATATTTGCCTGCATTAATTAGACTAGCTAAAGAGACAATTGATTAGACTTAGCTTTTATTACAGACGCTATATTTTTCTTTAAGATATTAGAAGGGAGGAAATGTTGGGAGGAAGAATGGCCTGGAGCTCACAGATCACCAGAAAACACAAGATATTAGGTACCCAGGATTGTTCTTTCAAAGGAAAGGATTTATAACCTGTTTTTCCAGAAAGGTGGGAATTGGAGGTGATTAATAGTCTGGTGATTGGCCCTACTGCCATCTTCACTCCTGGTCTAACAGGACAAGCAACCCCAGGTACTGAGATATCGTGAGTTTAAGATTTCTGGGGACCCAGACTGCCAGACTGCTGGCTGTGCCCAGGACCTGGGCAGATCAGCGGTTCATCGGTGTGCCAGCCATGAGTGGGTCCTGTGCCCTTCAGGGTGGTCGGCACTTGAAGGGAATCCAAGCCGCCAACTTCTCTCCCTGATGTAGCAGACTGGCAGCACCAGGTTCACAGAGACAACCCAAGTATAACATTGCTTGGGACAGGACACACCAGGTCTCCAACAGTACCCAAGAGGAGGACAGCACATCAGCAATCTGTGCCAGGGGAAACCGAGTCATCCAGTGGTGCGGAAATAGCCTTACAGGCTCACAGGAGGTTAAAGCACCAGCCAGTAACAACAGGACCAACTAATGCCAGAGATAAAAAGCTGGCAAAAGGAAAACATAGGAACATTACTAACAGAAATCGAGGCAATAAGGCAGCATCTGAACCCAATTCTCCAACAACTGCAACTCCTGGATACCCCAACACACCAGAAAAACAAGATTTGGATTTAAAATCACTGGTCATGATGCTGTTAGAGGAACACAAGAAGGACATAAATAAATATCTTAAAGAAATACAGGAGAAAATGGATTAAAAGTTAGTAGCCCTTACAAGGGAAACACAAAAATCATTTAAAGAAATTCAGGAGAATATGGGTCAAAAGATAGAAGCCAATGAGGAGGAAATGCAAAAATCACTTAAAAAAATACAGGAGAACTTGGGTCAACAGGCAGAAGTCATGAAAGAGGAAACACAAAAATCTCTTAAAGAATTACAGGAAAACACAAACAAGCACCTGAAGGAGCTGAGCAAAACCATCCAGGATCTAAAAACAGAAGTAGAAACAACTAAGAAATTGCAAAGGGAGACAATTTTGGAGATAGAAAACCTTGGGAAGAAATCAGGGGCCATAGTTGCAAATATCAACAACAGAATACAAGAGATGGAAGAAAGAATGTCAGATGCCAAAGAGGACAGGGGAAGAGAAGGGGGCTTATGGGACTTTCGGGGAGTGGGGGGGGGGGCTAGAAAAGGGGAAATCATTTGAAATGTAAATAAAAAATTATATCGAATGAAAAAAAAAAAGAAAAAAGAAACCATGGACTAAACAGTCAAAGAAAATACAAAATGCAAAAAGCTTGTAACCGAAAACATCCAGGAAATCCAGGACACAATAAAAAGACCAAACCTAAGGATTATAGGTATAGATGAGGGTGAAGATTTACAACTTAAAGGGCCAGCAAATATCTTCAACAAAATCATGGAAGAAACTTTCCTAACCTAAAGAGAGCGATGCCCATGAATATACAAGAAACCTACAGAACTCCAAACAGACTGGTCCAGAACAGAAATAACTCCCATCACATAATAATCAAAACCCCAAATGTACTAAACAAAGAAAGAATATTAAAGGCTGTAAGAGAAAAAGGCCAAGAAACATATAAAGGAAGACCTATCAGAATTCTCACCAGAGACCATGAAAGCTTAGAAGATCCTGGGCAGATCTCATGCAGACTCTAAGAGAACACAAATGCCAGCCAAAACTACTATACCCAGAGAAACTCACAACCCCCATAGATGGAGAAACCAAGATATTCCATGACAAAACCAAATTTACACAATATCTTTCCACAAACCCAGCCCTACAAAGGGTAATAGGGGGAAAACACCAATACAAGGAGGGAAACTACACCCTGGAAAAAGCAAGATAGTAACCTTCTTTCAACAAACCCAAAAGAAGATAACCAATCAAATATAAAAAATATCATCAAAAATGACAAGAAGTAATAATCACTATTACTTAATATCTTTTAACATGAATGGACTCAATTCCCCAATAAAAAGACATAGACTAACAGACTGGATATGTGAACAAGACCCTATATTTTGCTGCACACAGGAAACACACCTCAGTGTCAAAGACAAAAACTACCTTAGAGTAAAATGCTGGCCAACAATTTTACAAGCAAATGGTCTCAGAAAACAGTCCGGCGTAGCCACACTAATATCAGATAAATTGATTTTCAACCTAAAGGCATCAAAAGAGACAAGGAGGGAAACTTCTTGCTGATCAAAGGAAAAATACACCAAGAAGAACTCTCAATCCTGAACATCTATGCTCCAAATGCAAGGGCAACCTCATTCGTAAAAGAAACTTTACTAAAGCTCAAAGCACACATTGGACCTAACACAATAATTGTGGGTGGATTCAACACTCCACTCTCCTCAATAGATCAATCGATCAATCAATCAGGAAAACAAAAATTAACAGGGATACAGTGAAACTAATTGAAGCTTTGGACCAATTGGATTTAACAGATATATATATATATATATATATATATATATATATATATATATATATATATATATATATATATATAGAGAGAGAGAGAGAGAGAGAGAGAACATTTCATCCTAAAGCAAAAGAATATACCTTTTACTCACCTCATGATAACTTCTCCAAAATCGATCATATAATTGGTCACAAGACAGACCTCAACAAATATAAGAAGATGGAAATAATCTCATGCTTCCTATCAGATCACTATGGAGTAAAAGTGGTCTTCAATAGCAACAAAAACAACAGAAAGTCCACATACACATGGAGACTGAACAATACTCTACTCAACGATACCTTGGCCAAAGAAGAAATAAAGAAAGAAATCAGAGACTTTTAGAATTTGATGAAAATGAAGACACAACATACCCAAATCTATGGGACACAATGAAAGCAGAGCTAAGAGGAAAACTCATATCCCTGAGTGCCGCCAAAAAGAAACACGAGAGAGCATACACTTACAGCTTAATGGCACACATGAAAGCCCTGGAACAAAAAGAGGCTACTTCACCCAGGAGGAGTAGAAGACAGAAAATCATCAAACTCAGGGCTGAAATCAATCAAGTAGAAACAAAGAGAACCATACAAAGAATCATCAAAACCAGGAGCTGGTTCTTTGAGAAAAATCAACAAGATAGATAAACCCTTAGCCAGACTGACCAAAGGGCACAGAGACAGTATCCAAATTAACAAAATTAGAAATGAAAAGGGAGATATAACAACAGAAACTGAGGAAATTCAAAAAAAATCATCATTCCTACTACAAAAGTCTATACTCAACACAATTGGAGAATCTGGTATAAATGGACAATTTCCTAGACAGATACCAAACACCAAAATTAAATCAGGATCAAATACATAATCTAAACAGTTCCGTAACCCCTGAAGAAATAAAAGGAGTCATAGAAAGTTTCCCAACCAAAGAAAGCACAGGACCAGATGGTTTTAGTGCAGAATTCTATCAGACTTTCAAAGAAGACCTAAGACCAATACTCTTCAAACTATTCCACAAAATATAAACAGAAGGAGCACTACCCAATTCCTTCTACGAAGCCACAATTACGCTGATACCAAAACCACACAAAGATCCAACAAATAAAAAGAACTTCAAGCCAATTTACCTTATGAATATCGATGCAAAAATACTCAATACAATTCTTGCCAATGGAATCCAAGACACATCAAAATGATCATCCATGGTGATCAAGTAGACTTCATTTCAGGGATGCAGGGGTGGTTTAATATAAGGAAATCCATCAATGCAATCTACTACATAAACAAACTCAAAGAAAAAAAAAACATATGGTCATTTCATTAGATGCTATAAAAGCATTTGACAAAATTCAGCATCCATTCATGCTAAAAGTCTTGGAAAGAGCAGGAATTCAAGGCCCATACATGAACAGAATTAAAGCAATTTACAGCAAACTGGGAGCCAACCTCAAACTAAATGGAGAGAAACTTGAAGCAATCCCACTAAAATCAGGGACTAGACAAGGTTGCACATATCTTTTCAATATAGTACTTGAAGTTCTAGCTAGAGCAATTAGACAACATATGGCAGTCAAAGGGACACAAAGTGGAAAGGAAGAAGTCAAACTATCACTATTTACAGATGATATGATAGTATACTTAAGTGACCCAAAAAACTACACCAGAAAACTCCTACTGCTAATAAACAACTTCAGCAAAATGGCCGGGTATAAAATCAACTCAAGCAAACCAGTAGCCTTCCTATACTCAAAGGATAAGCAGGCTGAGAAAGAAGTTAGGGAAATGATACCCTTCACAATAGCCACAAACAATATAAAGTATCTTGGTGTGACTCTAACCAACCAAATGAAAGTTCTGTATGACCAGAACTTTAGGTCTCTGAAGAAGGAAATCGAAGAAGACCTCAGAAAATTCTCCCAAGCTCATGGATTGGCAGGATTAATATAGTTAAAATAGCCATCTTATCAAAAGCAATCTACAGACAATCCCCATCAAAACCCCAACTCAGTTCTTCATAGAGTTAGAAAGATCAATTCTCAAATTTGTCTGGAATAACAAAAACCCCAGGATAGCTAAAACTATTCTCAAAAGTAAAAGAACTTCTGCGGGAATCAGTAACCCAAACCTCAAGCAATACTACGGAGCAATAGTATTAAAAACTGCATGGTATTATTATAGTGACAGGCAAGTGGACCAATGGAATAGGATTAAAGACCCAGAAATGAACCCAAACACCTATGGTCACTTGATCTTCAACAAAGGAGCAAAAAACATCCAGTGGAAAAAAGGTAGCCTTTTCAACAAATGATTCAATTGGAGGTCAGCATGCAGAAGAATGCAGAATTGATCCATTCTTATCTCCTTGTACTAAGCTCCACTCTAAGTGGATCAAGGACCTCCACATAAAACCAGACACACTGAAACTAATAGAAAAGAAACTGGGGAAGATCTTTGAGGGCATGGGCACAGGGGAAAAGTTCCTGAACAGAACGCCAATAGCTTTTGCTCTAAGATCAAGAATTGACAAATGGGACCTCATAAAATTATAAAGTTTCTATAATGCAAACGACATTGTCAAAAGAATAAAACAGCAACCAACAAATTGGGAAAGGATCTCCCCCAATCCTACATCCAACAGAGGGCTAATATCCAAGATATACAAAGAACTCAAGCAGTTAAACCTGAGAGAACCAAATAACCCTATTAAAAAAATGGGGTACAGAGCTAAACAAAGAATTTTCACCTGAAGAAATTCAGATGACTGAGAAGCACCTTAAGAAATGTTCAACATCATTAGTTATCAGGGAAATGCAAATCAAATCAACCCTGAGATTTTACCTCACACTAGTCAGAATGGCTAAGTTTAAAAACCTAGGAGACAGAAGGTGTTGATGAAAATGTGGAGAAAGAGGAACACTCCTCCACTGCTGGTGGGATTGTAAGATGGTACAACCACTCAGGAAATCAGTCTGGTGGTTCCTCAGAAAACTGGGCATGACACTTCTGGAGGACCCTGCTATACCACTCCTGTCCATATAACCAGAGGATTCCCTGGCATGCAGTAAGGACACATGCTCCACTATGTTCATAGCAGCCTTATTTGTAATAGCCAGAAGCTGGATAGAACCCAGATGTCCCTCAATAGAGTAATGAATACAGAAAATGTGGTGTATTTACACAGTGGAATACTACTCAGCAATTAAAAAAATGAATTCATGAAATTTTTAGGCAAATGGTTGGAACTGGAAAATATCATCCTCAGTGAGGTGACCCAATCACAAAAGAATACACATGGAATGCAGTCACTGAGAAGTGCATATTAATTAGCCCAGAAGCTCTGAATACTCAAGACACAATTAGTATATCAAATGATTCCCAAGAAGAAGGAAGGAGAGGGCCCTGGTCCTGGCAAGGCTTGATCCAGCATTGTAGGGGAGTACCAGGACACAGAAGTGGGAGGATCTATGCTGCAGTTTATTTCGAAATGTCTTTGTTGACTCCTATGAATTGTATAATCCGTATATTTATTAGAAGTCTCAAACTCTCTTAGAGTTTCATTGCTGTGAAGAGACACTATGATCAAGGCAACTCTTATAAAGGAAACCATAAAATTGTGGTTGGCTTATGGAGAGAAACAGAGCAGCATCCAGGCAGACAGTGCTGGAAGAGCTGAGAGTTCTACGTCTTGATCATGAAGGCAGCAGAAGGAGACTAGATTCTACACTGGGCAGAGCTGGAACAGAGGAGACCTCAAAGCCAGCCTACACAATGACTCACTTCCTCCAACAAGGTGGAGCATCCTAATAGTGCTGCTCCCTGAAATCAAACATTCAATCACACAAATCTATGGGGGCCAAACCTATTCAAACCATTATACTAACTATTCTAATATGTTCACCTAAAATTGGGTACAACAATATTCACTGAATATATATTCACAATTGCTGTCTTTTTAAATGGGTTGTTTTTATCAGTTAAATGGGTTGTTTTATGTTGTAGTTATTTTATTTCTTTTCATTTTGATTATGAATAAATATAGCTTGTACTTGTTTGTCATATCAATTTCTACTCATTTATGGTATTCTGCATGTAGTGAACATGTAGGAATGCGATTTTGTATTTAAGTTCATTTAATCCATGGTCAAAATAAGGTTACTCTAACATTATACATCAAGTACCTAAAATATAGTGGTTAATAACTCATTAGATTTGCACATTGAGTATTTGAACTCATATATCTCTCTGACACAATATGAACTTGTTCCACTGAGTTTTAATTTGCTGAATTTGGGGTGAGCATCATATGCAATGGCTCACTTCCCTCCTGACTAAGATGTTCTTATACTCTTCTAAGTCTTACATTGTTCTAAATGGAACACATGTTAAGTAATGAATTGTTTGGTCTGGGTTTTCATATTTAGAAGCAAAACTATTTTGATTACCTGATGATCTTCATAAGACCTTTCCAGCACTTGAGTGGTCAATTCAGACTTTAGATTTTACCTTCAGACACCCATGAACTTAATGCCCTACTTTCAGTGGATTTCCATGTTATTTATAAGAAGTATAGAATTCATGTCTAGTAAATTAATTACTCATTCTAATCAAAGGTAAATGGAAGTTTTAATGATCTTGTCTGGGCTATGTTACCTTGAAAAATTACCTCTCTGTTGAAATAATTGAAAATTCTCAGTGTTCTTTTCCAGTAAGTGAGATTTAAAAAAAAAAAAAAAAAACAGAAAGGAACAATGTGGGCACAGCTGGATGAAAACCTCTAGACTTCATAGTAGCTGTTTTACACAACTAAACATGACAAAAGTTCATCAGAAATAGAGACATGTCAGGCAATGTGTGGGATTGATTCAGGCCCTGACATCTTTTATCAAAAATATAGGATTTGACATGAAGAACAGATAGCCATGGTCTGTCTCAAAACAGTCTTTCCTGAGCTAAGCCTTTGTTCTTGTACTCAGCAGCTCCTACAAGCCCTAGGATCTCCTAAGGGTATTTATTGTATTCAACTTTTAAAAAAAATTAAATGAAATAAGTACTATGCAAATATCTGTCACATTATAGCTAGCTAATAAAAAACAATGTTTATTTTGTAAGATTAAATTTTACCCGGGGCATTTCCACATTTCTTCTCAACTACACTTTAGATTAATTCTTCCTTTCCAGCACCTCCTTTGTGATGGGCACCCAGCAAGTGTTCAGGCAGGGAAGCAAACTGCGAAGAGAAGAGAATGGAGGGTTCAGACTGACTTCACCAACCTGGATCAAGACCGGGGAGTCTGATGACTGGCAGTTCATTCCATATTTAAAACACAGTTTCCAGCACTTGGGAGGCAGAGGCAGGCAGATTTCTGAGTTTGAAGCCAGCCTGGTCTACAGAATGAGTTCCAGGACAACCAGGGCTACACAAAGAAACCCTGTCTCTGGTGGGCGGGGGGCGGGGGGGGGACAAAAAAATAAAATGTTTCCTGGTATAATACAATCCCTGGTACACAAGAAAGAATATACATTGAAATTTGATATGTCATTTCTTCCAAGAAGATGAGTTCTAAAGAAAGGCTACCTGGACTAGCTTAAGGTTCCTAGGGCTCTGGCATAGTCTTGGTCATACAGATAATATAAGTGCTGCAGTTGTTTTTAATTATCTTTAATCTCTTTTTATGGTCCAGTCATAATCTGCTTTCCCTCTGACAATTCCTCATCCTATCCCCCCTTCCCCCGACTCCACCCACCATCTCCAAAAGGATGTCCCCAGCCCCAGTCTGGGGACTGGGACTTCCTGTTGGAGCTCCTCAGTATTGTTTTTTAACGTAATCTCAATTGCTCGATTTTACCAATGAAAACTGGAGAGCCAGATGCTAGAGTGAACGCCTACTAGCTCAGAGAGGCAGAAAAAGGGCCCAGTTAATCTTCCTCCACAGCTGATATCCCAAAAGGAAGTTCTTCTCCACCCAGGCTCAAAAACTCCTCAGACTGAATGTTCCTGCCTCCTACTTCCTGGGTGTCTCACTACCTATCTGGACTTCCTTTTTTATTCTCTATGTTTTCCTGGTCAGCTGGTTGTTTGCTTTGCCTCTTGACTTAGGGTTGACTTTATTGAATTCTGTTTACAATAAACAAAAAGCTCATGGATTAATGTGTTTGTTATGGCTGAGCTAGAAATAGGTTTTTCTAGTAAATAACATAATCTCTGGGTTCACAGTGTCTTCAAATATCCTGTAACACCTCGGTAAGAGCCTGGAAACTTTTATGTCTTGCAGGCTGTACTTGCTGGTTTTGTGTGTCAACTTGACACAGGTTGGAGTTATCACAGAGAAAGGAGCTTCAGTTTGGGAAGTGCCTCCATGAGATCCAGCTGTGGGGCATTTTCTCAATTAGGGATAAAAGGAGGAGGGCCTGTTGTGGGTGGTGCCATCACTGGGCTGGTAATCTTGGGTTCTATAAGAGAGCAGGATGAGCAAGCCAGGGGAAGCAAGCCAGTAAGGAACATCCCTCCATGGCCTCTGCATCAGCTCCTGCTTCCTGACCTGCTTGAGTCCCAGTCCTGACTTTCTTTGGTGATCAACAGCAATGTGGAAGGTGTAAACTGAATAAACCCTTTCCTCCCCAACTTGCTTCTTGGTCATGATGTTTGTGTAGGAATAGAAACCCTGACTAAGACAAAGGCTTACAAAATTTACAAAGCATACAAAGTTTACAAAGGAAATATCTGCTCTTGAGAGAGAAAGCTATCCCTGCTGATTGAGTTGGCATGAATAGCCAAACAGATAGCTTAGAGGTCATTTGGGCTATTAGCCTCCTCTGGTCTTGATTATGGAAGCGTGATGTAGTCTCTGGCTTTGCATATAAGAGTCATTTAGACTATTTGGTACCTCTGATCCTGGTTGTGGGAGCTTGAGTAGTCCCTGGCTATAAGGATCATTTAGATTACTCATGACATCTAGTCCTGGTTATAGGAGAATATCATATTCAGCAGATCTCTAGCAGGTTTGAGGGCCATTATTTATTAAGCATATATAAACTGGAAAAAATTTGTTTCTAGTAGTTTAATTCAGGTTTAACTATAAAACATAAATAGAAAGCTAAATAAAGCATTTTCTGTAATTAATTATATTAGTACATAGTATTGCTATAATAGTTCTGACCATATCAAAACAATCATTTGTAACAATTTATAATAACAATAATTTCTGAATTGAATTATTTTTACAATAATAAGACCTTTAATTTATAAACATAGTCCACAAGGATACTGGAAATTTCTCTGATCCTTATATAGTATACAATTATAGAAGATAAAAATTTCCTGTATGACTCAGTTTTCCACAATAGCTACAGTTAAGAATGTTATCAAAAACAATCTGTCTCTGTTAACCTGAATAGACCTTAGGGAGGAAGAGACAAGTTCTAACCCAATGATTCTCAATACATTTAATGTTGCAACCCTTTAACATGTTATGGTGACCTCTAACTATAAAGCCATCTGATTATTATTTTACAATTGTAATTTTACTATTATTATAAATCACAATGCAGGCAACACTAGACTACCCCTATAAAAAGGTCTTTTGACTCCCAAAGGGTCACACCCATAGGTTAAACTGCTGCAAGTTTTGTGCCAGATTGTTTAAGGGCATTGTCTTACTACAATAAAAGACAGGAATGCTTCAGTCTCTAGTGTTTAGCTATGGCCTCATTTGTTAACAGTTTATTTACTTACTAAGATTACATATTAATCAAACAGTATAATAAAATATTTTATATACTTTAAATTTTCCATAGCCTTCTATATTTAAATATTTTTAAAAGCTGTTTCTTAAAATGTCCATTTTTTTATTTGAATTTTCTACAAAATTTCAAAGTTTTCTTTTAAAGAAGTTTAAATCTCAACTGTGTGCTCCTGCAATACCAAAATAAAGTACCTTTTTAAAGAGTGAAAATACAGGGCACAACCATAATCTGTAGAAAGCAAAACTAAGCTCTAATAGTACAAACACTATAATGACTCTAAAATCAATAGAAAATAAGTTACTTTTTGGTTATAAAGTTTGGATGCCAGCAAAGTATGTTCTTGTATATGAATGCATAAGCAAATTTTCCCAAGAATTTTACCAGAGAACTTCTATATCTGATAAAAAAAATTCATCAAAGTGTCTGGATATAAAATTAACTCAAACAAATCAGTAGCATTCCTTTACACGGATGATAAATGGGCTGAGAAAGAAAATAGAGAAACAACACCCTTCATAAATAGTCACAAACATTATAAAATATCTTGGTATAACTCTAACCAAACAAGTGAAAGATCAGTATGAAACATCAAGTCTCTCAAGAAAGAAATTGAAGAAAACCTCAAAATTAACAACACAATTCTTCAAAGACATGAAAAAGGCAATTATGAATTTCATATGAAAATACTAAAAATCCAGGATAGTGAAAACAATTCTTAAAAATAAAAGAACTTCTAGGGGAATCACCATCTCTAACCTCAAACTATACTAAAGAGCAATAGTGATAAAGATGTCTTGGTATTGGTACAGAAATAAACAGGTAAATCAATGGAATAATATTGAAGACCCAGAAATGAAGGCACACAATTATGGACACTTAGGCTTTGACAAAAAAGCCAACAATACACAAAGAAAGAAAGAAATCATTTTCAATAAATGGTGCTGGTCTAACTGACAGTCTGTATGTAGGAAAATCAAATTACATTCATATTCATCATTAACATAAAACCAGATAAAATGAATCTAGTAGAAGAGAAAGTGGTAAAGAGCTTCAAATTCATTGGCATGGGAGGAAATTTCCTAAACAGAACTCCAGTGGTTCTGGTTCTAATGTTAAGAATTGATAAATAGGACCTCATGAAGCTGAAAACCTTTGGTAAGGCAAAGGACAGTCAGTAGGACAAATCGGCAACCAAAGATAAGGAAAAAATCCTTCACTAACCCAACATCCAATAGTGGGCTAATATCCAAAATATAAAGAACTCAAGAAGTTCACCTCCAAATAAATAAATAAATAGCTAGATAGATAAAACAACCCAATCAAAACTTGTTGTCTAGAGCTAAACAGAGAATTCATAGCAAACAAATCTCAAATGACTCAGAAACACTTACAGAAATGCTCAAAGTACTTAATCATTAGGGAAATGCAAATCAAAACGATCCTGAGATTACACCTTATACCAATCAGAATGGCTAAGATCCCATTTTTTAAGGTCTTCCATTTCCTTCTTCATAGTCTTGAAGTTCTTGTCATATAGAACTTAAAAAATGGGAAAACCTCTCAGGCTCATGGATCGGCAGAATCAATATAGTTAAAATGGCCATTTTGCCAAAAGCAATATACAGATTCAGTGCAATACCCATCAAAATCGCAACTCAATTCTTCACAGAGTTAGAAAGAGCAATTATCAAATTCATCTGGAATAACAAAAAGCCTAGGATAGCTAAAACTATTCTCAGCAACAAAAGAAATTCTGGGGGAATCAGTATCCCTGACCTCAAGCAATACTACAGAGTAATACTGTTAAAAACTGCATGGTATTGGTACAATGACAGGCAGGCAGATCAATGGAACAGGATTGAAGATCCAGAAATGAACCCACACACATATGGCCACTTGATCCTCGACAAAGGGGCTGAAAACATCCAATGGAAAAAAGATAGCCTTTTCTTTTCTTTTTTTTTTTATTCGATATAATTTATTTACATTTCAAATGATTTCCCCTTTTCTAGCCCCCCCCCCACTCCCCGAAAGTCCCGTAAGCCCCCTTCTCTTCCCCTGTCCTCCCATCCACCCCTTCCCACTTCCCCGTTCTGGTTTTGCTGAATACTGTTTCACTGAGTCTTTCCAGAACCAGGGGCCACTCCTCCTTTCTTCTTGTACCTCATTTGATGTGTGGATTATGTTTTGGGTATTCCAGTTTTCTAGGTTAATATCCACTTATTAGTGAGTGCATACCATGATTCACCTTTTGAGTCTGGGTTACCTCACTGAGTATGATGTTCTCTAGCTCCATCCATTTGCCTAAGAATTTCATGAATTCATTGTTTCTAATGGCTGAATAGTACTCCATTGTGTAGATATACCACATTTTTTGCATCCACTCTTCTGTTGAGGGATACCTGGGTTCTTTCCAGCATCTGGCAATTATAAATAGGGCTGCTATGAACATAGTAGAACATGTATCATTATTACATGGTGGGGAGTCTTCTGGGTATATGCCCAGGAGTGGTATAGCAGGATCTTCTGGAAGTGAGGTGCCCAGTTTTTGGAGGAACCGCCAGACTGCTTTCCAGGGTGGTTGTACCAATTTGCAACCCCACCAGCAGTGGAGGAGTGTTCCTCTTTCTCCACACCCTCTCCAACACCTGCTGTCTCCTGAATTTTTAATCTTAGCCATTCTGACTGGTGTAAGATGAAATCTTAGGGTTGTTTTGATTTGCATTTCCCTAATGACTAATGAAGTTGAGCATTTTTTAAGATGCTTCTCTGCCATCCGAAGTTCTTCAGGTGAGAATTCTTTGTTTAACTCTGTACCCCATTTTTTAATAGGGTTGTTTGGTTTTCTGGAGTCTAACTTCTTGAGTTCTTTATATATATTGGATATTAGCCCTCTATCTGATGTAGGATTGGTGAAGATCTTTTCCCAATTTGTTGGTTGCCGATTTGTCCTCTTGATGGTGTCCTTTGCCTTACAGAAACTTTGTAATTTTATGAGGTCCCATTTGTCAATTCTTGCTCTTAGAGCATACGCTATTGGTGTTCTGTTCAGAAACTTTCTCCCTGTACCGATGTCCTCAAGGGTCTTCCCCAGTTTCTTTTCTATTAGCTTCAGAGTGTCTGGCTTTATGTGGAGGTCCTTGATCCATTTGGATTTGAGCTTAGTACAAGGAGACAAGGATGGATCAATTCGCATTCTTCTGCATGCTGACCTCCAGTTGAACCAGCACCATTTGTTGAAAAGGCTATCTTTTTTCCATTGGATGTTTTCAGCCTCTTTGTCGAGGATCAAGTGGCCATAGGTGTGTGGGTTCATTTATGGATCTTCAATCCTGTTCCATTGATCCTCCTGTCTGTCACTGTACCAATACCATGCAGTTTTTAACACTATAGCTCTGTAGTATTGCTTGAGGTCAGGGATACTGATTCCCCCAGATTTTCTTTTGTTGCTGAGAATAGTTTTAGCTATCCTGGGTTTTTTGTTGTTCCAGATGAATTTGATAATTGCTCTTTCTAACTCTGTGAAGAATTGAGTTGGGATTTTGATGGGTATTGCATTGAATCTGTATAGTGCTTTAGGCAAAATGGCCATTTTAACTATATTGATTCTACCGATCCATGAGCATGGGAGGTTTTCCCATTTTTTGAGGTCTTCTTCCATTTCCTTCTTCAGAGTCTTGAAGTTCTTGTCATACAGATCTTTCACATGTTTGGTAAGAGTCACCCCAAGATACTTTATACTGTTTGAGGCTATTGTGAAGGGGGTCATTTCCCTAATTTCTTTCTCAGCCTGCTTATCCTTTGAGTATAGGAAGGCCACTGATTTGCTTGAGTTGATTTTATAACCTGCCACTTTGCTGAAGTTGTTTATCAGCTGTAGGAGCTCTCTAGTGGAGTTCTTTGGGTCACTTAGGTAGACGATCATGTCGTCTGCAAATAATGATAGTTTGACTTCTTCCTTTCCAATTTGTATCCCTTTGACCTCCTTATGTTGTCGAATTGCCCGAGCTAGTACCTCAAGTACAATATTGAAAAGATAAGGAAAAAGGGGGCAGCCTTGTCTGGTCCCTGATTTCAGTGGGATTGCTTCAAGTTTCTCTCCATTTAGTTTGATGCTGGCTACCGGTTTGCTGTATATTGCTTTTACTATGTTTAGGTATGGGCCTTGAATTCCTGTTCTCTCCAAGACTTTAAGCATGAAGGGATGCTAAATTTTGTCAAATGCTTTTTCAGCATCCAATGAAATGACAATGTGGTTTTGTTCTTTGAATTTGTTTATGTAGTGGATTGTATTGATGGATTTCCATATATTGAACCAACCCTGCATTCCCGGGATAAAGCCTACTTGATCATGGTGGATGATCGTTTTGATGTGTTCTTGGATTCGGTTGGCAAGAATTTTATTGAGTATTTTTGCATCTATGTTCATAAGGGATATTGGTCTGAAGTTCTCTTTCTTTGTTGGATCTTTTTGTGGCTTTGGTATCAGCGTAATTGTGGCTTCGTAGAAGGAATTGGGTAGTGTTCCTTCTGTTTCTATTTTGTGGAATAGTTTGAAGAGTATTGGTGTTAACTCTTCTTTGAAGGTCTGGTAGAATTCTGCACTGAAGCCATCTGGTCCTGTGCTTTTTTTGGTTGGAAGACTTTCTATGACTCCTTCCATTTCTTTAGGCATTATGGGACTGTTTAGATGGTCTAGTTGGTCCTGATTTAATTTTGGTATTTGGTATCTGTCAAGGAAATTGTCCATTTCCTCCAGATTCTCCAGTTGTGTTGAGTACAGGCTCTTGTAGTAGGATCTGATGATTTTTTGGATTTCCTCAGTTTCCGTTGTTATATCTCCCTTTTCATTTCTAAGTTTGTTAAAAAAAGATAGCCTTGTCAACAAATGGTGCTGGTTCTCAACTGGAGGTCAGCATGCAGAAGAATGCGAATTGATCCATCCTTGTCTCCTTGTACTAAGCTCAACTCCAAATGGATCAAGGACCTCCACATAAAGCCAGACACTCTGAAGCTAATAGAAAAGAAACTGGGGAAGACCCTTGAGGACATCAGTACAGGGAGAAAGTTTCTGAACAGAACACCAATAGCGTATGCTCTAAGATCAAGAATTGACAAATGGGACCTCATAAAATTACAAAGTTTCTGTAAGGCAAAGGACACCATCAAAAGGACGAATCAACAACCAACAAATTAGGAAAAGATCTTCACCAACCCTACATCCAATAGAGGGCTAATATCCAATATATATAAAGAACTCAAGAAGTTAGACTCCAGAAAACCAAACAACCCTATTTAAAAATGGGGTACAGAGTTAAACAAAGAATTCTCACCTGAAGAACTTCGGATGGCGGAGAAGCATCTTAAAAAATGCTCAACTTCAGTAGTCATTAGGGAAATACAAATCAAAACAACCCTGAGATTTCACCTTACACCAGTCAGAATGGCTAAGATTAAAAATTCAGGAGACAGCAGGTATTGGCGAGGATGTGGAGAAAGAGGAACACTCCTCCACTGCTGGTGGGGTTGCAAATTGGTTCAACCACTCTGGAAATCAGTCTGGCGGTTCCTCAGAAAACTGGGCACCTCATTTCCAGAAGATCCTGGTATACCACTCCTGGGCATATACCCAGAGGATTCCCCAGCATATAATAAGGATACATGCTCTACTGTGTTCATAGCAGCCCTATTTATAATTGCCAGATGCTGGAAAGAACCCAGGTATCCTTAAACAGAAGAGTGGATGCAAAAAATGTGGTATGTATACACAATGGAGTACTATTCAGCCATTAGAAACAATGAATTCATGAAATTCTTAGGCAAATGGATGGAGCTAGAGAACATCATACTAAGTGAGGTAACCCAGATTCAAAAGGTAAATCATGGTATGCACTCACTAATAAGTGGATATTAACCTAGAAAACGGGAATACCCAAAACATAATCCACACATCAAATGAGGTACAAGAAGAAAGGAGGAGTGGCCCCTTGTTCTGGAAAGACTCAGTGAAGCAGTATTCTGCAAAACCAGAACGGGGAAGTGGGAAGGGGTGGGTGGGAGGACAGGGGGAGAGAAGGGGGCTTATGGGACTTTTGGGGAGTGGGGGGCTAGAAAAGGGGAAATCATTTGAAATGTAAATAAAAAATATATCGAATAAAAAAATTTCTGACCCAAAATTGTTCCTGTCTAAAAAAAAAAAATGCAGGGGCCTGGCAGTGATAGCGCATGCCTGTAATCCCATCACTCTGTGAGGCAGAGGCAGGCAGATTTCTGAGTTCGAGGCCAGCCTGGTCTACAGAGTGAGTTCCAGAACAGCCAGGGCTTTACAGAGAAACCCTGTCTCGGAAAAAAAAACAAGTCCAAAAATACACCCCCCCCCAATAAAAACCTACAGAGACAAAATGGAGAAGAAACTGAAGGAAAAGTAGTCCAATGACTATGCATTCACTTGTGATCCATACCATGGGGTAGTGGGGAGGCTCCCAACCTGACACTATTACTGACACTAGGATGTGCTTGTAGATAGGAGCATGGCATGGCTGTCCTCTGAGAGGCCCTACCAACAGCTGATTGAGACTGATGCAGATATTTACACCCAAACATTGGACTGAAGTCGGGGAGCCCTTTGGCTGAATTTAGAGATGGATGACGAAGTTGAAGGGAAGAGTGACCCCATAAGAAGACCAGCAGTCTCAACTAACCGAGACCCCAGGGAGCTCCCAGAGACTGAGCCACCACCCAGGAGCTTACAAATATCAGTATGAGGCCCCTGGAACATATTTAGCAGAGGTCTACCTCATCTGGCCTCAATGGGAGAAGATGCACTTAATCTTAAAGAGACTTGAGGCCCCAGAGGTTTAAGAGTACTGGTATGGTAGGAACACTCTCTAGGAGGCAAGGAGTAGGGTTAACAGGTTGAGGAACTGTGGGAGGGAGTAAAGGGAAACAATATGTAATGTAACAAAATGTAAATAAGTAAAATAACTAAAATTAAAAACGAAAAAGGAAACAAAAAAAGATGAAGCCCAAGCCATTAAATTACTGGATTTAGAGAAGAGACTTTGTTATAAGAATGGTTGTTGCTTTTGTATTTGGATTAAAATCTAAGTTAAAAGTAAAAAAAAGAAAAAAGAAAAAAAAAAGAATGGCTAAGATCAAAAACTCAGGTGACAGCACATGCTGGCAAGAATGTGGAGAAAAAGGAACACACTCCTCCATTGCTGGTGGGATTGCAAACTGGTATAATAACTGTGGAAATCAATCTGGAGTTTCCTCAGAAAAATAGAAATTATTCTACCTGAGGAGCCAGTTATACCATTCTTGAGCCTATATCCAAAAGATGCCCCACCATACAACAGAGGCACATGCTCTACTATGTTCATAGCATTCTTATCTGTGATAGCCAGAAGCTGAAAACAACCCAGATGTCCCACATCTGAAGAACAGATACATAAAATGTGCTTCATTTACACAATGGAATAGTATTCAACTATTAAGAGTTTTGCGGGCAAATGGATGGAACTAGAAAATACCATCCTGTGTCGGGTAACTCAGATCCAAAAGGACATGCATGGTATGTACTTACTAATAAATAGATATTAGCCAAAAACAACAACAACAAAGCAAAAGTACAGAATACTTAGGATGCAATTAGCAGAACTAAAGCAGGTTAACAAGCAGAAAGGCCCAAGTGAGGATGCTTCAATTCCACTTGGGAGGGAGAAGAAATTAATGGGAGGCAGACAGAGGGAAGGACGTAGGTGTGAGAGGAGGGGAAGGGAAAGAGGAACATAATCAGGTATGCAGGGTGGAGGGGTCTACAGGAGAGAATCCCTGAGGGCCAGCAGAATGAATGGAAGTATGCAACTTCAAGGGTATGGGAGTGGGAGGTGTGGGGTGGGGGGGACCCTCTTGAAAGTACCAGAGATCTGGGAGGTGAGAGACTTTCAGTACTCAAACAGAGGGACCTTAGATGAAATGCTCAACTGTGGGGAGAGGGAACTGGTAGAGTCCTCCTACAGTAAAAAGGCAGGGCATCAAATGAAGGGATGGGGTTGCCACCCAACAGTCAGAACTTCTGACCCAAAATTATTCCTTTCCAAAAGAACAGCAGGGACAAAATGGAGAAGAGACTGAGGGAAAGATAGTCCAGTGGCCAGCCCAACTTGGAATCCATCTCAAGAGGAGGCTGGAAGGACTGACACTTACTGAAGCTATAGTGTGCTTATAGACAGTAGCCTAGCATGTCTGGCCTCCGAGAGGCTCAACAAGTAGCTGAATGAGACAGATGCAGATACTTACACCCAACCAATAGATTGAAGTTGGGGACCCCTGTGGGTGAGTTGGAGGAAGGCTGGAAGAAACTGAGGATGAGAGTGACCCCATAGAAAGACCAGCAATCTTAACTAACTCACGCCCCTGAGATGTCTCAGACACTGAGCCACCAACCAGGTAGCATACAGGAGCTGGTCTGAGTCCCCCAACACATATATAGCAGAGGACTGCTTGATCTGGCCTCGGTGGGTGAACCCTTAAGAGACTCGAGGCCCCAGGGATGGCCTGGCAGGGGAGGGGTATCCTTTTGGAGATAGAGGAGAGGTAGACCAAGAGGGGATCAAAGACTGAAATGTAAAAAAAAAAACAAGTAATAATTATAATAATAAATACATAAAAATTAATAGAGCACTTCAAGCTTATGTTACACTGAAAAATATGGATATATCATCATTCTATTTTTCTTACTAGCTATTGATTAGCAAGTTTAATATTTGATGTTCCAGACTATACATCATTGCCTACATTTCTATATGCCTTCCATGTGTCTCCTGTATATATAGAATATTATAGATAATAAATGCATTCACACATAAAAAGGATTTTATTCTTGTATTCATTCATTTATTGGTCATTTGCTCATCTTTAGAGAACTGTATGAGTCATTTGCCCAGTTAATATTTACAAGATTTGGGATAGTTAATTTTTTGAGTTCTTTATGGATTCCAAATAAATTTCCCCATTAAATATACAACTTGAAAAAATTTGTTTCTCCTATCAGTAGGCAGGATTTTTAGTTTGCTTAGTTATTTCTTCCACTCTCCCAATCCTAGCTCTCGGTTCTTCCTATTAATTTCTGAATTATCAGAGCCCTTTTCAGAAAGCCCTTGATTCATTAATGTGCAATTATGGCTGATCTTAATGTCAATTTGTCTCCAATTTAATCATCTGAATAGGGAGCTGCACTTGATGAACAGTCCTAATTGTCTTAATTATTGCAAGAAGACCTACCCCATTGTGAGCATTGTGAGTGTTGTGGACACTATGGGCAGTATCTTTTCTTTAACACTCCTGATCAGAAAAAAATAGCATGGAAGAAGGGTTTCTCACCTTTGCTCATGTGATCTTCCCTCTTGCTGCTGAGGTGATGTAACCCGATAGCTGTAGTTCATTTCTTCCAGGCTGTCATCATGGAGTAAGGACCAACAGCTCTGAGAATCCTGCCTGTGTGGATCCTACTTGATGCAGTTTATACAATGATGGTCCACACAGGGAAAGGAGGGATAGTATGAGAAAATCAAAAGACCAAAAATGGCCAAAAGAAATCTATTGGAGGCTTCTGTAACTTACAGGGAATTCATGCCTATAACCAAGAGGAAGAAGAAGAAGGAAGGAAGGAGGGGGTTAGTGCATGGCAGAGAACATGGAGAGGAAGAAGAAGAGTGGAACTTCATAAACTGTTTGTACCTGCTTATGTAAACACTGTCTTCAATCACTTATAATTGATGCTTTTGAAAGTATTTAACACTTGTTTCTTGACTTCTAGTCTGAGAAGAATAAACTCTGCAGGCAAATGCATAGTTACAATTTGCTATCTCTGAAATCAGACAGCTTGTCATATGCTTCTGTGATAAGAAAATAACAGGTACTCTTGCCAATTAAATACAGTTTTGTTCTTCTCAACTCTTACTCTGGGCTTTGTGTCATGTAGAAGAGAAATAACAGAAGACACTTGAGAAAACATAGTGTTTTTATAGAAGTAATAAAAATAGGTAGAACATTCGTGAGAAACAGAAACACTCTGGTGATAGAGATGTTTGGCCTTAGATTTTTATATTTTTTAATTTTTATTTTGTCTTTGAGAAGCTCCAGAAATATTCACAAGAGTTGGGCAAGGTGGAAAAAAGTATTTGCAGAGGTGTTTCCTGAAATGATAAGTCAGAATCTCAGTCACATTTTTGAAGAAAGCTTCTGAGTTGGATGGTCAGAGTAGTAAACTCTTTACATAGCCAGAGGTAACAGACTCCCCAAAACCTGCCGGAGGCAATGCTAGAAAATATCTGCAATAAAGTTATCACCTTCACTCAAAACCAAGGTTACAAAAAAGATGATAGTCATATTATAGTAGATAATTTTTGCATACAGAATTCCTTGCTATAGTTATTGTCATCATTACTATTTGGAGGCCCAGAGGCAGCCTAGTGCATACGACAATGCAGTGGTCACAACATAAGTGAAGAGAATTAAGGTATGAAAACTTCTGAGAAGTATCACTATGGCATTTTAAAATGCCTGGATAGAAACATGCAGTGAAATAAATATTTGTACTGTGTTATCCTCTCTTGTATGGGCAGACAAAAAATCTAAATGCTTAGACAGGGGCACTGTAACTCAGGTGTTGGATCAGACACAGCTCCAAGCTTCAGTTTGGAGAAATCAGGGTGAAAGGGGCTGCTGGCTGGCCTGAGGGCCCGGAGTTCAGGTCAGATCTCACAGGAGGACGATTCTACACTCCTTAGTTTGGATACCAGCATCACTATAATCTAGCTTGTAAAACAATTGACAGGGATTTTTATCTTCCTTCTCATGGATTCTTTTTACATTATTTGCTAAGTGTTTCCAATTGTCAACATTTATCATGGTTAGGAAACTAAGGATTAAATTTTATAGCTAATTGTACAATGTTGCAGAGTTGTAGCTCTAAATATCTTGCCCCCTGGATCTTAACAAACATCTCAATAGTCGTATAAAATGTTTTGTCTCAGAGAACTGAGGAAAACGTGTGTTTATTTTACTCTCTTACAGACATGGCCCTTTGGTATGAGGATGGAACCTTACCTTCGCAGAAGGCTGCACTGTGCATTGGACACCAGTTGTGGGGGTACTCTGCAAACACTGCAGCCAGCAGAGTGTCCATCAACATGAGGCAAGAATTTAGAAAAAAATGCTTTCTGGTGATAACTCAATCCTGTGTGTATCATGAGTCCATTGAAACTCTTCTAAGTATGAGTGACCTTTTCTATAAAGACATCTTCTGTAGATTAACTAAGAATGTAGGCATCAAGTTAAACAGATCATGTTAAGGTTCTGGTTAGGAATAGCATTGAAGATTAACTGAGATAAACCTAAGAGTATGGGGAATCCAGGTTTGGCCCAGCCATACAGATAACACAGAGGTCACCAGGCTACTAACCCAGCCTTCTGAGTATGAAACATATTATACATCTCTTTTGTTGAAGAGACAGCACTGCATGTTTCACATTCCTGGATTCCCAAGTGTTTATCTGTGAACACAAGGACCTCTGTGGTTCCTAATCATAAGATTGTCCCTAATCATTAGTTTAGGTTGTAAACATTTATTACATTGGAAATATAAGACAAATGAGGTTTGTTGTTACAACCTTAAAGATTGCCTCCTAAGAGAAAATTGAACAAACCATTTGAGCATGTAGCAGGCTAGCAGTCTTAAGTTTTAAGTGACCTCAAGGTGTAGTTCTAACTCTGCCTGTGAGGACTAGCAAAAGTTCAAGTCTCCTAGAATGTAAAAGATACTTTCAGAATATTGTATCATCACAAAATACCCTAGAGAAATTAATAGTTTAGTAGGTAAGTTAGAATATTAACAATTTAAATAACTTAAGACAGAATACAGACATACTTTTCTTGAAATAAACATAAAGTTAATTTGTACCCAATTAGAGAAGGTTTATTTATTCCTGTTGTATGAAATATTGAGGTGAAACATAATACTTCAGACCAAATGTTTGGAAAGCTACTTGACTTCACTTAGCTGGGGGCTTCCAATGAAAGAGAAGTGTGCTTGCTAATTGAACAGGACATCTTATCAGAACAAACAGTTAGGTGACTCAATCTTAGGCCATCAAGAGGTACCGAAAGCAGGGTAATGGCAATCCTATTGATTTCATGTAAAATCACAACTTTAAAATACTCTTGAGGGCTGGAGAGGTGGCTCAGACATTGAAGGTTGGACTCACAACCTAAACCACAAAATATTCTTGAAAGGACTTGGCATGTCGATCCTTAAGTAAATATCCAAGACCAGCATTGCATCCTGTCAATGTACTAGGAGTAATGTGTGTGCTCTAGACAATGGACTCATTCCTTCAGACCTATTCATCAATAGAGTAGGTTGCTGTTGACCCTGGCTGTAACTTAACAATGTGCTAAGACTCTACTTACCTTATATAATTCCATTTGCTGTAGAGTAGACATTCTGCCTTCTGAATCCCACCAGAAGTAGGAAGAGCAATGACAATAGCATTAAGAAATACTTCATGGTGACAGGAGCAAAGGGAGACAAACAAGGAAACAAACTCACTAAAAGGAAACTGACTTGGAACATAATCAAAAGACCCAGCTTTTCCCAGATGCCTTCCCTTTGTACCAAATTTTAAGACTCTGCTCACTCCATGAATGTGCTCTTGGCCACAGCTTGATCACAGTAATTTATAGTAATGGCAAAAAATTGTATAGTAACTACATACAATAGTTGAGTCATGCTAGTTTAGAACTCCTTCGATCAACTAAAGTACAAAATAAAAACTGTAAGAGGTTTCCTGAAAAAGGCCTTTCTTCATGGCCAAGGATCTCATGAGAAATACAGTAATGCATACCTGGAGCTAAAATACACTGAGTGGTAGGCCCTTGCCTTACGTGCCTGTAGCCCTGCCTTTAATCCCTAGTATTAAAAGTATATAAACCAACTATAAATTCCATCTTAGAGGATTGTGTTTAGGATTAATATTAAAGTTAGGTATTATCAGTATTAGGGTATAGATTAGTTTATATATGATTTATTGACTGAAGAACTAAGGTTTTTATAAGTTTTAAATTTATAAATTCACTATCTGGATTATATTAATATTATTTTTGTTGGTTTATTTCATTTTTGTTTTTGTTTTGTGTTGCTGTTTGGCAGTATTGGGAGCCAGACAGCCAATATAAACTAGGCAAATACTTTTGTACTTAATTATAACTGTGGTCACCTCTTTTATTTATTTCTCTATTTTTCAATTTTATTTTTTGTAATTAGCCTGCAAAGTAGCCAGTTATGAATTTATGGCACTTTCAAACCTACTTACCTTTCATTCCCCCGTCCTTATTCTCCTCTATGACTCTGATCGTTCTCACTTTGGTGCCCTTCAAGCCCCAATATTGTCCCTTTCACTTCATAGGATATGTGTTCTGTGACGTTCCTCTGCCCTCTTTTTTATTTTTACCTTGAGGGTTTTATCTAATATACTTTGATCTCATCCATTGCCAACTTCTCCTAGATCAATCCTTCATTCCCCCTCCGCAACTTTCATGTTCTCTTATTTGTTTCTTTTGTTAAATAACCTATCCAAGACAATTTATGCTGCCTACAGTCTCTATAGGTATAAGAGTTTGGTTGAGCTGCAAGGGGCCAACACTCTTTAAAAAAAAAAGTTACTCTTCCTTCTCCCGAAACCATCAACTGTCAACAGCTCTTTAATTAGTGATGGAAACACAGAAGCACCTCCCCATACCATGCTGGCATTTTGACTGGTTTGATCTTGTGCAAGTCTTGTGCAGGCAACCATTTCTGTGAGCTCATGTTCAGAAGACCATTTCATTCAGGTCCTCCCAACCTCTGGCTCTTGTAATCTTACCTTTTTCCCAAAACTGTCTGTGACCCTTTGATGGAGGGTTTTAAATGTCTCCCTTGTGGCTTAGGGCACCACAGACACTTATTTTTCTGAACGTCAGTTGTCAATTTGTGTGCTAACTGTCATCCATTGAACAAAGAAACTTTTCTGGTGAAGCCTGAAAGCCACATTAATCTGTGTGCACAAAGATGCAAATTTAGATATGAATTTGGAGAGCAGCTTGGTATCATATCCATTTAGCAAAATAATAGTAGTTATTTTTAAGTTAATAGGCTTGGAGCCTGTGAGATCCCCAAATATTGGTCTTTGGCCAGATTTACAGTACCAGGCCTAAGTTTCCTCCTGTGGAACAGGTCTTAAATCCAATCAAAAAGCAGTTTTTATCCTTCCTAATGCCACTATATATCCATGGGAATATCTTACCATGCCAGACATTGTTGTAGCTCACAGGGTTTACAGCTCAGTGAGATCATTAATTACCTTTAACTCTCAACAGCCTGTACAACCCAACTCTTACTAAGCAGTTGGGATCAAGCATCCTGGTCAGCACCAACTTAGTTCCTCCATGTCCTGTGGCTAAAATGTGCGTTGTCTTCAGCAAAAGTCTCCCAGTCAGGTTCTGGTGGGAAACCAAGGGCAATGGCAATAGCCTGTGATTTTTGTAATGTTTGGGTCTCTACAGGATACCCTAGCCTAGAGCTTAACAGGTGTTGCACTTATCACTGGGAATTTTAAATAATTTCTGGGAAAAACATTTTCCTCTATGCATCATAATTCAAATTAAAATTTTTTGTGTGAATATATACAGTGTGTAACTTATTTTCAGAATTTCAGTATATATTGTGGGTTCTTTTCTTAATATTTCTTTATTGAATACTTCTTTTATGTCTTGCATAAACTTCCTCATTTCACCATGTGCTTATGTTCTTGGGGATTCGTGAAATAATTTGTCCTTTTTGAATTCTTTAAACAATTTATAAACCTTTTTCTGAACTTTTTCTTTATGACTTTATCTAATTCACTCCTATTGTTAGACATTATTTTTATCTTAATGAACTTTGGAGGAATTGTATTGCCTTCATTTTTCACATTACTTGTGTTTTGCATTGAGACCTCTACATTTAGACTTTTTGTTTTATGCTTAATTTATTCTTTTGAGCTGCATAATAGTGTATGGATTTCATTTCTCCATTTATGAGGCAAGGCAGGTAGAACTATGTGAGTTCAAGACTAGCCTCATCTGCATAGTGAGTTTCAGGCCAAGCAAGGCTACATAGTGAGACCACATTGTAACCAAAACAAAAACAACAAACAAACAACAACAACAGAACTGACTTGTTTTTCATTTATTGATTTATTTAAAACATCCTGTATTGTTTCAGAGAAAGTGCTTGCACTATCCAAAAAGAAATAGACTATTGTGTGGAATTTCAGGGTTGCTTTCCTCAGCTTGACTAATACAAGACATGATTCTTACTACTTCATGATAGAATATTTTCTGAAAAAAGAAATCTGTCGCTACTACTTGCTAGTAAATACACAGTGAAAATATAAAGAGTCACGGAAAAAATGGCCACCCTTAACTGCCAAACATTTTATACCGATGTTAGTATGTACACTAATATATTGGTTTTGTAAGATTTTGAGTGAAAAAGGAAAAGAAGAAAAAAACAACAAACAAATGCAAATCAAAACTTTGAGTAAGATTGGTCATTAATACTGGGTCACAGAAGAAAAAAACAGAGAGACGTATATGGAAGGTAAAATGAATGTGCAGCACATGTGATATCAAGGTGAGGCAGGTACTAGGTAGTTTTTGTCAACTTGATACAATCTAGACTCACTTGGAAAGGAATATCATTGAGAAATTTTCCACATCAGATTGACCTGAGGGTCTGTTTGTGAGGCATTTTCTTGATAGCAATTGAAATAGGGAGGATCCAGCCTACTGTGGGCTGTGCCTGACCCAGGCAGGTAGTTCAGTGTTTAATAAAACAGCAGGTTCAGCAAGACTAAAATGTGTTTCAGTGCTTGCATACATATCAGTTTAACAAACAGATAAGATGCAAAGAAGATATGAATAATGCATGTAAATCACTCATTGAAATGAGTAAATGCTTGCTCATTAAATATTGATAGGGTAAAAAGAGACAAGATAAATTATTCTCAATATCACTCAAAATAGTATTTTTCAGTGAACTTTACAACAAATTGTAAATATTTCCCTCCAATAGGCATGGTGGCATATGATTGTAATCCCAGCACTTGGGAGGCAGAGGCAGGCACAGAGAAACCCTGTTTCAAAAAACCAAAAAAAAATAAATAAATAAATAAAAAATAAAAAAATTATATATATATGTATATATGTATGTATGTATATATATATGTGTGTGTGTGTGTGTGTGTGTGTATGTATATATATATTTCCCTCTATGGGAAAACCATTTAAGACATTAACTTTCACTGGAATTCTTATACTGTGTTTAAGCTTTTAGATGAAGGAAACCTTAATAAATTTCGTGTTCTTTTCTTGATCTCTCCCCTGACATGTTCAACCTTCTCCTATCAGGGTCCAGATAATAAATTTACCTTTCAAAATACTCATGGAGCTTTTCTATCCTAGAGATCAAGGAGTTCATGATCATTCAGCCCCTACTCCAATGTTTCAACGCAGTTATCTCCTTTGAAATACAAAATAGAACATACAAATATAGAGGCCAAATGCCATATTCAAAAAAATCTACTAAGCTAATGATTACTGGTTCTCAGAACAGCAATAAAGAATCTGAAACATCTTCAGAACAATTTAAAATGACATTAAATGAGTTAGTATTGGAAATTTGTGGTAGCTTGAATATTCTTGGCTAAGGGAGTGGCACTATTAGGAGGTGTGGCCTTGTTGGAGTCATATGCTATTGTTGGAGAAAGCGTGCCACTGTGGGAGTGGGCTTTGAGACCCTCCTCCTAGCTATATAGAAGTCAGTCTTCTCCTGTCTGCATTTGGATCAAGATGTAGAATTCAGGTTCCTCCAGGCCCATGTGTGCCTGGATGCTGCCCTGCTTCCTGCCATGATGGTAATGGCAAATAAAAAATTGTAAGCCAGCCCCAATTAAATTTTATCCTTTATCAGAGCTGCCTTGACCATGGTTTCTCTTCACAGCAATGGAGACCCAAAGTAAAGCAACATAAGTATAAAATATCTTGTTGATTTTGTTAGTACCAGTTTTATAAATAAATAAAGCTATATTATAATAGATAGCAGTTAAGTACTGCCTCAAATTCGAGCTTGTCTCCTTTCTCCAGTCAGTTTCTGCATTCTTCCTTTTCCATGTTTTAAGTCTTTATACAACATTTACATAGATTCACATGATATACATATGCAAATATATGTATGTATATGATCTTTCTAAAAAATTTGGCACCATATTCTGCACATGCATTCACAAATGTACTGTGTTTTTAAGAATAATGCATGCGGTTGTAAAAAACAGTTCATTCAACATCAATGATCATATTTCTCTATCCATTCCCTGTAAGTATGTATAGCTTCCAGATTTTTAAAAGAATTATTTATTTTATGTATATAAATACATTGTAGCTGTATTCAGACACACCAGAAGAGGGCATATGATCACTTTACAGATGGTTGTGAGTCACCATGTGGTTACTGGGAATTGAACTCAAAACCTCTGGAAGACTTGTCCCTGTTCCTAACCACTAAGCCATCTTTCCAGCCCTAGTTTCCAGATTTGGACTTGCTAATAGTATGGCAATAATTATATAACATTTTTCTTCTTTTTTTCCTTTCTATGTGATTCTGTCTCATGTAATTTTCTTGTAAAAGGCATTTTTTAACTCATGCAAGGATCTCCTTTGATTGGTGAGATATATGCTTATACTGTCATTCAGGATATATACCTAAGTTTCCCTACTGTGTTTAGCTTAAATTCCATTTAATATTCAATTAATACTTCTTTCTTTTTTCTCTACTTTTAGTTGGCTTGACTAAATCTTCCTCAGCACATATATACACATACACAATACCTTTCACATTTACCATGTATATTTAATAAAATCTAAATTTACTAAACTGGATAAGCTGGTATCTTAAAATAACAGAAATTTATTTTCTCAAATTCTGAAGAGAAAATACAAGCAAATATATGCTCCATATAAGGCCACAGAGAAAGATCTGCTCTCCTCCAAAATTTCTTGGTGTCCCAAGGGCTGCAGGGGAATGACTAAGATATCTGCCTCTGCTGCCACGTGAATTTCTTGCATAGGTTTCTATATTTACATTTGACTAGCTTCCCCATACATCTAATGCTGCTCATCAACTACATTTAGCCTAAGAATAATTTTTATATTATTAGCGATAGCCAATTACTTGGGACTCTAGAAATCCCTTGGTGAGTAACATAAAGTTATTGCCAACAAGTTCTTACTCTGATGCACCCTTCATTTCTCTCAAGTTTCATGGGATTTAAAACAATGTTATTCACTATTAATATAATAAGGATTTTGACTTATAAAAATGTGAAGAACTTTTTATATTAGTCTATATATGTATTCACTTTATAAACCATTCACAGCCTCCCTCCCTCCTCTCCTCTTAGTCCCCCCTTACCAATCCCTCTATTGCTCTTTCCCCTTCTCCTAAGGGAAGGGAAAGACCCACTAGGGTACTACCTTGCTCTGGCACATCTAGTCAAAGGGGGACTAAATGCATCCTTTACCACTGTCAGCCAATGAGGCAGTCCAGTTAGAGGAAGGGTATCCATTGGCAGGCAATTGAGTCAAAGACAATCTGTATTGCAATTGTTACAGAATCCACATAAAGACCAAGCTGCACATTTGCTACAAAAGTGTAGGGAACTTAGGTCCAGCCCCTGAATGCTTTTCAGTCTCTATGAATCCCTCTAGGCCCAAGTTAGTTGTCCCTGTAGGTTATCCTGTGATGTGCTGCCAGGAGCCATGCTTACTTAAATCTCAATGCCAAGAACTCTCCATACCAGGAGTCATCCTCACCTGGCTTTCAATGCCAGGAGACCTCGATACCAGGAGTCCTTCTCACTTAGATCTCCGTGCCAGGAATGATTCCTACATAAATCTCAAAACCCCTTCCTTTTGGAGTTCATCTGTGGATAGGTTACTATAGCAACCCCTTTCCACTTCACCTCCTCATGACCCCCTTTTATCATGCCAAAATTCCAGCAGCTATAACTAGCTTTACCAGAAATTATGAGAAACTGTTTCTTAGAAATGATGCCAACCCCTTGAGCTTGTTCCCCCTTCACCCCTCCCAAACCTTGTAAGCTTCCCTTTATATTGACTTGTGTAAAAATTAAAATTTGACAGCTTGATTTGGATTAGACTTGCTGTCAGTCTCTTTGTGTCTTTGTCCCATCGCCTTTCTCTTAGGTAGCGCCAGGAACCCTGTTGGCTGTCCTACAGGTCAGGACAATGTGCTTTATCCTCTGTCTTTCAGAATCCTATCCCCCACTTTTCCAGAAGACTATACGAGGTCTGCCTCATGTTTGGCCATGGGTATCTGCATCTGTTTCCATATGATGCTAGATGACACCTCTCAAAAGACAGTTTTGCTATGCTCCTATATTCAAGCATAACATATTCAAGCATTACTATCACTAATAGTATCAGGGGTTGGCTCTCTCACATGCGAAGGGTCTCATGTTGGGGTAGTCATTGGTTGGCAGTTCCTCAATCTCTACCCCATCTTTATCTCTGTGCATTTTGCAGGCAGGACAAATTTTAGGTGGAAGGTGTTTTGGGGAGTTTGATGTGCCCCTCCCTTCATTGGAAGTCCTGACCATTTCACCTCTGTTAGGAATCTCAAATAGCATCATTCCCATAGACTCCCCAGAGTCTTTCCCATTCCAGGTCACCAGCCAATCCCAGAGATGTCCATACCAATTTCCCTTCTCACTCTTAGGCCTCTCCCCTACTCCCTGCACCTGATCCCCATCAATGTTACCTTTTTCATCATTTCTCCTATCCAATCTCTCCCTCCCTACACCTCTGAGGAATGTTTTAGTTTTCCTTCTGAGTGATATTCATGCATTCTCTCTTGGGCCCTCCTTACTACTTAGTTTCTTTGGCTCTGTGGATTGTAGCATGGTTATCTTATACTTTATAGCTAATGTCCACTTATAAGTAAGTCTATATGATGTATGTCTTTCTAGGTCTGGATTAACTCACTCAGTATGATTTTTTTCTACTTTCATTCTACTTCCATTCATTTGGGGTGTTGGGTTGTGAAAGATATCCTTGTTCTCGATAGAGCTAAGGCTAGAAGCCCCAGTGACCCTGAAGAGATATTAGGCATTTTGCCTGTTCCTGGACACCAGGCTCCTGTCATGTAACTACAACACCCACAACCCTTTGTAGGGAGGCCATCAGTCCTGTAAGAGCAGCACCCCAAGCCTTCCCACATGTAGATAAGTTATCCTCAAGGTCTCAGACCAAGCCAATAGGAAGTTCCTACTGTCAAACTCTGACCCACCCCAAAACTGTATATAAGGATCCTATACAGAAGGAATAAAGGTGTGAGAATTACTCCATCATCTGAGAACTTCTGTCATAAGAGCTATAACACTGTAGCTTGGGGAAGAGATCTGCTCTCCTGAAAATGCTGCCAGAAGCTCCTCCACACCCCTCATTGGCTAATCAGCCTCCTGCTGGCTCTGCCTCCCCCAACTCAGTGCAGAGCAGCGACTAGTGCAGCCACTTGGAGCAACTGAAATGGCAGTGGTGGAGATGGAGGTGGAGGCAGCTGCAGCAGCTGAGACAGTGGAGGCAATTACGCCTCCCTGTTCGAGTTCTTTCCCCTTTGCCTGACCTCTCACATCTGGGCAGACCAAAGATCTCCATGGAAAGCCACAGTACACAGGCCCACTCCTGCATATTTCATGACGCCTTTATCAGCATGTGCTGTCACTTGAGTTTCTGATCTTAGCCATTCTGACAGGTGAAAGATGGAATCTCGGGGTCATTTTGATTTTGTATTTCCATGATGAATGACGCTGTTTACATTTCTTTAAGGGCTTGAACATTAGAGATTCCTCTGTCAAAAATTTTCTGTTTAGCACTGTACTCTACATTTTAATTGGATTATTTGGTTTTCAGGTGTCTAATTACTTGAGTTTTTCATATATTTTGGATGTTAGTCCTCTAGCAGATGTACGACTGCTGACTATCTTTTCCCATTCTTTAAATTACCATTCAGTCCTATTAATGGTGTTCTTAACATTGTAAAAACCTCTTTAGTTTCACGAAATTCCATTTATGAATTGTTGATCTTAGTACCTGAGCTGTTGATGTTCTGTTCAGGGATTTTCCTCCTGTGCTAATGGGTTCAAGGCAGTTTTTTATTTTCTCTTTTATTAGATTTAGTGTGTATGGTTTTATGTTGAGGCCTTTGATCCACATGGACTTGAGTTTTGTGTGGAGTCAAGCCATGGATATGGGTCTATTTACAATCTCAAATTTAAGTATAAGTAACTATTGACATAACTGACTAGCAGAATACTTGCATGTCATGTGTAAAGCAGGGTTCATTCCTCAGTGCTAGAGAATTAGTTTTTATAATTTTTCTACAAATATAAAAGTGAAACATCACTTTGATAACAAATAATTATTTATGATTTGCATATTTCCCATATAAAATGTAAACCTTACACTTTAAAGAAATATAATATTTGAGACTGTTGTGAAATAATTAATAAATAACAATATAATATTACATAAATCAAAATATCATTTTAGAGGTGGTTCTGAATTAATGTATAAATAAAAACAGGAGTCTGGCATTGTATATTTTTCTGCTTATCTTCTCTAAATGAATAATGTTATAGTACACTGTGTACGTTTACTCTTGTATTATTCAACTGCTTATTTCTCTACCCCCATATCTTATTTCCATCTGCACATGATATTGTAATACTTAGGTCAAGAATCTTCTGTCTCAAGTTTGTGTAAACAATTCCTACCATTTATTCGCATACCTTGCCAATAAATGCTGATCACCCACTGGCTGGGGAGAATAGAGAATAGGGTAAGATGTTTGCCAACCAAAGAAAGGAGAAAGAGGAAGAGGGAGATTCAGATTAGCAGCAAGATGGAGGAATTGGAGCCATAAAGAAGGGTCCACAGAGCCAGATCAATATAAGGTGAGTTACATATCTTTCATGTGGTAGACTTCATATTATAATATAAATTTATAATATTTATAATATTTATAATATAAGGTGAGTTACATATCTTCCATGTGGTAGACTTCATATTGAAAGTGTTACTCTTGTAGATGTAACAATAATAAGAACAGTATAATCAGTTATTTTACATGTATGGATAATGAGAAAACGATAAAAAAATTAATAAATACTAGAGTTAGTCTTTAAATGCAATCTGCCTGGTCAGCATAACATATGTCTGTCTATAATACCAATACTCGCGAGACCGAAACAGGAGGATCTGGAGTTTAAGACTAGCCTGTAAGTGCTTGTCTCAAAAAACAATCAAACAAACAAACAAATACAAATACATGCATCTTGATATCTTCTTTTATATTAATTAATTAAATAAGGTTTTCCATCCTTATTTTTTTACATCTTTGCATAAAATACAAACAGGTTTTGTTGAACATATGCTTTGGACATGGAGAATAGTTAAACAAAGCAAATAAATAAATTTGTGCAGCTATAGCCCTCAGATATTTGACAAAAGTGTCAAAAACACATGTTGGAAAGAAAAGCATTACTGTTTAGTAAATGGTGCTGGGCAAACTGGTTATCCCTTGTCTCTTACCTGTACAAAAACTAGCCCAAAACAAATCAAGGCCCTTCCAAATCTAAAACATAAAAAAATGAAAATTATGAAAAGAAATTATCATATGTCCAAATGCAACAAATTCCAAACCAAAAAATATTTTCAGAATCCTCTCTGAAACTTAAGTCTAGAAATTGTCCAGCTGTGCAACAACTTATGAAGAACAAATTTTCCTATTCTTCACTAATGGAATCTAAATAAATTTTAAAACAACTATCAAAAAACTTTATATTAATAAGAAACCACAGTTCATTTTTAATCTAGACTCTCTTGTATCTTATTTTTTATTATTTTCAATTCCTAGTAATCATTGTTTGCAAGAAGTATGTTTGTATGTTCTCAGAAATGTACATTATATGACTCCCAAGTTTTTTTCTAATATCACATTCCTTTCCCACATCTAAGTTCTATGAAGAAAGCAAACAAAGCAGAAGAGAAAGCATTCACATACTTATATCATGAATCACTGAAAGAAGTTAGACTTCATTTTTGTCAGGAATCTCGTATTGTAGTTTTCTGATACTGCATTGTTGCTTGATTTTTGATTTTTCTATTTTCTAGGCTGAAAACCCCATCTATTTTTGCCATATGCTAATTTTTCATATGCTAAAGTTTAAAACAAAGACAGTGAACATTAATTTATGGAAGTATATTAAAAACTAACTTAAATTTCAAAATGTTTGGAAAAGTTCAAATCTTTTGCAATGATTGTGTAAATACAAACAAGTCAAATAAGTTGAAGGAATATCCATGGCAACATGGCAGGCAACAGTGTGGATGAGCATGTGTGGGAGACGGAGTCTCTGGGTAGAAAAGAAATGAATGAAGGATACTAAGATTTTGTGTCTCACGGGGTTGACAGTGAGGAAAGGAGACAAGAAAGTAATTAGAAAGAAAGCAAGGAAATCTTTGAAGTATCAAAGATCCAGGCATGCAGCCTGAGTCTTCACCTGCAATGAGCTTCAGTGTCCTCAGTTCTGGATGGCAGCAGCAGAATCTCACTACAATTTTTGCATGTTCCATCAATGTGTGTTCCTTAGTTTTCCCCCTTTGGCGAAATCTATTTGCAGTCTATTTTTAGCATCCTGGTTTTATAAAAATGCAGGAAGGTTGCTTAGCCAAGGTTTTCCAAAAGTCTCTGGTACTCTTGTTGCAATGTGAGTAGAGCCTCACAGGAACCATTTGCACACCTCCTCTGTGGCACAGCTTGCTTGTTGCCAGTTGTATTTGAGGCCTTGTATGTATACCCAACCATCATCAGCAAGAGGCACGTGTACAGATCCTTGTCTTCCTGTATTCCCTCAGCAACCTTAAGATTTTGTTACATCAATTAGGTAGTTTCCTACAGTTTTAGGCCCTGGATTTGATCTTTGGCACTTTCCCCCAAAACACATAATCTAAAAATCATTACTATGAAAGAATTAGACTGATGGAAGAAAAGACTCTTAATGGAAGTAAGTTTCACATTGTCAGAGATGGCCATTATAGTTTAATAAAGTAAAACAAACTGAGATACATAAAGAAAAGAACATTAACCACCTTTGAAATAACAATGAAGATATTGGAGAATGACTGAAGTTGCACCTCTGATTACAAAAATACATCACAATATGCAGAACATAATCTAGCATGTGATATGGAAGCAGAGAGCATTTTTTTTTTATTTTTCATCTGGTGCCCTAGAACATTGACTCTACATTAACTTACACTTCACAAATCCTGCTACAACCTTGAATTCTATAGTAACTCACACATTTGAGGAGGACAGGCCTTCAGGTGATGTTTATTTTACAAATGTTTTAGAGACTCCACGGTTGTACCTGTTTTCCCCTCTCTCACTGCACCTTGTCATCATGGATGTGAGAACTTACAGAAAGAATCCCAGAATGCCCCAACCTCCTTCCCCCTCATCAATGTCTCATGATTCAGCTCCAGTTTCTCCTTGCCTGAGCCTTGACACCTTTCCCAAAGCCGAAGCTGGTAAATCTGTTTCTGCTCTGCAATTCACTTGACTATGCAAAAGTGTCTCTTTCCAATAAAGTTTTCCTCACTTCTAATTAATCCAAGATCAAAGTATTATGGGGGTATAAAATTGAACATGATAGATATATAAGGATGTGGAAGACATCATAGACCACTTGAAAAATGCAATGCTATTTCCCAGTGACAGTGAAAGACCTTATACAAGCTGGAAGAAGGAGAGGGTGCAGGCCGTGGGACACTTGCTGCCCAGGTTCTGCATGGCACCTAGTGCTAGCTGATATAGACCAGCCTGTGATATAGATTCCAAAGGAACACATGAGCTAATGCATTACAGGAGGTTTTGGAGCAGATTACAATCTTTGGTTGATTGCAAATTTTCTTGAATTCATATAGACTAGAGACAGAAAGAAAAGTTAAGGAATTTAGGAGAACTTTATATTGGCTGCACACTTGAAACTTCTAGGTCCATGGGTCCTAATAGTTTCAGGAGGGAAGAGGTCCTGAGACCAAGATAGAGTGGAATCACACCCTCAGGTATATGCAGGTAGTGATATTTAGGCTGTGGCTTGATAGGAGTACTTATCTGGAGTCCTTTTGACCTGTGAGAGGTGGATACAGGTTTTTACTCCCCAGAACTTATAAGAATTTTGTAGTTTATTAAAAAAAAGACAAGAATTTTAGACATATTAGTATTACCATTGTTTATGATCTGAACTGAATTGAACTTGGTAGCAGAAGCACCAACCCTTTGAGCCATAGTAAAATCTTGGAGATCTAAACAAATGACTCAGGTTAAATTAGTACTGTGTCCAGAAAGCTGGGTATATACAGTAGAAAGAGATATTTTAAAATTACAATTAAGAAGCATTTTTAAGCCTATTTTGGTGAGGCAGAGTAGAGCAGTCACCCAAAATTGTCCACCATTTGTGCAGAGCCCTGGTGGTAGGTGATGTATGGGACAGTTCTTTGCTCAGTGGTTAATGTTACTACAATCCAGGTAGAGTTTTTGGTGCCCATCATTTTCTTTGGAGATCTTAGGGTCACCACTAGAATGTAATATGTCTGTCTACCATGGGAAACTTGTTCATCAAACAATTTACATGCCACCTTCAGCATATCTCTGAAGAGTTTGAGGATAATTTTTTATTAACTATACATATATCTGATTTTAAACAAACTTTTGTTTAAGTTACTTGCTTTAACTCCAAGTGTACTCTTTGGTTGATGGTTTGGTCCCTGGGACTTAGTGACTCATATTGTTGTTCCTCCTATAGCGATGCAAACCCCTTCAACTCCTTTGGTCTTTTCTCTAGCTCATCCATTGGGAACCCTGTACGACTATGAAGTTTACATCTCCATCCCTGTTAAGTTTGAGTATTAAAATTTTGATATTAACTGAAGATATTTTGTCATCAAAATACGTGCAGTCCATCAGGACACTGGGAACTTTACTTTTCTGATCCTTTTTACAGTGCAACAACATAGAAAATCAGTTTCTCATAGAACTCAGTTTATCCAAGGAGTTATAATTTAATGAAGTTAGCAAAGACAAAGAGGCTAGACATATATCTTCAAGTAGTTACAGTCAACATGAGTAGATCTTAGGAATTTATAAAGACAATAGTGATAGCAAAGCATGAAGAAATCTTAGAAATAAATAATTTTGAAGACTGGAAAGTAGTCACTTTTGGGATTGCCAAGTAGAGAAAGTTGAGCTCTAAGAAATTTAAAGAATGTTTATTTGTATGATTGAAGAAATTGTTATAATCCAGAAAAATTGAAAATCAAGTGTGCCAAAATTTTTGGTCATTGAGCTGTACTGAGGCCAAATCATTTGCAGCAACACAGTGAGGCTTTACTGCAATTGCTGAGTCCAAGGAGAAAGGAAAAAAGGGTGCAAAATGAACACCACCAAAGAAAGTGTTCCAATATGTTCCCAGAGGTACCTCAGAGAAAGAAGAAAATGAGGTAGATGGGAAAAGGTATTAGTGAGGGTTGTCTAGAGTCATAGAACTTAGGGAATGTCTCTCTATATTAAGGGAATTTATTGTGATATCTTATAGTCTGTAGTCAAGTTAACTCAACAATCCTCAGCTGTGAATGGGAAGTCCAAGAGTTTAGTAGTTGTTCAGTCCCACAAGGTAGTTGTTTCAGCTAGTCTTCTGTAAAAGTAGGTTCTAACAGATATGTTGACAAATAAATGCAAGCAGGCAAAGAAGAATGAATCTTCCTTCTTCTATTGTCCTGATGTGGGTATTCAGCAGAAGGTATGTCCCAGATTAAAGATGTGTACCACCATACCTGGGACTGGGACTTGCTTTGTCCCAGGCTAATCTTGTACTCAGAGATCTCCTTGCCTCAGTCTCCAGGGATTAAAGGAATGTACTACCTGGCATGGGTCTAAGCTTTTCATGATCCTTATGCCACAAGATCTCCATGCCAAGATCCAGGTCAGAAACTTATGTCTTCCAGCCTCAAGATCTAGATCACAAATAAGTCCTCCAATTTGGGATGGTAGTTCATTCTGGATATAGTCAAGCTGACAACAAGGAATAACCATTACAAAAGACAAAATTCCCAGATCAGAACTCTACCTGAGAGATCATTTTAATATCATAGAAGTCATGGGGACATAGAGAAGCCGGGGGACTGCAACTTCTAGGGAACTCAGGGAAACTCTAGCAGGGAGCTGAGAGCCATGAGAGATCAATAGAGGAGAGGAGAAAGAAACTGAAGAGGCAAACTGAGTGAGGCTTTTGAGAAAAAGGAGGGTTCCAAGACAGGGAGATGAGTAAGTGTCTCAGTACAAAATTGTTCATGTGGTGGCACCACTGAGATCATAGTAAGTTCTAGGAGCCAGAGAGAGGAAACTTACCAAGTAGTTGTTGAGAGAGAAGGATAGTTAAAGCAGGTGGATAGAAAAAGCAGCTGAAGAGGCAGACTCTAGAATTTGGAGTCAAATATGGTATGTGGCAGAAGCAAGCAGAAACATGCATGCATATCTTAAGAGAGGATAAATAGAAACTTGGTGTGCAGAAGCTGAATCCCTTGGAAGGGAACTCATATATGCCACGTCTGTGGTTTGGGCACCAGATGAATGAAAATGAGAACATAAATGCTACTAGGTTTGGTGGAGGAGCTTTTATTGTAGATATAAAAGAACAACCAGAAGCATCTGCAAGGGTCCACAGTAAACATGTATAGCAATGTGAACTGGACCATGAGAGGAAAGACGGTTCGTGAGAGAGCAGAATAAGGAGGATGGGCAAACAAACCAAAGGAGGGGCCATGAACCAAGAGGCCAAAATTGCATAACCAACAAAATTGTAGAAGAAAACTTCCCCAATCTAGAGAAAGAGATGCCCATGAAGATACAAGAAGCCTTCAGAACTCCAAACAGACTGGACCAGAACAGAAACTCCTCCCGGCACATAATAATCAAAATACCAAATTCACTAAACAAAGAAAGATTATTAAAAGCAGTAAGGGAAAAAGGGCAAGTAACATATAAAGGCAGACATATCAGAATCATACCAGACTTCTCACAAGAGACGATGAAAGCTAGAAGATCCTGTGGGCAGACCTTATGCAGACCCTAAGAGAACACAAATGACAGCACAGGCTACTATACCCAGCAACACTCTCAATCATCATAGGTGGAGAAACCAAGATATTCTATGATAACCAAATTTGCACAATGTCTGTCCACAAATCCAGCCCTACAAAATATAATAGATAGAAAATGCCAACACAAGGAGGAAAACTACACCCTAGAAAAAGCAAGAAAGTAATCTTCTTCCAACAACCCAAAAGAAGATACCGACACAAACATAAAAATAACATCAAAAATAACAGGAAGCAATAATCACTACTCCCTAATCTCTTAACAACAATGGACTCAACTCCCCAATAAAAAGATATAGACTAACAAAATATTTCTCGTGTAAATCTTCAATTTTATCAGAAAATGTTTCTAATTCCCCTTTTAATTAATTTAGTAACATTTTTATGTCTAATACATTTTATCTGCATTATTTTTTATGATAATCTTCAATTTTAATGTCTTTCTATATACTTCCTCTATTTTATCAGAAATGTTTCCAATGTAAATCTTTGATATTATTGCAAATGTTTCTAATTCCACCTTCAATTAATTTAGAAAGAGTTTCTACTTCAATCATTTTTTAATGTAAAATTTTCCAAGAAATAGTCAATTTTAGCGTATTTGTCTATTTATTTCTTGAAATTTACCAGAAATATTTTCCATGTAAATCTTTAATGTTATCTGAAAATGTTAATAATTCCACCTTCAATCAACTTAGAATTATCTTTATTCCTATCATTTTATCTATATAATTTCCATGATAATCTTTAATTTTAACATGTTTTTATATATAATTCTACAATTTTATCAGAAATATTTTCCATGTAAATCTTCAAGTTTATGAGAAAATGTTTATAATTCTACTTTTAATCAACTTAGGAATACTTTTATGCCTACCATTATTATATTTATATATTCTAATGTGTTTTTATACATTTTTCTATAATTTTATAAGAAATATTTTCAACGTAAATCTTCAATTCTATCATGAAATGTTTCTATCCCATATTTCAATTAATTTAGCAATGTTTTACATGTCTACTATTTTACTCCTTAATTTTCCATGGAAAATTGTCAATTTTAACGTGTTTATCTGAAATATTTTCCATGTAAATCTTTAATTTTATCATAAAGTATTTTTACTTCCCTTTACATCCCTTTTCAATAAATTTTTTAAAAGTTAAAATAAATAAATAAATAAATAAATAAACAAATAAATAAATAAATAAATTCCTTGCCCATAGCATCCAACAGCAACATGGATCATGAAATTCTAAATGGTTTCCAGTGGTAGCACAGTTATGAACATCCACACAGTCACTGTTGGCAGCACAGATCATGAACATCAACATGCTTCTCTGCCAGCAGTACTGGACCATGGTAATCAACATGGAATCTGGAAGCCACATCATGTACACCAATATGGCCTCTAGTAGCAACATGGACCTTAGAAGTCCCTTGAGGAGATTCAATTCAGTAAATGAACCTCTCTTCATTTCTGGTATCCTGCTGCTGTTCAAAATAGGGATGATCTTGTATTCTGGGGGCAGAAGGCACATGACCTCTAGGCTGCTGCATATTACTCTGCCCTTGCCACTATCTGCCCTGCTCATCACCCTGGGCACAATTGTTTTGTAGGCCACAGGCAGTACCTACCTCATCCAAGCTCCCCTCCCCAAATCAGGGCAACAGAGCCAGTGGCACCATTAACAGGGAAGGTCCCACGCCACAGGATGGTCCACAGGTGAGTGATGACCTCACCCAATGAGTGGGAATGGGGCAAGACAGGACTGGTGGTAGCCTGAGCCTCCCAGGTCCTTGAGAACTAGGCCCACTCAGAAATGACATGATCCTTTCTTCAGAGTCCATATTCCATACCCATCACCTCCTCCAAGGCATCTCTAATTCTGCCTCTCATCACTTCTGCATCTTACCATCTTTCTCATCTTTCTATTTCATATTCATTTACAAAGGTGGCATTGAAATCTGCTGTGTGTCACATGCTATATTAATTTTCACAAATAGCTTTACATGCAAATTCTTAACGCAAGGAGTTACTGATTTGTTTCAAGGTCGTGAAATACTACAAATACTGGAATATTGCTGAGACTCATCTTGGAAGCTTCTAAGAATGAGAGATATTGAAGTTTTCTGTGACAACCTCCTTCCTCCCCACCCAAAATATTCCAAACAGGAAGCTACTGAAAAGATTCCTTTATGACGATCCATCCCATATACAGACACAGACACCAAAACCAGCCACTGTTGTGAGTGCAAAGATGTGCTTGCTGACAGGAACCTGATATAGCTGCCTTCTGAGAGAGACTCTGCCCGAGCCTGACAAATACAGAGGCCCATGATCACAGCCAACCATTGGACCAAGCTCCGGGTCTCCAATAGAAAAGTTAGAGAAAGGACTGAAAGAGTTGAAGGACTAAACCACCAACCAAAGCGTATACATGGAACTACTCATGGCTCCAGCTGCATATGTAGCAGAGGATGGCCTTCTCAGGCATCAGTGGGAGAAGAGGCCATTGGTCCTGTGAAGACTTGATGCCCCAGTATAGGGAAATGCCAGGGTAGGGAGGCAGGAGTGGGTGGGGGGTGGGGGGGAGAGCATCCTCATAGAAGTAGGGCTGGGGATGAGATAGAGGTTTCCAGGAAAGGGGATAACATTTGAAATGTAAATAAATAAAATATTCAATATAAAAAATCTTCATATCATAAAGACTTCAATCACTTTGAATTAGAAAATTAGTAATATATGCAAATAATTCATATGAAGATTAAAAGTATTTAGATGGAAAAATGTGCTAAAGTTGCTGAAATGCAGCTCTTTATAGCTGATGGCTTCTGGTAGAGGATAAGGGGAAAGGATTAATTTTACTTCAGAGGATGGCTACTATGATTTGACTATGCTCCAGTGAGTATATGGGCAACACCAATTATACTTGTTGACATTTATCACTCCTTTTCTGTTCTTTTCTTTTGTGGGGGTGGGGGTAGGGCAAGGATAGGAGGGTCAAATTTGGAAAAATAGGAAGTGAGTTTGATCAGGGTGCTTTGTACGAAATTCCCCCCCCCCAAAAAAAAATATATATATTATGTTGGAAATAAAACAGACTGAACAAGTTGTGAGATACACACCAGAAAGCACACTCTCCATGGCCCCTGCTTCAGTTCCTGCCTCCAGGTTCCTCCCTTGAGTTCCCACCCTTACATCCTTGGTAATGGGCTACAAGCCATAATAAAAATCTTTTCCCCCACACCTTTAAAAGAATTTTTCTTGAAATTATAAAATCATAAAAGTGTGCCCTTCCCCCCAGCCTTGAGTTGGCAAGACCCCAGGGGGTTTTTGCACCATGCTGGAGCCAGCCTCTGGCCTCACTGTATTTGCATTTCCATGCCAGAACCTTGAGGAGTTGATCACCTACTGAGCTTACTTTGCAAAAGAATCCAGCAGAAACAAAGCAACAGAACTCAGCTGAAACAAAGGATGGGCCTTTATAATCTCAGAACTGAAAATATAGCATTGAACCTTGATCAAAAAACTTTGTCTTAGTACTTTATTTCTCTCCCTGTCTGTCCTACCCAGCCCCAGCTTTCCTTCCAGGTGTAACCCATTAGACCAAGCTGTGGGACAGCAACCTAAAAGTTTTGCCAGAATTTAAGGACATATTTGGTAAATAAATAATAAAAGTTCAGAACTCAGACTATATAAAGAACTTTCATAATTCTATTATATAAATATACATACATATATATATATATATATATACTTATGTATTATATATATATATAATACAAAATACCTAAAGGGCTTACTTACATTAACATCTTTCGTAGAAGATAGAAGATAGACAAAGAACTAAGAAACATTTGAGATCTCAAAAGTTTTAGTCATTATGTACATGGAAATACATTTTGAGAAGGAGTAGATAGCTTGTCTAGAATTGCTATAACTGAAATAATACCATGACAGAATGAACTGGGTTCCCCTTTAATTGCTGGTGGGTATGTACAATAGTACAACAATATTCATGCTATTTAAAAGGCTGAAATTCACATGTATGAATAAACAGATATAATGAGTCTTTGTGTTAAGTGAGAGCAACTGGAAACAGTCATATTTCCAATCGTGTAACGTGTCAATTGGTAAATACAGAAAGACAGAAAGGAGATTGCAGGTTTCCAGGGGACTGTGGGCTACAGATGAGCAATTGTGTATAAGCATAGACTTATTTTTCAAGTGACAAATGGCTGCCTAGCACTGATAATGTGCTAGATGTTATGAAATTGTTTATATTTAAATGCTTTTAATTTATCTTTTAAGAAAGCATGGCTTGTACAATATTTTAAAGTCATGTTGTGGGGGATTGGTCTGGTGATACTATGTATTCAAATGCTAAATACAATCTGTTGGTTTTTCTACCCAGGTCCATCTGCCTACTCCACAGCACAGGTCACCTGTCTGCCCGCCCACGCGGGCCACGGGGATGCGGTGGAGATGTGGGCCGCAATGAGATACACCAGGCAAAACAGTTCCACGTGGGACTTTATTTAAGATGAGGAAAGGGGTAGCGGGCGGGAAGAAGGAAGGAAAGAAAGAGAGAGGGGGAGAAACACTACCCAGTCATATACAGGTGATGATGTAAATTACAGGTAAAGGTAGGCCATTGAATTCTCAGTAAATGGTGGCTATTGCCTTGGCAACAGGCCTATAGTTCTAATTGTCACCTATATGACCTCACAGGCCTCACAGGTCTCGGTACTAACACAATCCCCCTCCAAGACCTGGTTGCCATTCAAGAAGCAGATTCTCCCATATACAAAGAATCTTTTTGTTTGTTTGTTTGATTGATTCACCTGAATCTATTTCAAGAAAGAATAAGCTAGTCCTTAATAATTCCTGCTCTTCAAGGTCTGTCAGAATATCCTGAGCCAGAAGGCTGAAGGCTGATGATCCAACTTCTTGCTGTTTCTACAGCTTGTCTCAGTTCTGGAGGTTGTGTTAGGCTTCCTATGTTTTCAGATAATATTGGACATTCCCAGATTCCTGATGGGGTTGAAACACTGGTTATAGTGTCATAGCCAACACTAGGCTATTTAACATTGAGAGAAGATATTTAAGAGGATAGTTTTCAGATAGTATACAAGCTAGACAAGACATAACATATGGATTTATAAGCCTTTAAGTCAGGATAGATAACAGTGTTATATTTAATTGACAAAAAAGATGGACTGGGTATTAGGTCTATCTTGTACTTTATAAATTACAGAATGATAATAGTTATACTCAGCTTATATTTGAGAGAAAAGCTTTTTTTTTTTTTATTGAACAGAAAAGGTGAAATATGGCAGAACCCTCCCCTTAGGAATAAAGATTTCAGGAGACCAATCACTGGGTGAGGAGTAGGCAGTATTTCCAGGACAGAGAGAGGAAGAGGGGAGGCAGGAGGAAGATACTTGCTTTATGGACAGGGACAGCTTGGGCATGTAACTAACAAGTACCCCAGTTTAGGTGTCGAATCCTGGAGGAATTTATATTTAATATGCTTACAAAATTAACATGCTAGTTGTTGTATCCAGTGATTGAGTTACGTGTTAATTCTGAACTAAAAAAGAAAAACAAAAGAAAAAAGAAAAAAATATATAGCCAAAGATGTAAGCTGGCATGTTGCAAGTATTCAGTTCATTTGTTAAATAAATAAATTATCATTTTCTTTAGCGCATCTAGAAATTATAATTCTAGATGATTTCAATTACTTAAAAGCTGAATATTATTGTGTACTTGTACCAGATTTTTGTCATCTATTCATCAGTTAATGGACATCTTGGGAAATTAGGAAATTTGAATGTAAATGGATAGATCTAGAAACAATCACATTGAGTGGGGTATCAAACACCAAAAGATAAATATTGCATGGTTTCTCTTGTATTGAATATTAGCTCTAAAGCTTTAGATGGTGTGTTTCGATTGGAATAGTCAAAGAGGTTAAAGGACCAGGAGGGAGAAGGGCATCTCTCAAGATTTAGAGAGTGTAGTATTATGAATAGATAACTAGATAGCAGGGAAACTAGAATAGGAAGGAGGAGGGGGAGGAATGGAAAAAGATAATGGAGAGAAATATGAAGAGTGAAAAGTAACACTTACATGCCTTTTTAAAAGCCATGTGAAAACATACCACTATAGAAGCTTCCTTAAATATATGCATATATGAAATGGAAAGCATACAATTTGTTTTGCTTTAAATATAAAAGAAATAAGAGAAATTAATCCTAGGTGTATACATAGAAATTTGCTGCATGAAGTCAAACTCACACTTTTCTTATTTTATTTGAGTAGTGTACTACTTAAAACAATAATAGCATTGATTAAATGCATAGAAATAGCTTAATTCATATTATTATTCAACCTGAATATTATTCAAACTGAAATTCTGAAATAAAGAAAAAATATTCCAACATGATTTTAAGAAAGGCCTTGATATCATACAACTTATGCAAAGAATGTAGTAAGATACATTATCATTTTTAGTATTTTCTATAGATTTGTTTGAGAGAAATCATGAGAAAAACATAAAAAAATTCTACAGCAGTGTAAATACACAACGTGTTTATATTTATAAACAACCACAAAAGGCTTCAATGTAAGACTGATAGCATCTCTGAGAAAGCTGAGTGGAAGGTGAACAAGGAACATTATCTTCCTCATTCATATTTTTCAATGAATAAATTATTATTTCTATTTCAGAGAGAAGTACACATTTTATGGATGAAAATAATAATTAAAACTGTGGTTGCCTATGAACTTACTGTGAGCTGTGGATGGGGCAGAATACATACTGTTCTTCCCACAAGGTGTTCCTCTAGAAAAGTTTCCTAGAAAGAATTGAATGAATTGTGATATTTAAATGAACTGACACCAAGAACATGAAACAAATGACCTGACATGTCTATATTATCTCTGTAGGAATATATTCTCGTGCCTTTTTCACTTGATCAAAGATTAAAAGATGGATTCCCTTCCTGTACTTGTATTTTCTTATGCTAACTGTAAACATGTTTTGCTAGCTTTAATAATAAAAGTGAGAAGTGCTTTGTTTGTACAACTTAGGAGTTCAGAAACCTGAAGTACCCTAATTAGTCTCCACTCAGATATTTGGAATATGTCCTTTGATGCTCCAGAGCTAGCCTCACTGACCACAGGAGAGGTCAACACAAAACCACACTAAAATTCAGGATACAGGTGATCTGGTACACTTTCTCTAATCTTAGTACTAAGCAGGTTGAAACAGGTTATAAATTTGATGTGGACGACATGGTAAGATTCAAACCAACACAGGCTCTCAGGCTCTATAAGGAGATATTGTTTCAACAACAACAACAAAACATAAAACAATCAAATATCTGTTCTGACAGAATGTTTTCAATAAATCCTTTTATCTAATGTTGCCATTCTATGTAGCAGGGTGAACCTGACATAGTAGAGCATAAAATGAGGTGACTAATAACCAGGTTTATTCAGGGTATTAGACAGTTTATATTCCAAGAACATTCTGAGGGTTAAGCAAGGTCCTTTGAGCAATGCTCATGTGAATTCATGTTGGATACAGCCAAAAGGGAAAGGTCATACAACTTCAAGCTATATATAGTCAGGAGGACAACTTGTGTATGGAAACATCATTCTGAATAATAATGGGTAGGATAATAGGTGATTTAAAGCAAACCCACTCCTACTACTACCTGTAAGAGGGAAAAATGCTCATTCCAAGAACAATGCAAGTTATGGAGAAAAGGAGATTATAAGACTCTTGTCTTACTTACTTTGAGTTTTCTTTTTGCCTTATAGAAATTGTGTGGTTTCATAAGGTCCCATTTATCAATTGTTAATCTTAGAGCATGAGTCATTTTTATTCTGTCCAGGAACCTGTACCAAGGAACTCAAGGTTATTGCCTACTTTCTCTACGAGATTTATTGTCTCTAGTTTTATTTTGAGGTCCTTGATCAACTTGGACTTGAGTTTTGTGCAGGGTGACAAATATGGCTCTGTTTTCATTCATTCATTCTGTCATGTAGACGTCCAGTTAAATCAACACCATTTGTTGAAGATGTTTTCATTTTTCCATTGTGTGCTTTTAGCTTATCAAAAATCAAGTGTCTATATGCCTGTCGGTTTATTTCTTGATATCCTATAGTTTTCTTATTGCTCTAGCTAGAACTTCAAGTATTATATTTAATAGATATAGAAAGAGTGAATAGCCTTGTCTTTGGTTTTAGTGGAATTGCTTTAATTTTCTCTTTATATAGTTTGATGTTGGCCATTGTCTTGCTGTGTGTTGTTTTGATTATGTTTAGGTATGTGTTCTGTATCCCTAATTTCTCTAACACATTTAAAATGAAGGGGTATAGGATTTTATCAAAGGCTTTTTCAGCATCTATTGAGTAAATCATGTGGTTTTTTTTTTATTCGATATATTCTTTATTTATATTTCAAGTGAGTTTCCCTTTCCTGGATACCCCCTCCCGAAAGTCCCATAAGTCCTATTCCCTCCCCCTGTTCCCCAATCCACCACTTCCCACTTCCCTGTCCTGGTATTCCCCCACACTGCTGCACTGAGCTTTTCCAGGACAGGGGGCCACTCCTTCCTTCTTCTTGGACATCATTTGATAAGGGCATTGTTTCTTGAGTATTCCAAGCTTCTAAGCTAATATCCATTTATCAGTGAGTGCATACCATGAGTGTTCTTTTGAGACTGGGTTAACTCACTTAGGATGATGTTCTCCAGATCCATCCATTTGTCTAAGAATTACATGAATTCATTGTTTCTAATGACTGAATAGTACTGCACTGTGTACATATACCAAATTTTCTTTATCCATTCCTCTGTTGAGGGACATCTGGGTTCTTTCCAGCTTCTGGCTATTATACATAGGGCTGCTATGAACATAGTGGAACATGTATCCTTATTACATATTGGGGAATCCTCTGGGTATATGCCCAGGAGTGGTATAGCAGGGTCCTCTGGAAGTATCATTACCAGTTTTCTGAGGAACTGCCAGACTGACTTCCGGAGTAGTAGTACCAGCTTGCAACCCCACCAGCAGTGGAGGAGTGTTTCTCTTTCTCCACATCCTCATCAGCACGTTTTCTCTTGACTTTTTGATCTTAGCCATTCTGACTGGTGTGAGGTGAAATCTCAGGGTTGTTTTGATTTGCATTTCCCTGATGACTAAGGATGTTGAACATTTCCTTAGGTGCTTCTCGGCCATTTGATATTTCTCAGGTGAAAATTCTTCGTTTACCTCTGTACCCCATTTTTAAGGAGGATATTTGGCTCTCTGGAGTCTACCTTCTTGAGTTCTTTGTATATCTTGGATATAAGCCCTCTGTCAGATGTAGTGTTGATTAAGATCTTTTCCCAATTTGTTGGTTGCTGTTTTGTCCATTTGACAATGTCCTTTGCCTTACAGAAACTTTGTAGTTTTATGAGGTCCCATTTGTCAATTCTTGATCTTAGAGCATAAGCTATTGGTGTTCTGTTGAGGAAAATTTCCCCTGTGCCCATGTCCTCAAGGGTCTTCCCCAGTTTCTTTTCTATTAGTTTCAGTGTGCCTGGTTTTATATGGAGGTTCTTGATCCACTTGGACTTGAGCTTAGTACAAGGAGATAAGAATGGATCAATTTGCATTCTTTTGCATGCTGACCTCTAGTTGAACCAGCAACATTTGTTGAAAAGGCTATCTTTTTTCCCCTGGATGGGAATCATAGAGAAGAGGATCATTAGAACATCAACTCAAATTTAGATCATTAGCCAACCTAGTTCCAGGTTCAGGGACAGACTGTATATCTAGGGAGGAAAATAAGCAGTGGTAGATCTGGACACCTTATATCTTCCTTTGGCCTTTTTTTTTTTTACATGTTTACTCACACATAAGTTTACACAACAGAGATACATAAACACATACAAAGAAATTTTCAGGACTTACAGATTCCAGCCTATAATCCCAGGGACTACATTGAGCAAAATCACTTTAACAAAATGTGCAGTAGAAGGATTAAAAATTTCACACTAATGTTTCAGAACCATTTTCCCAGGATTTACATATATAATATGCTTACTGGAGGCATGGGTCTTGGGCCCTGTGGGAAGTCAGCAGATCCCATCTCTGCACACAGGTGGACAGGACAGGCAACCCCAGGTACCGAGATATCCCGAGTTTAAGACTTCTGGTGATGCAGATCACAGAGCTGTGGGCTACCACCTGCTTCTGGTTCATCTGTGAGCCAGCCAGGCATGGGTCCTGTGCTCTGCGGGATCCCCACCACAATCTTCATGCCCTGACAGAGCAGAGAGGCAGCACCAGGTTTGGTCCACAGAGACAACCCAAGTATAACATTGCCTGGGGCAGAACAGACCAGGGCGCCAACAACACCCAAGAGGAGGGCAGGAAAACATCAGTCTGTGCCAGGGAAAACTCAGTAATCCAGCTGTGTGGAAATAGCCTTAACAGGAGATTCAAGCACCAGCCAGTGACAACAAGACATACTAACACCAGAGATAACCGGATGGCAAAAGGCAAATGTAGGAATCTTACCAACAGAAATCAAGGAAATATGATACCATCTGAACCCAATTCTCCAACATCAACAAGTCTGGGATACCCCAACACACTAGTAAAACAAGATTTGTATGTAAAAATCACTGGTCATGATGATGTTAGAGGAACACATGAAGGGCATAAATAAATCTCTTAAAGAAATTCAGGAGAAAACAGATCAAAAGGTAGAAGCCATTACAAGGGAAACAAAAAAAAAATCATTGAAACAAATGCAAGAGAATATGGGTCAAAAGATAGAAGCCAATAAGGAGGAAATGCAAAAATCACTTAAAGAAATACAGGAGAACTTGGGTAAAGAGGCAGAAGTCATGAAAGAGGTAACACAAAAATCTCTTAAAGGATTACAGGAAAATACAAACAAGCAAGTGAAGGAACTGAGCAAAAGCATCCAGGATCTAAAAATAGAAGTAGAAACAACTAGGAAATCGCAAAGAGAGACAACTTTGGAGATAGAAAACCTTGAAAAGAAATCAGGGGACAGAGATGCAAATATCAACAACAGAATACAAGAGATAGAAGAAAGAATCTCAGATATTGAAGATACCATAGAAACCATTAACTCAACAGTCAAAGAAAATGCAAAATGCAAAAAGCTTGTAACCCAAAACATCCAGGAAATCCAGGATAATATGAGACAACCAAACCTAAGGATTATAGGCATAGATGAGAGTGAAGATTTACAACTTAAAGGGCCAGCAAATATCTTCAACAAAATTATGGAAGAAAACTTCCCTAATCAAGAGAGAGATGCCCATGAATATACAAGAAGCCTACAGAACTCCAAACAGACTGGACCTGAGCAAAAATACCTCCCATCACATAATAATCAAAACCCTAAATGTGCTAAACAAAGAAAGAATATTAAAGGCAGTAAGAGAAAAAGGCCAAGTAACATACAAAGGAAGACCTATTAGAATTACACCAGACTTCTCACCAGAGACCATGAAAGCTAGAAGATCCTGGGCAGATCTCATGCAGACTCTAAGAAAACACAAATGCCAGCCAAAACTACTATACCCAGAAAAACTCTCAATCACCATAGATGGAGAAACCAAGATATTCCATGACAAAACCAAATTTACACAATATCTTTCCACAAACCCAGACCTACAAAGGATAATAGGGAGAAAACACCAATGCAAGGAGGGAAACTCCACCCTGGAAATAGCAAGATAGTAACCTTCTTTCATCAAACCCAAAAGAAAATAACCAATAAATTACAAAAAACAACATCAAAAATGACAGGAAGTGATAATCACTATACCTTAATATCTCTTAACATCAATGGATTCAATTCACCAATAAAAAGACATAGACTAACAGACTGGATACATAAACAGGACCCTACATTTTGCTGCATATAGGAAACATACCTCAGTGTCAAAGACAAACACTACCTTAGAGTAAAAGACTGGAAGACTATTTTACAAGCAAATGGTCTCAGGAAACAATCAGGAATAGCCACGCTAATATCAGATAAAATTGATTATCAACCTAAAGTCATCAAAAGAGACACAGAGGGACACTTCTTGCTGGTCAAAGGAAAAATACACCAAGAAGAACTCTCAATCCTGAACATCTATGCTCCAAATGCAAGGGCACCCCCATTCATAAAAGAAACTTGTCTAAAGCTCAAAGCACACATTGCACCTAACACAATAATTGTTGGTGACCTCGACATTCCACTCTCCTCAATGGATTGATCAGAAAAACAGAAACTAAACAGGAACACAGTAAAACTAATTGAAGCTTTGGACGTTTTAGATTTAACAGATATATATAGAACATTTCACCCTAAAGCAAAAGAATATACAAATATACCTTTTTCTCAGCACCTGGTGGTACCTTCTCCAAAATCGATCATTAATTGGTCACAAGACAGACCTCAACAAATATAAGAAGATTGAAATAATCCCATGCCTCCTATCAGATCATTATGGAGTAAAAGTGGTCTTCAATAGCAGCAAAAACAACAGAAAGTCCACATACACATGGAAACTGAACAATACTCTACTCAATGACACCTTGGTCGAGGAAGAAATAAAGAAAGAATTCAAAGACTTTTTAGAATATAATGAAAATGAAGACAAAACATACCCAAATCTATAGGTCACAATGAAAGCAGTGCTAAGAGGAAAAGTCATAGCTCTTAGTGCCTCCAAAAAGAAAATGGAGAGAGCATACACAACAGCTTAACAAGACACCTGAAAGCCCTGGAACAAAAATAATCTAATTCACACAGGAGGAGTAGAAGACAGGAAATCATCAAACTCAGGGCTGAAATCAATCAAGTAGAAACAAAGAGAACCATACAAAGAATCAACAAAACCAGGAGCTTGTTCTTTGTAAAAATCAACAAGATAGATAAACCCTTAGCCAGACTAACCAAAGGGCACAGAGACAGTATCCAGATTAACAAAATTAGAAATGAAAAGGGGGATATAACAACAGAAACTGAGGAAATTCAAAAAATCATCTGAACCTACTACAAAAGCCTATACTCAACACAACTAGAGAATTTGGAGGTAATGGACAGGTTCCTAGACAGATACCAAACACCAAAATTAAATCAGAATCAAATAGAAAATCTAAATAGTTCCATAACCCCTAAGAAAATAAAGGGGGTCATAGAAAGTCTCCCAACCAAAAAAAGCATGGGACCAGATGGCTTCAGTGCAGAATTCTATCAGACCTTCAAAGAAGACTTAACACCAATACTCTTCAAACTATTCCACAAAATAGAAACAGAAGGAACACTACCCAACTCGTTCTACGAAGCCACAATTACGCTGATACCAAAACCACACAAAGATCCAACAAAGAAAGAGAGCTTCAGGCCAATTTCCCTTATGAATATTGATGCAAAAAAATTCTTGCCAACCGAATCCAAGAACACATCAAAATGATCATCCACCATGATCAAGTAGGCTTCATCCCAGGGATGCAGGAATGGTTCAACATAAGGAAATCCATCAATGCAATCCACTACATAAACAAACTCAAAGAAAAAAAAACACATGATCATTTCATTAGATGCTGAAAAAGCATTTGACAAAATTCAACATTCTTTCATGCTAAAAGTCTTGGAAAGAACAGGAATTGAAGGCCCATACCTAAACATAGTTAAAACAATCAAACCGGTAGCCAACATCAAACTAAATGGAGAGAAACTTGAAGCGATCCCACTAAAATCAGGGACAAGACAAGGTTGCCATCTCTCTCCATATCTTTTCAAGATAGTACTTGAAGTTCTAGCTACAGCAATTAGACAAAATAAGGAGGTCAAAGGGATACAAACGAGAAAGTAAGAAGCCAAACCATCACTATTTGCAGATATGATAGTCTACTTAAGTGACCCAAAAAACTCCACCAGAGAACCCCTACAGCTGATAAACAACTTCAGCAAAGTGGTTGGTTGTAAAATCAACTCAAGCAAGTCAGTTGCCTTCCTATACTCAAAGAATAAGCAAGTTGAGAAAGAAGTTAGGGAACTGACACCCTTCACAATAGCCACAAACAATATAAAGTATCTTGGTGTGACTCTAACCAAACAAATAAAAGATCTGTATGAGAAGATCTTAAGGTCTCTGAGAAGGAAATCGAAGAAGACCTCAAAAAATGGAAAAATCTTCCATGCTCGTGGATTGGCAGGATTAACATAGTTAAAATGGCCATCTTGGCAAAAGCAATATACAGATTCAATGCAATCCGCTTCAAAATCCCAACTCAGTTCTTCATAGAGTTAGAAAAAGCAATTCTCAAATTCATCTGGAATAACAAAAAAAACCCATGATAGCTAAAACTATTCTCAACAACAAAAGAAATCAATATCCCTGGAGGAATCAATATCCTAGACCTCAAGCAATACTACAGAGCAACAGTGTTAAAAACTGCATGGTATTGGCATAGTGACAGGCAAGTGGATCAATGGACTAGAATTGAAGACCCAGAAATGCATCCACACACCTATGGCCACTTGATCTTCAACAAAGGAGCTGAAAACATCCATTGGAAAAAAGATAGCCTTTTCAACAAATGGTGCTGGTCCAACTGGAAATCAGCAAACAGAAGAATGGGAATTGATCCATTCTTATCTCCTTGTACTAAGCTCAACTCCAAGTGGATCAAGGACCTCCACATAAAACCAGACACACTGAAACTAATAGAAAAGAAACTGGGGAAGACCCTTGAGGACATGGGCACAGGGGAAAAGTTCCTGAATAGAACACCAATAGCTTATGCTCTAAGATCAAGAATTGACAAATGGGACCTCATAAAATTACAAAGTTTCTGTAAGGCAAAGGACACCATCAAAAGGACAAAACAGCAACCAACAAATTGGAAAAAGATCTTTACCAACCTTACATCTGATAGAGGGCTAATATCCAATATATACAAAGAACTCAAGAAGTTAGATCCCAAGGAACCAAATAACCCTATTAAAAAATTGGGTACAGAGCTAAACAAAGAATTTTTGCTTGAAGAAATCAGATGGACAAGAAGCACCTTAAGAAATGCTCAATATCATTAGTCATTAGGGAAATGCAAATCAAAACAACCCTGAGATTTCACCTCACACCAGTCAGAATGGCTAAGGTTAAAAACTCAGGAGACAGCAGATGTTGGTGGGTATGTGGGGAAAGAGGAACACTGCTCCACTGCTGGTGGGAGTGTAAGATGGTACAATCACTCTGGAAATCAGCCTGTCGATTCCTCAGAAAACTGGGCATGACACTTCCGGAAGACCAGGCTATACCACTCCTGGGCATATACGCAGAGGATTCCCCTGCGTGCAATAAGGACACATGCTCCACTATGTTCATTGCAGCCTTATTTATAATAGCCAGAAGCTGGAAAGAATCCAGATGTCCCTCAATGGAGGAATGGATACAGAAAATGTGGTATAGTTACACAATGGAATACTACTCAGCAATTAAAAACAATGAATTCATGAAATTCTTAGGCAAATGGTTGGAACTGAAAAATATCATCCTAAGTGAGGTAACCCAATCACAAAAGAATACACATGGAATGCATTCACTGATAAGTGGATATTAATTAGCCCAGAAGTCCTGAATACACAACACACAGTTAGCATATCAAATGACTCCCATGAAGAAGTAAGGAGAGGGCCCTGATCCTGGATAGGCTTGATCCAGCATTGTAGGGGAGTACCAGGACAGAGAAAAGGGAGGGGGTGATTAGAGAATGGGTGGAGAGAAGAGGGCCTATGGGACATATGGGGAGGGGGGAACCGGGAAAGGGGAAAGCATTTGGAATGTAAACAAAGAATTTAGAAAAAAAAAGATGCTTACTGGATTTCTTCTCATGGCTTGCTCAGGTGCTTTTTTACACAAAACAGCACTGCCCACAGTAAGCTGTTCTCTCCCACATCAGACACCAAGTAAATGTAACACAGGCTTACCATCAGGTAGGGGGCATTTTTCTCAATTGAGTTTTCCTCTTCCCAAATGAATCTAAGTTGTGTCCAGTTTACAGAAAACAAGTCAGCATGCTGAATCTTACTTCATTTTCTGAAATGTAGAGAAAGTGGTTTCCCTGATGTAAGTATCTAAGGATGAGATTGTTAAGAAAAGAGACTACCTAAGCAATGGAGATTACAAGACAACAGCTCTGAGGGGAGATGGTTAGGAATATTTTAGATGGAAATAGTTTTAGCAGAAGCAGTTGTTGAAGACAACGTGTTCCTCCAAGCTCACATACTATTATTCTCTAACTTCAGATTAAATGTGCAAAGCTTTGTAGGCATATAGAAACAGATATAAGATCTATTTAGTCAAATCTTAATGGAGAGGCTGCTTCTAATATTTTGGAATCTACATTCTCCTCATGCCAGAACAGCTGTGGATAAGGACAGAAACTTTGCCTTATTGGTAAACTCTTATCAGACACCACAGTAGATGAAGTTCTATGGTAAAGTCACTTCAATGAAATAAAATGACCTTTTATTTCAGAGAGGGTTAAACAAAAAACAGATTGGAATATTTTCACAACCACTGGAAGTCAGTAATAATTTCCTGGTCTGACAAGAGCCATGAGAAATTTCTATACCTTGTCTGTGTCAAATTACAATGGGAAGTTGCCAGAATTACAGTATTTTATTTCTGAACTTGCAAAGTAATTTGAACATGAGTAGCAGTTTTTTTCTGGCTGTGTCATTTGTGATTTCAAAATTGCCTGCCAATCTCATGAGATACATTTTTAAGAAAGTGGAAGAATCTTAAATGGTAGAAACATTTCTTTAACAGATATTTTGCTTTGTGGGAAAATATACAAGACCATTTCTTTTCAAAACAAACACCATTATAGGCTAAATTCATTATTCTCTGGAAAGAAATTTTTCAAAATAGTTACCCATTTAAATTGAAATATCTTGTGAAAGCATGTAATAAAACAGCTATACACACACACACACACACACACACACACACCAGTAATAGCTACCTTTTAGAGTAGCATATTGAGAACAGTTTATTTTGTTTCAGACTATTTATAATTATGTACAAAATAACTCAACTTGCAGTGCATAATTGTCTTCATGAACAAGCAGATAAACCTATCACATCAGAAAGCTTTCTCTTTCTTCTCTATCTGAATTCTTTCTTAATGGAGAAGAGGTTCCTAATTGTTGAGATCTGTCTATCAGGCAACGCTACTTCCACTGAAGCAGGAGGTATCATTTCATTCTGCTAAAAAGCCTTCTAGGGTGCTATACCTCATAATGGCTCAGAAGCAAGATGCATTCAGGTGTCAGGTTACTTTGCAAGTGGACCACTTTGCATAGCTATTAGCTATCAAAGTCTGTAAAAGTTGCACCTGTTAGAAAGGCTAGAAGCTGCTTGCCCTCCCTCAGTGTTGGTGACTTGAGATTACACTCATTCCTGTCAACATTAGCCTGAGCTCCTTTTGTACTGACACTTCTTCCTTGCTCAGATTTGGAGACAGTGTTGTTTTAAATCAAAACAAGCATAATAGGCTGCTATATTTGAATACTTAGTTGTTAGGGACTGGTGCTGTTTGAGAAGAACTGGTCTCTTTTGAGTAGGTATTGTTAGCAGACATTTTTTCCTAGGGGTAGATTTTGAGCTTTCACAGCCACTGCCAGGCCCAGTTCTCATTATCCTTTCCTTGCTTCCTGCAGATCAGGATATAGAACTCACTCCAGCACTGCAGCTGCCTGAACGCCACCATGAGTGTTCTACAATGAAACCGGACTAAGCCTCTGAAACTGTAAGCAATCCCTCAGTTAAGTGCACTCTTTAGTAAGAGTTGCCTTGATCACAGTGCTTCCCACAGCAATACAATGACTAAGACAGTTAGGTAGGCTAACTAGCTATACCTGACCTGCTCCCGTGGGCCGTCCAATGATGCTTCCTTCTCATTCATTTCTTCATTTTAATTGCTTGACTTCCAAAATATAAAAGAAAAGCTTTTCTATAAGTACATTTTAATTATGAATAGATTTGTTTAATTATCAATGGATATATTTACTAAAACAATAACTTTAATTCAGATACAAAAGAAAAAGAGTGAATTTTTTAAATATTAAGTCACCTCTTCAAAATATGACAATTTTACCCAGCAGATACTATGAGCTTATTTCCTCATGCAGAATTTTTTTATTAGGATAAACAACAATCAAATTGGTGCCTTGTTGGAGGCAATGGCAGACTTTTCCAAAGCGTAGAATGAACTTATTGCCCATCTCTAAGCATTGAGGATTGTCCTTGACATCCTAGCCACTCTCTCAAGCATCTCTTCTGTAGCTGCACAGTGCTGATTCCCCCTTTTTCCTGCATATCTTGGCTTAACAGTCTTTAGCCTCTGAGCTGCCTGTGATACCTGTGCTGTTGCCTGGTGCTGTCTGAATAATCAGACCTCACAGTCACAATACTTCCTCTTCCTTCCCAGGACAGTTTCTGGGTACCCCCCCCTTTTTTTTTTACTTATATTCCTATTTATTTTTTAAAAAATTACAACATGATCAAATTGACATTCTGGGAAGTTTCTGTTTCCATTACTATGTTTTGGGGTTATTGTATTTCAAGGTTTTGTCTTTTACTGTTTACTATAATGCTGAGTGCTACCCTTCAAGATTTGGAGTCTCCACATAGCCTCTGGGACCCAGCCCCCTGTTAATTCTGATCGGTAAGACAGCAGCCAATAATTGGGGATTAGAGACATAGTCTGGATTTAGGCTTCCCAGGTTAGAGGCTGGGGGACCGTGTAAGGCAGTCTGTGGCCTGGTTGAGCAAGGGTTACTCCGGAGCCCCAGTAGAACATTCTACAAGGGATAGAACCAGTGAGCCGTGCTCCCAGACTCCTGACTCCATATCCCATGTCATGTATGGCCACGCCCCAGGCTCCCAGCATTCTGGCTGGACTGAACAGGTGGTTCAAGTAAAGTAAAATAAAATAAAATAAAATAAAATAAAATAAAATAAAATAAAATAAAATAAAAGGCAAACACAGACTTATACTTTTAAATAAGCCTTAAGCAGCAGAATAGTTGGCAGCTGGCTCCCCTCCGTGCTGTTAGAATCTACTCTCCCATTGATAACCCAAGTTACTGTGCTTCATCTAGGCTGCTCTTAGCTCCAACCAGGCAACCCTCTGGGCCGTGTTAACTTGGCCCAGAGACCATGGCAACTCTTCTTCTCCTCTTCCTTATGGTCTCTTGTGGGGGGAAAAGGGCAGCGGCGGGTGCACAAGGCTGGGGGAAAACAGTCAGGCAGAAAGAACCCTCATAGGGAAAACTGGCAGGCAGGGCATGCATAGGGAAAACTAGCAGAGCTCGCACACTGCACCAGGGTAGGGATGGTGGACACCTGAGTACCTAGAGAGAGGCCGCCTGGCTAGTGGGGAGGGGCGTTCTTGCTCAGAAGTGGTGGGAAGCTTGGCTAAGAAGTGGGGCTGGAGATGCTGAGGCCTGCTCCGTGTTTTTACACAGCGGGTTTTGATAAGAAGAGACAGTTCACAGTTTCAATGCTTTATTATAGAAAAGTGAGAAGAGAAAAGAAGATAGAGAAGTAAAGAGAGAAAGAGAAGATAGAGGGATGAGAGCTGACCATGACCACGTGGAAAGAGCAGCCCTATTTATAATTGCCAGATGCTGGAAAGAACCCAGGTATCCCTCAACAGAAGAGTGGATGCAAAAAATGTGGTATATCTACACAATGGAGTACTATTCAGCCATTAGAAACAATGAATTCATGAAATTCTTAGGCAAATGGATGGAGCTAGAGAACATCATACTAAGTGAGGTAACCCAGACTCAAAAGGTGAATCATGGTATGCACTCACTAATAAGTGGTTATTAACCTAGAAAACTGGAATACCCAAAACATAATCCACACATCAAATGAGGTACAAGAAGAAAGGAGGAGTGGCCCCTGGTTCTGGAAAGACTCAGTGAAACAGTATTCGGCAAAACCAGAATGGGGAAGTGGGAAGGGGTGGGTGGGAGGACAGGGGAAGAGAAGGGGACTTACGGGACTTTCGGGGAGTGGGGGGCTAGAAAAGGGGAAATCATTTGAAATGTAAATAAATTATATCGAATAAAAAAAAGATGAGATAGGAGGATTTCTATGAATTATGGGATAGTCTTGACTACATAGTAACTTCGAGGATATTCTGCACAACTTAGATTCTGTCTCCAAATTTTGTTTTGTAATGGCTGGTGTAGAGCCCAGTGATAGAGAAATTTCTTAGCATGTACAAACTCTATTTTCAATCACAAGCATGAAAAATAATAGAGATATGTTAAGTACATGCATTAAACTCTATAAAAAAAAAAAAGAACAAGGATGAGAGAAAAATGAGAGTGAGGAGGGGCAAGAAACCTCCTTTTATAGTGGGCTGGATTACCTGGCTGTTACCAGGTAACCGTGGGGCAGGGTACACTCCCTTTTAACAGCCTTGAAAATTTAGAGGGTAAAGTAACCTGTGGCTGCAGTAAATGAAACTGGTTTGTTTTTTTTTCTATAGCCATTAATGTAAATTACAGAGAATAAGATTTAAATAAACACAGCAACTTAAATATAAGGGTTAAAGTTAACAAAAATTAAAATATATCCTGTGAATGTCATTTGCCCTAGACTAAGAACATTTTTTTTTATTATTTCAAGCAACAAAAGAAAAGATGAATAAATTGAACACTACCAAAAACTTTAAACTTCCTTCATATAAGTAAAAATATGAAAACTGAGATTTGGCACCCAAAAAAGAAAGAAGCAGGAAAGAAGGACAGAAATAAGGGACAGAGAAAGAAGGAACAAGAAAAGATAGCAGGGAGAGGAAAAATCCAAAGGATAGAAAGAAATTTTGATAAATTGTATACCTTAAAAGGGCCCTGTATGTAGAGTATATAGACCCCTGTTCAGGAACAAACAAAATGAAAAATTCAGTGACCTGAGGAGACATTTCTCCAATGACATAAAAGGATAATCAACCTCACAAATTGTTAGGAAGATAGAGATCAAAATCAGAGTAAAACACCATCCCATAGCTATAAAGAGGATTCTAATGAAAAAAGCAAGTGTTGGGGATACCGTGGAGAAGCTGTTTTAGGAACGATTGTGGTTCCTTACAAGACTAAAAAGAGTTATCATGGGAGCACTGGGCCTATCAACTCAACTTCTAGGTATACAACCAAAGGGCATATAATGTATGTCGATACAGAAATTTATGCTAAGCTTATTTTAGCAGCTATGTCAACAATTGAACCAAAGGTCAACAAATCTAAGTATCCATGAACTGAAGAAAGGGAATTTATTCCATTTCTTTATTTATTCATATGGGGGTATATGCTACACCCCATAACAAGTTCTTATTGAGCAGGATAAAGAAAGGAAGTGATATATGCAGAACTAGAAAACTTTTCAGGTAAACAACCCTGAATAAAAAATACTAGGCACAAAAACCAAAGACTGTATTTAGATGCAATGTCTGGAGTGAGAAAAACCTATTGAGACAGATGTAAGTTCGTGATGGTCTCAGGCTAGTAAAAACAGGGGGATCCGGACTAGAGATGATAGCTAGAGTGTGGTGATTATTTGGGGAGAGTTTATAGTGTTCAAAGACTTATTGTGACACTAGATATTCAAACACATGCATATACAAACAATATTGGGTCATGGAAGACATTAAAGTGGTATGGCATTTGAATTATATCTTTTAAAAATTATAAAAAAAAATTTAAACAAGGCATCATAGTACAAACCTGTGATCTCTATACTTTGGAAATAGAGAAATACCCCAGCATCAGCTGTATAGTGACTTTGAAGTCAATCTGGATTCATAAGATCTTGCCTCAAAAACCAAACAGAAAACAAAAACAAAACAAATAAGCAAATAAGCAAACAAGGAATGGGACAGGAAGGAAGGTGAAGTGGTTTGAATATTTTGCCCCCTACAGTCTCTTGTATATGAATTCTTGGCCCATAAGGAATGGCACTATTAGGAGGTATGGCCTTGTTGGAGTAGGTGTGTACTTGCTGTAGGAAGTGTGTCACTGTGAGGGTGTGTTTTGGAGTCTCAGGTGCTCAAGCCATACCTAGACTGGCTCACTGTTTCTTCCTGCTGCCTGCTCATCTGGTTGTAAAATTCTCAACTTCTTCTGCAGCACCATGTCTGCCTGCATGCCACATTTCTTCCTCTGAAACTGTAAGCCAACTCCAATGAAACATTTTCCTTCATAAGAGTTGTCATGGTCATGGTGTCTTTTCACAGCAATAGAAACCCCAACTAAGACAGAAGGAAAGAGAGAAGAGGTATAAAAATGGAGAACTGGATGGATAAAGGGGAAGAAGAAAGAAAAGATTAAGGCTGTAGATTCAAGAATATTTTTAAAAAACAATTGGAAACTAGACATGGTAGTGCACACCTATAATAGTACTCTCAAGCCTGAGGACAATCTAGGCTATATAGTGAGGTCCTGTTTCAAAAAATAAAAATAAACAAATGATAGAAGAGAAAGAAGGGAGGGAGAGAGGATAAAGAGAGAAAGAAAATTGAATAATGGTTAAATTAAGATCTCTATAATGCAATTAGGAAGGCATTTCCTATCTCCCTGTGAAATAAGGGAACTTTGAAAATATGGTAATTTTCCTTAACACATGGTTTACCCAAAATATTAAAAATGAGAACTTTCAAAAATAAATGCTTCATATAATTAGAGTCATGTATCATTCTGAGTGGTGAACTGAAATCCTACATTCTCACTATATTTCATAAAGACATGAAAATCTTTGTATAGAGTATTCTCAATATATAAAATAAACTCCCATTGGTCAGTTTATATCATATTCACACTGCAGAGACTAAACTCCCATTGGTCATTTTATATGTATTTTAAATAACAGATCAGCTCTCACTCATTATGTTATTGTGCCTGTACCTACAATTCAGTCCCGTCTGGGGCTTCAGATATCTATTGTGAATTTACTGTAATGAATCCCATATACAAAGGTAGAATGAAGTACTATAATTAGAGGTGTAAAAATAGAAAAAGGGGTAATTTATATGAAATGGAAAATGTTTTTCTTGAGCTATGACAAAATCAATACAAAAGGAAAAGAATATTTTGTTTCTAAATGGAAAGAAAAGTTTTCTAGCAATTCATTATTGTTTCTGTTATATAATATAATTTATATAAACAATTTATATAATACAGATAATCCCTGACCAGAACATAGCTTGTAGGAAAATACTCTTGGTGTATTAAAAAATTAAGTTCTTATAAATGCAGTAAGCGTCTAAAATAAATATGTGAAATGAGGTTAAGAAAAGCAGTGCTTATTAAAAGTCTATGCAGGAGTCCCACTGCCAGAGAGAATAATGTGTACCTATCTGTTCCCTCCTGACTGCTTCTCCCCCATGGCACATCTGCAAATATCATTTCCTCATGCTTCCTCTAGTGCAAGCAGCTAAAAATGATCTTCTGAAGTCTTATGTGGATTCTAGGTTTTAGAGAGGTGTGCTGTTCTAGAAATCACCTCTCTGGATTGTGTTATTGTGTAAAATAGTGAATAGAAAAACCCAAGTATAAAAAACTGTTCACATTTTTCTGAACATTGATCAAGATCAGTGTGTTAAATACTTTTTACTTCATTAACAATTAACATTATTTCATTATTTCATGCATTTTCATCAATAACATTTAATAAGTATCCAAATAAAATGATGACTGTACACAAGAATATCTAGAAGACCTAGCTGAGGCCTTGCCAAACTTGGGCATATCTTGTCAGTCCTCTCAGCCTTCGGGGTCATTTTTGTGGGAGTATTTTAATGCCTTCTTAGGGACATAAAATCTGTATATGCTCATGTCTCTTATGTAGCAATACTTTCAAATAACCCATGAAAAAAACGTATTTATACATTAAATAATTCCTAGATTACTTAAAACACTTATTCATATAAACATATTAAATGGTTTATATGTTATCTAGAGGAAAAATAATAAAAATATATCTATGCAAGTTTCATATAGATATATTTGTTCTCAAATACCTCAGCCTGAGCTTGGTTCATTCTGTGTCTATGGATCCTAAAAGGAAAAGAGAGCTGATTTATTTGCTACGCATGCTCAGTCCTTAGCAAATCATGGCAGGCACAGGAAATCTCACTCCATCCTCCCACCAGCAGTATCTAGAGGGCACTAACTTTGCTGCTATTTATGGGCCTCACAGGGTTTGAGTCATGAAGACAGAATATGCCTGTGAATCCCCTTTGTATGTTCAGCAAATATTCTGGCTTTCACTAATGCTGCCTTCACTTAGAATTCAGCCACTACTTGAACAACCCTCAGCTGTTTCCCAAGCACGACGTCCAGGTCAACTGCCTGTGACTACTTCCTGACAGGACTTTCTGTGTCGGCCCAGTTCTGACAGACCTGGTTCCTTACCGAGTCCAGATAGTGTCGCAAATGAAAAGACATCGCCAACCAACTCCTCTGATTTGGAACCTAAATGGAAGTCGGGAATTATGACTGCCCTGTCCAGCCTGCAGGCATGGTCCCTCGGCACAATGGCTTCTGGACCGAAACCTTGGCTTGCTGCACCCTGTGACCACGCTTTTAGCCTGGGTGATTATGACTCAGGTTCAGCTCTGCTGCCCAGTATGTAGGTGCTCTGCTGCTCTTATTCCTTTCTGTGTTGCTCCAACATTCTCCGGCTTTTCCCCATGTGCAGAGTCCTGTGCTGCTAATTCAGGGCTACACAAAGGAAACCAGCTTTGCCTTTGAGTTTGATTAGACTTCTCTCTGTTTCAATTTTGAGCTTTCCATCTGTGTTCAAACAATTCTAAGCCTTGATCATTTTGAGTCAATTAAACTGGCAGCTACCCCCTAAACCAATGGCATGCACTTCCCTCAGAATATTTTGTGCTCTCCGTGTGTAGTGACCCCTTTCCTTGCTTCCCTCTTTGGTGTGAATCATTTATTAATTCCCAATTCTGTGCCAAATTGTTTCTATACCCACCTCTGCCTGCCTCAACAGGTTTCCTGTCTGAAAAAGGAAAGATGATAAATTCCACTCTTACCCAAGCACAGAAAAACACAGCAGGAACATTTAGCTCCAAATCATTAGCTCTTAGAACTCACCCACCTTCTGGGAAAGAGCACTGATTTTAACATTTCATTATGAAATAATTTGAGACTTATTTTTTTTAAGTTGTGAAAATGAAAAAGTAGAGAACATTGCTATGTTTGTGATGTACAGAAAAACAAAATTTGAAGTTGAAATAGGGTCAATTGATTTGGTGTCAGTCAAAAGGGACCAATTCTATGTTGGTCTGAACTAATTTAAAGAGCTAGCAAAGAAGGAAGCTCCATTCCAAATGAAAGAGACATCCCTGCAGGCCTTGAAGGAGCAAACTGTAAGTTGAAGCACCCCTACCCTCCTATGGCAGAGAACTGGGCTGGTATCTAAGACCTGCTAACACCTTAAATGACAGCTAGCACAAGGGTGTACAGGAGGCGTGCATAGGGGTTGAGGGGAGTGGTAAACTCTAATCCAGAGATAAGGAACTTATTCTGCTTACACACTACCTGAGTTCATATGGCAACCCTGAGTGGCAATTGGTAACAGGACCTGTGGTTGCCTTGATTCCTGTCTGCTAGACCCTGAGCAGAGGCTCTTTTTGTCCCAGAGAAACTGATAGAAAATAGATGTTATAACAAACCACAAAGTTCATTGTCATTTGCTTATGGATCTCTAAGATAAGAATTGCCTGAATGGGGGAAAGTTTCTGAACAGATCACCAATAGCGTATGCTCTAAGATCAAGAATTGACAAATGGGACCTCATAAAATTGCAAAGTTTCTGTAAGGCAAAGGACACCATCAAAAGGACAAATCGGCAACCAACAAAATGGGAAAAGATCTTCACCAACCCTACATCAGATAGAGGGCTAATATCCAATATATACAAAGAACTCAAGAAGTTAGACCCCAGAAAACCAAATAACCCTATTAAAAATGGGGTACAGAGTTAAACAAAGAATTTTCACCTGAAGAACTTCGGATGGCAGAGAAGCATCTTAAAAAGTGCTCAACTTCATTAGTCATTATGGAAATGCAAATCAACACAAGCCTGAGATTTCACCTTACACCAGTCAGAATGGCTAAGATTAAAAACTCAGGAGACAGCAGGTGTTGGAGAGGATGTGGAGAAAGAGTAACACTCCTCCACTGCTGGTGGGGTTGCATATTGGTACAACCACTCTGGAAATCAATCTGGCAATTCCTCAGAAAACTGGGCACGTCACTTCCGGAAGATCCTGCTATACCACTCCTGGGCATATACCCAGAGGATTCCCCAGCATGTAATAAGGATACATTCTCCACTATGTTCATAGCAGCCCTATTTATAATAGCCAAAAGCTGGAAAGAACCCAGGTATCCCTCAACAGAAGAATGGATGCAAAAAATGTGGTATATATACACAATGGAGTACTATTCAGCCATTAGAAACAATGAATTCATGAAATTCTTAGGCAAATGGATAGAGCTGGAGAACATCATACTAAGTGAGGTAACCCAGTCTCAAAAGATCAATCATGGTATGCACTCACTAATAAGTGGATATTAGCCTGGAAAACTGGAATACCCAAGACATAATCCACACATCAAATGAGGTACAAGAAGAACAGAGGAGTGGCCCCTGGTTCTGGAAAGACTCAGTGTAGCAGTATAGGGCAAAACCAGAACAGGGAAGTGGTAAGGAATAGGTGGGAGAACAGGGGGAGGGAAGGGGACTTATGGAACTTTCGGGGAGTAGGGGGCCAGAAAAGGGGAAATCATTTGAAATGTAAATAAAAAATATATCGAATAAAAAAAAGAAAAAAGAAAAAAATGTCTGAATTATATTTCCTTTCATAATTAGTACATACTTTAGGGAAGATAATTCAAGACAATTAAAGTATCCATTCTTTTCACAAACTTCTGCCCACTAATTTTCATGTTTCACTGTATCTTGCTTACAACAATGATTAGAAAGAGTCCAGTCTCTGTTTCCTGACAAAATTATACATTCTCCATTTTCTTGTCTAGCAAGAACTTATTTACTATTATTTATCTATATTTAATTGGATATAATGCAACAGAGTGTACATGAATATGGAAATATACAACAAGGCAAAGATAAAGCAGGTATATTGGTGGAGGATGATATATGATAAACTTTGGAAAGTATACTGCTGTTACTGATGCTTAAAACCACACACTTTCATGAAATACATAGCTATTCTATGCAATATAGAAAAGTTCAAAACGTGTTGTGAATTGGATGCAAAATGTCTCCCTTAGTCTCATGTGTTCAAACACTTGGTCTCTGGTGGTACAATGCTTTGCAAGTGTTGTAGTTAGCTGTAATTGTGAGTTTAATATGCTATAGAATCACCTGACAGGGGAAGTCTCAACTGAGGGATTGTCTACAGTAGACTGGCTGTGGGCATGTCTGGAGAGTGTCTTGATATAAATTGTTGTAGGATGGCCTAGACCACCATCCCTAGGAAGGTTCTAGACATGAGCCCATAAGTTAGTGACTGAACCAAAACACAGTGTTACTTCACACTTGTGAAGTTGAGTTCCTGCCTAGGTTCCTTCCCCAACTCTCCTGTCCTCCTGCCCCATGATGGAAATGTAGGCCAAATAAATCAATTCCTCCCCTAGGATCCTTTCTTTTTGCATCACAACAGAAAGGAATCTAGGGCAATAAGGTTGTGGAAACTTTAAGAGATGTAGCCTTCCTGAACAAATCAGATCACTAAGGATCAGCCTTTTTTTACAGCCCAGGTCCACTTCCTGTCAACCCTCTGCTGCTTGACTGTCTATGTGAAGGAACTTTGGTCCTGTTACCACTCCTTTTCAAGTGGAATGAACTGATACAGAGGATCATAGCAAACTATGACTGACTCTAGTTTCTGTCAAGTTGACAAAAAATACAGAATATAAATAATGATTGGTAGGTAGATGATGATGATAGATGGACAGATACAAAGATAGATAAACAGACAGACAGATGGATGGATAGATGGATATATAGATATATGACAAATAAGAAATAGATGGGTGATAGATTATAGAAGATACATAATTGGGTTGTATTCCATTTATATAAAAATAAAATGCCATTGTTTTACATAATTTTACCAGGGTACACATGTTCTGCATGAGTTGATATGAAATCTGACCTCTAGAAATTTTAATAAGATACAATTTAATTTTTCAAGAAAAGTAAATAATTAAAAGCTTATAAAGAGCAATTAAGGAAATAAATATGAGCAATTTAGCTAAGTGAAAATGCAGTGTGTGCAAAGGTGAAACAGAAGAACATCACTTAACAGTCATTTCTGTCATTAAGTACAAAGTGCTGGCTGTCAGGTGGGTGGTCATGTAACAAGCCATCATTCTGATACACAACTAGAAAATGTGTTATGTCCATTTGGAGTGCAGCAGTGTGACTTACGTAGAATTACAGGAATGGCCAGCAAAAGAACCTGGGGAATTGGGATACACTCAGCAGTAGAGAACTTGATAGCATATGCAAGGACCTCAGTTTAACCTCCAACATCACAAAGGAAAAGGAGAGAAGAAAGAGAAGACAAGAGAAGGAGTGAGAACAGTAGGGAAAGACAAAAGAAACCTAAAGAGGGACCCTCTGGTCTGACTCTGGCTCTGAGCCCTGGGTGAGCTGTTTATTCCTCAGCAAGCTTGAATAAGCCACCTAGTGCACTCAAAAACTTGTTTTCAGGACTATTCAGGGAGTTCTTAAATACTGAACTCTAATGTTAGGTTAAAAGACAACAGTTATGCCTTTGAATTTGGATACTTTACATACTTTATTTTGTTCATTCCCCCATGAAAGCATGTTTCCTGTTTAACTTTTCTTCTTGAGTAAGAGCTGCCAAGGGGGCTGGAGAGGTGACTCAGTGGTTATTAGCAATGGATGCTCTTCTAGAAGACCTAGGTTCAATTCTTAGCACGAACTGAAGGTTCTAACCATCTGTAACTCCAAATTTCCCAGTAATTTGCCATCTTCTGGCCTACTCAGGCACCTGGCATATACTTACTATACAGGCATATAAAACACCTATACACATAAAATAAAAAAAGAAGTAAGTTGCCATGGAAAATACCTGTTAAATAAATATCTTTAAATAAATGGTTCTGACAATGAAATAAAGCCATAAAAGCTAGACCATTGAGTTGACTCTCCTGTTGCTGAACAATATGAGTAATTAGAGAAAAATAACTGTTAGAGAAAACTTAGTTATCTCAACTTTCTTCTGCTATTGTCTGTTTGTTTTCCTTTTATTGAAAATATATTCTTCCCTAATACACTGTATCCTGATTGCAGAGTGTTCTCCCTATATTCCTACAAGTGCCTCCCCAACTCCCCTACCTACCTATCCACTCACTTTCTATCTCTCATTAGAAAAGAACAGGTTTCTAAGAGATATCAACCAAACATGACAAAAGAAAATATAAGATAAGGCAAAAACATCCTATCAAGACTCAACAAGACAACCCAAGAGAAGAAAAAGAGTCCTAAGGGCAGAGATCCATTCATCTACACAATCAGGGGTCCCGTAAAAAACACTAAACTGAAAGCTATAATATACACTGAGGACCTGGGTCAGTCCTGAGCTTGTGAGTTCATATCCGTCTTTCTTAGCTGGTTCAGAGAACCTAGTTTTCTTGGAGTACTTCTTCACTCTGTATCTACTCTTTCTCCATGCTCTTCCACAGTGTTCCATCACACTTAGAGTTGTATGTTCTTTCTCATCCTCTTTATCCTTTGAGTATAGAAAGGCTACTGATTTCTTTGAGTTACTTTTATTTTATTTTTTTTTGGGGGGTTGGGTTCTTTTTTTTTAATTTTTTTTCTTTTTTTTAATTCGATATAATTTATTTACATTTCAAATGATTTCCCTTTTCTAGGCCCCCCCACTCCCCGAAAGTCCCGTAAGCCCCCTTCTCTTCCCCTGTCCTCCCACCCACCCCTTCCCACTTCCCCGTTCTGGTTTTGCTGAATACTGTTTCACTGAGTCTTTCCAGAACCAGGGGCCACTCCTCCTTTCTTCTTGTACCTCATTTGATGTGTGGATTATGTTTTGGGTATTCCAGTTTTCTAGGTTAATATCCACTTATTAGTGAGTGCATACCATGATTTACCTTTTGAGTCTGGGTTACCTCACTTAGTATGATATTCTCTAGCTCCATCCATTTGCCTAAGAATTTCATGAATTCATTGTTTCTAATGGCTGAATAGAACTCCATTGTGTAGATAGACCATATTTTTTGCATCCACTCTTCTGTTGAGGGATACCTGGGTTCTTTCCAGCATCTGGCAATTATAAATAGGGCTGCTATGAACATAGTAGAGCATGTATCCTTATTACTTGGTGGGGAATCCTCTGGGTATATGCCCAGGAGTGGTATAGCAGGATCTTCTGGAAGTGAGGTGCCCAGTTTTCGGAGGAACCGCCAGACTGATTTCCAGAGTGGTTGTACCAATTTGCAACCCCACCAGCAGTGGAGGAGTGTTCCTCTTTCTCCACACCCTCTCCAACACCTGCTGTTTCCTGAATTTTTAATCTTAGCCATTCTGACTGGTGTAAGGTGAAATCTCAGGGTTGTTTTGATTTGCATTTCCCTAATGACTAATGAAGTTGAGCATTTTTTAAGATGCTTCTCCGCCATCCGAAGTTCTTCAGGTGAGAATTCTTTAACTCTGTACCCCATTTTTTAATAGGGTTGTTCGGTTTTCTGGAGTCTAACTTCTTGAGTTCTTTATATATATTGGATATTAGCCCTCTATCTGATGTAGGATTGGTGAAGATCTTTTCCCAATTTGTTGGTTGCCGATTTGTCCTTTTGATGGTGTCCTTTGCCTTACAGAAACTTTGTAATTTTATGAGGTCCTATTTGTCAATTCTTGCTCTTAGAGCATAAGCTATTGGTGTTCTGTTCAGAAACTTTCTCCCTGTACCGATGTCCTCAAGGGTCTTCCCCAGTTTCTTTTCTATTAGCTTCAGAGTGTCTGGCTTTATGTGGAGGTCCTTGATCCATTTGGATTTGAGCTTAGTACAAGGAGACAAGGATGGATCAATTCGCATTCTTCTGCATGCTGACCTCCAGTTGAACCAGCACCATTTGTTGAAAAGGCTATCTTTTTTCCATTGGATGTTTTCAGCCTCTTTGTTGAGGATCAAGTGGCCATAGGTGTGTGGGTTCATTTCTGGATCTTCAGTCCTGTTCCATTGATCCTCCTGCCTGTCACTGTACCAATACCATGCAGTTTTTAACACTATTGCTCTGTAGTATTGCTTGAGGTCAGGGATACTGATCCCCCCAGATTTTCTTTTGTTGCTGAGAATAGTTTTAGCTATCCTGGGTTTTTTGTTGTTCCAGATGAATTTGATAATTGCTCTTTCTAACTCTGTGAAGAATTGAGTTGGGATTTTGATGGGTATTGCATTGAATCTGTATAGTGCTTTTGGCAAAATGGCCATTTTAACTATATTGATTGTACCGATGCATGAGCATGGGAGGTTTTCCCATTTTTTGAGGTCTTCTTCCATTTCCTTCTTCAGAGTCTTGAAGTTCTTGTCATACAGATCTTTCACATGTTTGGTAAGAATCACCCCAAGGTACTTTATACTGTTTGTGGCTATTGTGAAGGGGGTCATTTCCCTAATTTCTTTCTCAGCCTGCTTATCCTTTGAGTATAGGAAGGCCACTGATTTGCTTGAGTTGATTTTATAACCTGCCACTTTGCTGAAGTTGTTTATCAGCTGTAGGAGCTCTCTAGTGGAGTTTTTTTGGGTCACTTAGGTAGACTATCATGTCGTCTGCAAATAATGATAGTTTGACTTCTTCCTTTCCAATTTGTATCCCTTTGACCTCCTTATGTTGTCGAATTGCCCGAGCTAGTACCTCAAGTACAATATTGAAAAGATAAGGAGAAAGGGGGCAGCCTTGTCTGGTCCCTGATTTCAGTGGGATTGCTTCAAGTTTCTCTCCATTTAGTTTGATGCTGGCTACCGGTTTGCTGTATATTGCTTTTACTATGTTTAGGTATGGGCCTTGAATTCCTGTTCTCTCCAAGACTTTAAGCATGAAAGGATGCTGAATTTTGTCAAATGCTTTTTCAGCATCCAATGAAATGACCATGTGGTTTTGTTCTTTGAGTTTGTTTAAGTAGTGGATTGTATTGATGGATTTCCGTATATTGAACCAACCCTGCATTCCCTGGATAAAGCCTACTTGATCATGGTGGATGATCGTTTTGATGTGTTCTTGGATTCGGTTGGCAAGAATTTTATTGAGTATTTTTGCATCGATGTTCATAAGGGAAATTGGTCTGAAGTTCTCTTTCTTTGTTGGGTCTTTGTGTGGCTTTGGTATCAGTGTAATTGTGGCTTCGTAGAAGGAATTGGGTAGTGTTCCTTCTGTTTCTATTTTGTGGAATAGTTTGAAGAGTATTGGTGTTAACTCTTCTTTGAAGGTCTGGTAGAATTCTGCACTGAAACCATCTGGTCCTGTGCTTTTTTTGGTTGGAAGACTTTCTATGACTCCTTCTATTTCTTTAGGCATTATGGGACTGTTTAGATGGTCTAGTTGGTCCTGATTTAATTTTGGTATTTGGGATCTGTCAAGGAAATTGTCCATTTCCTCCAGATTCTCCAGTTGTGTTGAGTATAGGCTCTTGTAGTAGGATCTGATGATTTTTTGGATTTCCTCAGTTTCCGTTGTTATATCTCCCTTTTCATTTCTAAGTTTGTTAATTTGGATACTTTCTCTGTGCCCTTTGGTCAGTCCGGCTAAGGGTTTATCTATCTTGTTGATTTTCTCAAAGAACCAGCTCCTGGTTTTGTTGATTTTTTGTATGGTTCTCTTTGTTTCTACTTGATTGATTTCGGCCCTGAGTTTGATGATTTCCTGCCTTCTACTCCTCCTGGGTGAAATAGCTTCTTTTCATTCTAGGGCTTTCAGGTGTGTCATTAAGCTGGTAATGTATGCTCTCTCCATTTTCTTTTTGGAGGCACTCAGGGCTATGAGTTTTCCTCTTAGCACTGCTTTCATTGTGTCGCATAGATTTGGGTATGTTGTGTTTTCATTTTCATTGTGTTCTAAAAAGTCTTTAATTTCTTTCTTTATTTCTTCCTTGACCAAGGTATCATTGAGTAGAGTGTTGTTCAGTTTCCACGTGTATGTGGGTTTCCTGTTGTTTCTGTTGCTATTGAAGACCACTTTTACTCCATAGTGATCAGATAGGAGGCATGGGATTAGTTCGATCTTCTTATATTTGTTGAGGTCGGTCTTGTGACCAATTATATGGTCGATCTTGGAGAAAGGTACCATGAGGTGCTGAGAAAAAGGTATATTCTTTTGTTTTAGGATAGAATGTTCTATATATATCTGTTAAATCTAATTGGTCCAAAGCTTCAATTAGTTTCATTGTGTCCCTGTTTAGTTTCTGTTTTCCTGATCAGTCCATTGAGGAAAGTGCAGTGTTGAAGTCACCCACAATTATTGTGTTAGGTGCAATGTGTGCTTTGAGCTTTAATAAAGTTTGTTTTACGAAAGAGGGTGCCCTTGCATTTGGAGCGTAGATGCTTAGGATTGAGAGTTCTTCTTGTTGTATTTTTCCTTTGACCAGCAAGAAGCGTCCCTCAGAGTCTCTTTTGATGACTTTGGGTTGAAAGTCAATTTTATCTGATATTAAAATGGCTACTCCAGCTTGTTTCCTGAGACCATTTGCTTGTAAAATTGTCTTCCAGCCTTTTACTCTAAGGTAGTGTTTGTCTTTGACCCTGAGGTGTGTTTCCTGTAAGCAGCAAAATGTAGGGTCCTGTTTACGTATCCAGTCAGTTAGTCTGTGTCTTTTTATTGGGGCGTTAAGTCCATTGATGTTAAGAGATATTAAGGAATAGTGATTGTTACTTCCTATCATTTTTGACGTTATTTTTTAAATTTGATTGCTTAACTTCTTTTGGGTTTGATGGAAGGTTACTATCTTGCTTTTTCCAGGGTGAAGTTTCCCTCCTTGTATTGGTGTTGTCCTCCTATTATTCTTTTTAGGGCTGGGTTTGTGGATAGATATTGGGTAAACTTGGTTTTGTCGTGAAATATCTTAGTTTCTCCATCTATGGTGATTGAGAGTTTTGCTGGATATAGTAGTTTTGGTTGGCATTTGTGTTCTCTTAGAGTCTGCATGAGATCTGCCCAGGACCTTCTAGCCTTCATAGTCTCAGGTGAAAAGTCTGCTGTGATTCTGATAGGTCTTCCTTTATATGTTACTTGGCCTTTTTCTCTTACTGCCTTTAATATTCTTTCTTTGTTTAGAACATTTGGTGTTTTGATTATTATGTGACGGGAAGTATTTCTGTTCTGTTCCAGTCTGTTTGGAGTTCTGTAGGCTTCTTGTATATTCATGGGCATCTCTCTCTTTAGGTTAGGGAAGTTTTCTTCCATAATTTTATTGAAGATATTTGCTGGCCCTTTAAGTTGTAAATCTTCACTCTCATCTATGCCTATAATCCTTAGGTTTGATCTTCTCATTGTGTCCTGGATTTCCTGGATATTTTGGGTTACAAGCTTTTTGCATTTTGCATTTTCTTTAACTATTGAGTCCATGGTTTCTATGGAATCTTCAGCATCTGAGATTCTTTCTTCTATCTCTTTTATTCTGTTGTTGATATTTGCATCTCTGTCCCCTGATTTCTTCCCAAGGCTTTCTATCTCCAAATTTGTCTCCCTTTGAGTTTTCTTAGTTGTTTCTACTTCTGATTTTAGATCCTGGATGGTTTTGCTTAGCTCCTTCACTTGCTTGTTTGTGCTTTCCTGTAATTCTTTAAGAGATTTTTGGGTTTCCTCTTTCATGACCTCAGCCTGTTGACCAAAGTTCTCCTGTATTTCTTTAAGTGTTTTTTGCGTTTCCTCCTTGTTGGCTTTTGTATTCTCCTGGATTTCTTTCAATGATTTTTGTGTTTCCCTTGCAAGGGCTTCTAACTTTTGATCCATTTTCTCCTGAATTTCTTTAAGTATGTCCTTCATGTGTTCCTGTTTGAGTTAATTTTATATCTGGCCACTTTGCTGAAGTCGTTTATCAGGTTTAGGAGTTCCCTGGTGGAGTTTTTGAAGTTATGTAAGTATACTATCATATCATCTGCAAATAGGGATATTTTAACTTCTTCCTTTCCAAATCCTAACCCTTTGACCTCCTTTAGTTGTCTAATTGCTGTAGCTAGAACTTCAAGTACTCTATTGAATTAATATGGAGAGAGAGGGCAGCCTTGTCTAGTCCCTGATTTAGCTTCAAAATTCTCTCCATTTAGTTTAATCTTAGCTACTGGTTTGTTGTATATTGCTTTTACTATATTTAGGTATGGACCGTGAATTCTTGTTCTTTCCAAGACTTTTAACATAAAAGGATGCTGAGTTGTGTCAAATATTTTTCAGCATCTAATGAAATGACCATGTGGTTTTTTTTCTTTGAGTTTGTTTATGTAGTGGATTGTATTGGATTTCCATATATTGAACCATCCCTTCATCCCTGCGATCATGGTGAATGATTGTTTTGCTGTGTTCTTAGATTCTGTTAGCAAGAATTTTATTGAGTATTTTTGCATCAATTTTCATAAGGGAAATTGGTCTGAAGTTCTCTTTCTTTGTTGGATCTTTGTGTGGTTTTGGTATCAGTGTAGTTGTGGCTTCATAGAATGAGTTGGGTCGTGTTCTTTATGTTTCTGTTTTGTGGAAGAGATTAAAGAGTATTGATATTAGGTGTACTTTGAAGGTCCAATAGAATTCTGCACTAAACCCATCTGGTCCTGGGATTTTTTTTTTTCATTGGGAGACTTTTAATGAATACTTCTTTTTCTTGAGCGATTATGGAACAGTTTAGATCATTTATCTGATCATTTAACTTTGGTACCTGGTATATGTCTAGACAATTGTCCATTTCATCCATATTTTCCAGTTTGGTTGAGTACAGGCTTTTGTAGTAGGATTCGATGATTTTTTGAAGTTCCTCAGCTTCTGTTGTTATATCTCCCTTGTCATTTCTGATTTTGTAAATTTGGATACTGTCTCTGTGCCCTCTGGTTAGTCTGGTTGAGGGTTTGTCAATCTTGTTGATTTTCTCAAAGAGCAAGCTTCTGCTTTAGTTGATTCTTTGTATAGTTCTTTTGGTTTCTAGTTCATTGATTTCAGCACTGAGATTGATTATTACAGTTTTGATTATTTCACATGATTTTTAGTGTGAAAACATCAAATAAGCAATCCTACGTATAGAGAGGTTGAGATAGGAGAAACATGATTTCAAAACTATTATGTGGTACACAGCAAGACCCTGTCACATACAAACAAGAAAGTGTAAATGGATTGTACAATATTGGACATATTCCTCCAATTATCAAATTAGAGAGACCACTGGGTAAAAGCCAACAAATTTGTAATTTCTCATATATTTGAATTTCAATCTATTAGGGCATGCTGGTAATATTAATTTTTATATAAAGAGATATTAAAGAAAAGCAATTGTTAACTTCCTGTTATTTTTTGTTATTCGGGGTGTAATTATATTTTTGTGGGTTTGTTGACAGATTACTTTCTTGTTATTTCTAGGTAGTCATTTCACTCCTTGTGTTGGTGTTTTCTATCTATTCTCTTTGGACTTATTGTATTTAGGACTAGATTTGTGGAAAGATATTGTGTAAATTTGGTTTTATCATGGAATATTTTGTTTTCTCTGTCTATAGCAATTGAAAGTTTTGCTGGGCATAATAACCTGAGCAGGCATTTGTGTTCTGTTATGGTCTGTATGCCATCTTCTACCTTTCATAGTATCTGGTGAAAAGTCTGGTATAATTCTTATAGGCCTGCCTTCATATGTTACATGACCTTTTTCCCTTAGTGCTTTTAATACTCTTTCTTTGTTTAGTGCATTTGTTTTTCATTTTTTTTATTATTATTATGTGACCAGAGCAATTTCTTTTCTGGTCCAATCTATTTGGAGTTCTGCAGGCTTCTTGTATGTTCCTGGGCATCTCTTTTTTTAGCTTAGGGAAATTTTCTTCAATAATTTTGTCGAATATATTTACTGGCCCTTTAAATTGGGATTCTTGGCTCACTTCTATACCTATAATCCTTGGGTTTGATCTTCTCATTGTGTCCTGGATTTCCTGGAGGTTTTTGGTTAGGAGCTTTTTGCTTTTTGTGTTTTCTTTGATTGTTGTGTCAATGTTTTCTATCATATCTCCTGCACCTGAGATTCTCTCTTCTCATTCTCATTCTATCTCATGCATTCTGTTGCTGTTCTATGATTTCTGATGTCTTTCCTAGGTTTTCTAGCTCCAGGGTTGTCTCACCTTGTGATTTCTTTATTGTTTCTAGTTCCAGTTTTAGATCCTGGATGGTTTTGTTCATTCCCTTTGCCTATTTGATTATGTTTTTCTGTAATTCTTAAAGGGATTTTTGTGTTTTCTCTTTCAGGGCTTCTACATGTTTATCTGTGTTATCCTGTATTTCTTTAAGGGAGTTACTTATGGCCTTCTTAAAGTCCTCTATCATCATCATGAGAAATGATTTTAGATCTGAATTTTGCAAGTCCTGGTTACAGTCACACTAGAAAATAAGTTGAGGAAGAAAGATTATTTAGCCTACACCTTCTACATTGCTGTTGACCACCAAAGGAAGTCAGGACTGGAACTCAAGCAGGTCAGGAAGCAGGAGCTGATGCAGAGGCCATGAAAAGATGTTTCTTACTGGCTTGCTTCCTCTGACTTGCATATCCTGCTCTCTTATAGAATCCAAGACTACCAGCCCAGGGATGGTACCACAGACAAGGGGCCTTGTGCCCTTGATCACTAATTGAGAAAATGCTTTACAGCTGGATCTCATGGAGGCATTTCCCCCAACTAAAGCTCCTTTCTCTGTTATAACTCCAGTCTGTGTCAAGTTGACACACAAAACCAGCCAGTACAGGTACCTACTAAGCAAATTCTCCATTTATTTTAGATTTTCCAATTTGATAGAGTATATGTATTCAAAGAATGTCCTTATAATTTTCTGTGTTCCTTCATTGTCTTTTGTTATGTCCCCTATTTCTGTTCTGATTTTTTTAATTTGGATATCTTCTCTCTGACATTTACTTTGGTTGCATAAGAGATTGTCTTGTTGATTTTCTCAAAGTACCAGCTCTTTATTTCACTGGTGCTTTGTATTATTCTCTTTGTTTCTGTTTTATTGATTCCAACCATGGGTTTGATTGTTTCTTTTTTTTAATCTTTTTTATTAGATATTTCCTTTACTTACATTTCAAATGGTATCCCCTTTCCACATTACCCCTCAGAAAATCCCCTATCCCATTTCCCATCACCCATTCATTCCCCCTCCCCAATTTCCTCACTTGCATTCCCCTATTCTGGGGAATCAAGCCTTTACAGGACCAATGGTCTCTCCTCTCATTGACGTCTGAAATGGTCATCTTCTGCTACATATGTAGCTGGAGCTATGGGTCCCTCCATGTGTACTCTTTGGTTGCTGGTTTAGTCCCTGGGAGCTCTGGGCATACTGGTTGGTACATATTATTGTTCCTCCTTCAGGGCCGTAAACCTCTTCAGCTCCCTGGCTCCATACTCTAGCTGCTCCATTGGGGACCCTATGATCATTTGGTTGGTTGGCTGTGAGCCATAGGTAATTTGATCCACTTTCCAATAAGGATCAAACTATCCACACTTTGGTCTTCCTTCTTCTTTAACTTCATGTGGTCTGTGAGTTGTATCTTGGGTGTTCCAAGCTTTTGGGTTAATATCCACTTAATCAGTAAATGCATACTGTGTGTGTTCTTTTGGGATTGGGTTACGCCACACAGGTGGATATTCTCTAGCCCCATCCATTTGCCTAAGAATTTCATGAATTCATTGTTTTAAATAGCTGAGTGGTAGTACTCTGCTTTGTAAATGTACCACATTTTCTGTATCCATTTCTCTGTTGAGGGACATCTGGTTCTTTCCAACTTCTGGCTATTATAAATAGGCTGCTATGAACATAGTGGTGCATGTGTCCTTATTACATGTTGGAGCATATTCTGGGTATATGCCCAGGGGTGGTATTGCTGGGTACTCAGGTAGTGGTATGTCAAATTTTCTGAGGAACTGCCAAACTGATTTTCAGAGTGGTTGTACCAGCTTGCAATCCCATCAGCAATGGAGGAGTGTTCCTCTTTCTCCACATCCTCTCCAGCATTTCATGTCCCCTGAGTTTTTAATCTTGGCCATTCTGAATGGTGTGAGGTGGAATCTCAGGGTTGTTTTGATTTGCATTTCCCTGATGATTAAGGATGTTGAACATTTCTTTAGGTGTTTCTCAGTCATCTGGTATTCCTCAGTTGATAATTCTTTGTTTAATTCTGTATCCCATTTTTAATAGGGTTATTTGGTTCTCTGAAGTCTAACTTCTTGAGTTCTTTGTATATATTGGATATTAGCCCTCTATCAAATATAGGATAGATTAAGAACTTTTCCTCATCTGTTCATACTGTCTCTGTGCCCTCTGGTTAATTTGGCTAATGGTTTATCTATTGTTCTGGCTTTTTCAAAGAGCCAGCTTCTGGTTTGGTTGATTCTTTGTATAGTTCTTTTTGTTTCTACTTGATTGATTTCAGCCCTGAGTTTGATTATTTCCTTCCATCTACTTCTCTTGGGTGTGTTTGCTCCATTTTGTTCTAGAGCCTTCAGCTGTGCTGTTAAGCTGTTACTGTATGCTCTTTCCAGTTTCTTTTTGGAGGCACTCAGTGCTATGAGTTTTCCTCTTAGCACAGCTTTCATTGTGACCCATAAGTTTGGGTATGGTGTGCCTTCATTTTCATTAAATTCTAAAAAGTCTTTACTAACACTCAAAGCACATATTGCCCCACACAATAATAGTAGGAGCCTTCATTACCCATCTCTCATCAATAGACAGATCAGGGAAACATAAACTAAGCAGAGAAACAGAGAAACTAACAGAAGTTATGAACCAAGTGGATTTAACAGATATTTATAGAACTTTTTATCCTAAAACTGAAGAATATACCTTCTTGTCATCACTCACAGTACCTTCTCCAAAACTGGCCGGATACTTGGTCACAAAACAGAATCAACAGATATAAGAAGATTGAAATAAATCCATGCACCCTTATCAGATCATCATGAACTAAGGCTGGTCTTTAATAACAACAAAAACAGCAGAAAGCCCACATATACATGGAAACTGAACAATACTCTACTCAATGATAACTTGGTCAAGGAAGAAATAAAAAAAGAAATTAAAGAGTTTGATTATTTCTTGATCACTTCCTTTTGGTCTAGAGCTTCCACTGTATTGTTAAGTTGGTAGTATGTGATCTATCCAGTTTTGTTTTGTTTTGGTTCTTTTTGGAGGCATGTAATGCTGTGAACTTGTCTCCTAGAACAGCTCTTGTAGCCGCCAGCAGCTACATGTAAACCAGGTTACCTGTTGAGAGAATTTTGGGGTCATAGGGAAGAGCGGCGAAAAGAAAGTACGGCTAAGTCAATGTTCACTGATCAAAGCCGTAAACTTTAATGGCGCCGGACCTTTTAACAGTTCGGGCAAACCCTTCCCCCCAGACTCCAGGCTGAGTTCCGGTGGAAGTTGTCTAGCTTCTCTTGGAGGTCTTCGTCTTGACTGCTCCGGCAGCTGGGTGGGTCACCTGTTTAATTCAGGAATTCCTATACCTGGAGGAACAATGAACTTGACCTTTACTACGTGCACTCCACCCTAGGTGGAGCAGGATCCTGGCTAACTGGGAGAAGTTAACCTTGACCAAAGTCAAACTCTGACCAAGTGCAAGACTGCCCCAATATGGCTCTGTACATGTCCTCCCTTTTTTTATTAATTTGAACACGAGGAGGTAGAAAACAAGTGGATAAATATCCTTCATAAGAAGGCGGGCCTTAACCAGGAGGGGAAGCATTGACCGTAATTCCTCTTAAATATTGTATAACGTCTTTTTCAGAGGAGGGGTAATAGGCTCCCTTATTATTTTAAGGACAGCCTCTCGACGTTAACCCCTATGCAATTAGGTGTACTTCCTGGGGACTCAGAAGCAGAAATTCACCTCCCCATGCAGTGCTTTGCCTCGCACGTCTCGCTGGTACCCATGTTTGTTCAAAAACAAACACACATAGATCTGAGTTCTATGTGGCTCCCTCTTTGGAGATCCACTTGTGTAAGTTTTGAAGCCAGGGGGGTCTGCAAGTGTCTTTAACAGACATGTAATCTCTCCATCCAGGTGAGCCTGGGTGGAGACAGCCAGTCTGCTTAACAGACAAGGTCAAGAGTTAAAGGTGGAATAGGATTAACTTGTCCCAGAAGTATCCAATTCAGTTGTAAATTAACAACTTTAAGGACCCAAGGCTTGGCCTCTGAGGTGGGAGAGGTAGCCTTGTGAATCAAGAATTAAGCTGTTACTTCTCAGGAAAAGTGGAGACTATATGTTAAATTAACACAGCTGGCTGAAGATTGTTAGCCATCTTCAAAATTGGAATCTTCAATATTGGAATTATTTCTAGACCAGTCTATGGTTGAGTCAGCTGAGCACAATAAGGAGAAGAGTCATTTTAACTCTTCTAATTAATTTTTCCTAAGCTAGTTTAACAGTCTCCATGTTCTGTCCCACAAAGTCTAAAAGCTTGAAGCTAGGCAATTTATCTAACCTGGGACATTTAACAATTGAGGTAAGTCAAGAACATATACCCAATATAGCTCTTATGTTACCATGGTCTGGGCATTCAGCAAGCACACAGTCAGCATATCTTCTGCAGCATTCTGTGGAAAAAACAGAGGACATGCCTTCTCCCCCAATATTAAATCAGGATCATGGCATATGTTAGTAAGTGAATTCCTTCATTTCACCTAGACATCAATATGTCTAATTACAAGATGTCATATACATTTAGCAAGGAGTTTCTTGGGATCCAAATTTTAAAAATTTTTTTTTTTTTTAAAAACATGCAAGCATAATTTAAATTATATGCACAGGGACACAATTTCCCCTCTCTTCTTTCTTCCAAGAAGATATTGTTTTATTAATTTAAGTTGGAACACAAAGTATAAACCATAACATAGGCAATAACTATGTAATTATATAAAATATAGTTGCTTTTTCTGTTAGAGCAGTTGCAACTAGACAGCCTAAAAATGAATCATTAGTCACATGTACATATTTTTTTTATCTTTTAAATTAGAAATATGAATATCATTTATCTGTAATAACTAAGTCCTCTAGGATTAACACCATTACGTGGTAGAGGTAGAAATTGAGGACATCAAGAACAAATCTTTATAATTTGATGTGCACAAAATATAAAATTATTTCAAATACCTAAAGGACAGTCATTTAGAGAACATATCCTTTGTTCTTAGAAATTTGAATCACATTTGTATAAACTGTAGAAATTAAGAATTAGCAGTATTAAAAATGGACCAATTTTAAGCAATTATAAACCATGAGCTATGTATATCTACTATTATTAAAAGCTTGACCTTTAACATCTTAAAAATAGCTGCTATAGCACCCAATTCAGGTATCTGTGTTGAAGCAGGGAGAAACTTAAAGGAATAAACATGTGATCTGATAGTACAAATTATCTTTTGGATAACAATTATTAATTTTGCCTAAAAATGCTTGCCATGTAATAGACCAACCATTAATAATAAATTTGATTGTTGCTTGAAGCAAGGAACAAATGTTTCCTACCTTGAAAACAGAGGTTTAAGACCTTCTGTGGCAAGCTTAAAATGAGGTAAATATAAGATAAAGCCAATTAATATATCTTAACAACCTTTGAAAGCCATTTACCTAAAAATTCTAAAAGTCTATAGGAGCAAGGGCCTGTAACAAACATTCTATGAACATTATACACTGAAAATTTTTAAGATCTTAACTTCTAGTATAGAAACAGAGACAAAACACTTTTTTTCACAAGACATAAGGCTGTTAGCCATTCCTTGAGGCAAAACTTTCTAATGAAATTGTTTTGTTGTCTCTTTAAAGTTAGAAGCAAATGCTTTTATAATTATCAGAGTGTAAAGCAAAAAACCAACCCTTTAAATTTACAATAATTTTGTAGGGAGTAGACAGGCCAAATGTTAATGCTTTTATAGCCTCCTTGACCTTTCATAGATTTGAACTGCATTTTAACCCACACCTGGATAAGTCAAAAACTTTTTTTTTTTTTTTTTTTTTAAGCCAAACACTCCCTAGGTGGGGCCTGTAAGGCAGAAACAATTTCTCAAGCTCCCTCACTAGCTTCCCCTGAGGCAGCTCTAAGTTTTGCATTAACTCAAATGTAAAAATTCTGCCCTAGGATCCACCCTGAGTCCTTGGCAAGAACATTGTAAGAGATTACTGGAAAGTAAATATCTTCTAATCTGAGCCTTTTATCTAAGACCAGACCCAAACCTACAAGGACAATTTAAGGATTAAACAAAAGAAACCAGTAATTCCATGGTCAAGGGAACCTACTTGATATCAAATACATTTCTACAGAGATATCCTTTTTAATCTTGGAGGGTTAAATTTTGCTCCTACCATTGTAGCCTATAAACTTGTGGAAAAGTGGCAATGGGCCTCTAAAACCCATAGCTGTATCACTCTCAAAATTATCTTAATTACAAAATGTTAACAATTACGAGCCTGCAAACTGAAAACTGTAGCCAATGACACACTGATTTTTATTGTAACTCAATGTTTTCTTGCAATATTAGAGCACAATTTTAATTTTGGAAGCAAATCTCAATTTTAAACAATCTATTTTCTTTAAAATTAATGGCAAACACATATTTACAGCACAAGGTTTGTATGCCAGTTTTTATGTTCAAGTGTATAACAGTGTAACTTATTAAAGAGACAATATTTTAAATCTTAATCTTCATTAAGTCTAATCTCCAGGCCAAGATTCACATGAAACACCATGCCAATTTAGGAGCGTCCCAAAGGCCTGTATTTCCTGGATTGCGTCATGCCACGTGGTGTTCAAAATGGCGACTACCCTAAACTACCAGCCTTAATTGTCATGCCACGTGTTCAAAATGGCGACTACCCTAAACTACCAGCCTTAACCATCATGCCACGTGTTCAAAATGGCGACTACCCTAAACTACCAGCCTTAACCTGACTTTTGTTAATAACATTATACCTTTTAAATCATGTGCAGTGACTTAAGCCAATACTCTATAGTCAAGACATGCAAAATATACCTTTAAATCCAATTATAAACAAGAACAAGGCATGAGTGGCGTTAGGCCACGTGTAGTTAGTTAAGATGGCTCTAACACTGAATTACCAGTTTTAAACTAACCTTTTCTTAATAACACTATACCTTTTACATAATAACCAATTAATTTATAACTCTTTAGTCAAGAAATGTAAAGCCTTATATCATTAAAACCAATTAAAAACAAGTATAAAGCGACTACATGAATTTCACAAGCCAAACCAAAGTCTTCCCAAATCTTGAGGTTTCTAGGCTTTTAAGAGCGGCTTTTTCCCCAGCCATGTTTCTGTCTTGGGTGAGTGAGCTACGCTGCCGCGGCGTGGCTTTGAATCAATCCCCACACAAACTGTGGCTAGCTCAAGAGGTTACCAGCAGATGTAATCTTTACCAATTTTTTCTTTTTAACATGAAACAGTCATTCACACAAAGACACAGAGAGGACATAAACATACACATAGACAGTCGGTGCACCGGGACAAACACGGAAAGATACACAGAAAGTTAAGCGTGCTTGTTAAGCAATTGCATCCATTTTCCTCTTTAAACAGCTCTTAGAAGCTGTGGACATATGCCTATTTTTAAAAACCCCTTTCTTTTCGCCAAAATCAGCTCTTACGAGCTTTGGGCAAATGCCTACCAAATTCCTTCCCCATATTTCCCTATCTTATCAACCCAAGCAGTCCTGCGCTGGGTCCACGCAGTATGCTTGAAAAACTGTATCCATTCCTGCACTCACAACCATAGACACGAATTCACTAGCGCTAGTTTTGCCCTCTATGTTGCTTACCGTGCGGACACCATTAATTTTCACCTTTTCCACGAAGCTTCGCTGGATAGGGCTACCTCAAGAAATTCTCTCGTGCCAGGTCTTCCCACGTTCAGGCGCCACTATGTAGCCGCCAGCAGCTACATGTAAACCAGGTTACCTGTTGAGAGAATTTTGGGGTCATAGGGAAGAGCGGCGAAAAGAAAGTACGGCTAAGTCAATGTTCACTGATCAAAGCCGTAAACTTTAATGGCGCCGGACCTTTTAACAGTTCGGGCAAACCCTTCCCCCCAGACTCCAGGCTGAGTTCCGGTGGAAGTTGTCTAGCTTCTCTTGGAGGTCTTCGTCTTGACTGCTCCGGCAGCTGGGTGGGTCACCTGTTTAATTCAGGAATTCCTATACCTGGAGGAACAATGAACTTGACCTTTACTACGTGCACTCCACCCTAGGTGGAGCAGGATCCTGGCTAACTGGGAGAAGTTAACCTTGACCAAAGTCAAACTCTGACCAAGTGCAAGACTGCCCCAATATGGCTCTGTACAAGCTCTCATTGTGCCCATAAATTTTGGTATGCTATGTATTTTCTTTGAGTTCTAGAAAACCTTTGCTTCATTTATTCCTATCATGATACACTTTTTAATTCAGTGCAAAGGTTCTATGAGTCTCTAATCTTTTTGTTGTTGTTTCTGATTTTGTTGATCTCTAACTTTAATTCATGATGGTCTGATATGGTACATAGAGTTAAGTCTTTTTTCTTGTATCTATTGACCCTTACCCTGTGTCTCAGTACCTGGTTAATTCTGCAGAAAGTGCCATGGGATTATGAAAAGAAGTTACATTCTTTTGTGTTTTGGTTAAACATTCTCTAAATATCTGTTAGGTCTTTGTGATTTGCTATATCTCTTAGCTCCAGCATATATCTGCTAAGTTTTAGTCTAGATGACCCATCCATTGGTGAGAGTTGGGTACATACTGAAGTCTTTCATTCTCAGTGTGTGAGGGTCAATATGTGATTTAAGCTATAGCAGTGCTGCTTTTACAAATTTAGATTCCCTTGTAATTGAGGCATAGATGGTAAGAACTGGAATAACATGTAATGCCTTTACCTCTCTCTTCTAATTTATTTCCATTTGAAATCTCTTTTGTCAAATATTAAAATGGTTATACGTCTTAAGTCCATTTGCTGGAATTATCTTTCTTCCAGCCTTCCAGCCTGAAGTAATGTCAATCTTTAATGTTGCATTTCTTGGATATAGCAGAAAAATGGTTCCCATCTTCACATCTAATCTGTTAGTTTATATTATATTATTAGAGAATTTAGATTGCTGATATTGAGTGATATCAATACCCAATGATTGTTGATTCTTGTTATGTTGATGGGGGAAGGGGTGATGTTGGTGGTATGTGTGCTTGCAGGTATGGGTTTGTGTACCTCCCTTCTTTTGATTTTGCTGGTCTCACATTTTTTCTTTGTGTTTTCATGCATGTTGTTAACCGCAGTAGGTGGGAGTTTTTTTTAATAGATCCTTTGTAAGGCTGAATTTGTAGTTAGATATTGATTAAATTTGGTTTTATCATGAAATGTCATATTTTATCCATCTATGTTGACTATTATCCTGGGTATAGTAATCTGGGATGATATATGTGGTCTGCTAGTTTCTGTAGCAAATCTTTCCAGGCTCCTACTGTCTTTTAGAATCCCAGGTGTAATTGAGAAGTCAGGTGTAATTTTTTATCTTCTTTTGTTTCTGTTGTTCTGTGTGTTTTATGTTTCAATTATTGTGTGATGAGGAGACTTTCTTTTCTGGTCCAATCTATTTGGTATTTTGCATGCTTCATACACCTTCATAGGCATCTCCTTCTTTAGGTTAAGAAAAATTTCTTCTATGATTTGCCGAAAGTATTTCCTGGGCTTTTGTCTAGAATATCTGCTCTTTCCTCTATCACTACTCTATTTAGATTTGGTCTTGACATAATCACATAGTGTCCCAGATTTCTAATATATATTGTATGTATTTCCTGGTAGAAAAAAATGCCTGCTACCTATGGACACTGGGGGTTCTAGATAAATGTGTTTTTTGTCAGTGAGAGCTGATACTTTGGATGGGGATAGGCTAGAGCCTAAAGGTGTTCATAAGATGAAGAGAGCAGAATGTTGAACCAGAGACTATATACTTTGTCTACTTGAAATGCAGGGAGTCAGTGAAGATAGGCCACCACCAAAAGGGCTGCTATAGTTTTGAGGATGAGACTGGGTGGGAGATCTAGAGTAACAGAATGAGAAGGTAAGATCTACTGATAGCTTACATATTTTCCTGGCAGAAGAGTCTGTGTGGTTAATAGAGAGTTCCTGTTGGAGTTGGGAGAAGAAATAAAGCAACTAGTGTGGTTAGGAGAGAAAGGTCTTGGGATCCATAGTAGATGTGGGCAGAGGGGAGAGGAAAAGTGCAATATATGTTCTGTTGCAAAAAGACTAGGGAATTTGCTTTGAAGGACAGTGGGGAGTATTGAAGGCATTCAGTTAGCCAGCATGTTTCCTTGAACTGTTCAGCTTGTGCTTTTGCAGGGAATGCCTGCTGATGTTGGTGTACGGTACTGGGATAAATTAGGAGAAGGAAGTTTTTTTGATCCTCTGTGGATGGGGACAGAGATAAAAGAGAGAATTCAGCAGATGTTCTGCTACAGAATTAGGGATAAGACTTGGGGGATTGGAACTTGAGGAGCAGGAAAAAAAGGTGATGGACTATTGTCAGTCTATCTAATTTTCTGCCAGGAGTTGCTTCTGGTTTTTAAAGGGGGGGATGCATTTATATGTATACATCAGGGAAAATAAGATGTTAAACAAAACTGGCACCAGTCTTCTGTCTACCAGTGGTTCCTTAATGTATTGTCCTTTGCAGATAGTAGTAGGGCTTGACTTTGCAATTTAAAATTCTGTGTCTTAGAAGCCTGCAAACTCAGGGTCTTCTTGTTTAACAACCTCACAAAACTAGCTCAGGGTCAGAACCACCTATAGCTCCATGCCTTCTATCTAAAAGGAAATGAGTTGACTCAAAGAGTTCAAAACACATGCTATAAATGATAGGCCTAATAAAATCAGAAGGAAAAAACATTAACCTGCATAACTCATATTTTTCATGCTTACAAAACCAGTGCAAGGTGGATGACACTGCCAACTCCAAATTTCATTTGAAGATATACTCTGATCTCCTTGAACCACAGATTCAATAGACTTTAGTGTGTCTCTGAGACTTAATCTAAGAAAACAATTCCCAAGGCAGTTAATTTTGAGCTGAAAATCTTTCAGTTAAAGCAAAGACACTTTGGCTTCAGACCTGCTCTGACCTCAGTGACCTTAATGACATTACAGAATGTTTTATTTCTGGGGGCTGACTAAAAAGCTAAGTGCATCAAAGCTTCAGGTGGACACCATGAATAAATTATGGAGATTTATTGCATAGCCTTGTCACTGCAAGTAATACATCATATAGCTCAAAATTTGTAAGAGAATATATTTATAAAGATTCACTAAACATGCATATTAAATAGCTCAGGTGTGTTAATCAAATTGTGATGTATGCATATCTCAAAACATTATGTTGTAGTTTGAAAATACAATATTAAATATATTTTTAAAAAAAATAGGCACCAAATTGAACTTAAGGTCAACTCAGTAGCAGGGAACTTATCCCTGAGATGATTGGTGGCTCCCTGCTTCCTGCCAGATTCCTGGACTTGAACACATGTCACCCTCTGACCTATGGTCACATATCCCAGATTAGAGTGCTCCATACTAATGAAGTACCCAGGGGCCCTGTGGGTTTCGCCAATAGGCTTACCTTCCTGGACATTCCTTCCTGCAAAGGTATTTAATATCTGGTCTACCCTGAGGAGGTAGTATGCACCCATTTTCTAAGATTACCAATCAATAAATAATTTTAAAATAAGGACTGTTTTTTTTTTTCATCAAAAACTGTCATGGGGCAAATGGAGAAAGTCTTCACCCACAGAGCTGCACCCTCTAAGCTTCCCGCAGAAGGCACCTGTAACTTCCCAGGACAACTGCCGCTAAGATATTGACTTTTGCAGATGAGCTAAGCCAGAGTTCCCCTGACCCTGCCCTCCACCTGGCTTGTTCTTAGGCCTAGGGCCCCCTTCATTCTCAGCTCTTCCAAGGCTTCCAGCAGCATCTGGATGTCCAGGAGTGTAGTAGCCCCATGCCACAGGCTCCTTATCACAGACCCATGGACTCCCCTGACCCTCTATTCCCAATTTTTATGTGTTATTTCTAGTAGCAACTATATGCCAGGCAGTCAGGGAACTCCAGCAGACCAAACAGCCAATCCCAGACCCCAGTGGCAGGGTAGATCATGAAACCACAAAGAAGTGAAAAGAAGCTCTTTTATGCCATTTAACATAAGATGATAAATTATATATAAGAGGAATTAAGCTAAGGGGTCAGTAAATTGTAGGAAAGTAAATACATGGAGAAAATAATGGAATATAATGACCATTTCAAAAGGGTAGTTTATGCAGACTAATGTCTCTGATGTTTTCAGTGCTGAGTCATCTCTATGAATTAAAGGCATTCTCCTCTTGGTGGCATTAAAGACTAGAGAATATATGCAGGAGAATGTATATTCTTCCTCTATGCAGACCTGGGATAATAAAGAGTTCTTTTTTTCAACTTGTCATCTCTAGGTTACCTTCAGGTCACTCTACTCCCTGTGCCAAAATAGGATGTTTGTGGGTGATACATTCTGGTTCTGCATGGCTAATATCAGGATAGTTTCCATGATCCTTTTCCTGTAACTAATGACTGTGTCCCAAGACAACATTGAGAAATTACTTTGGCTTATGATAAACAGAAGAACTTAAGAACAAAAATTTGCTATAATCAACTTAACATTTTGTTCACTGTCTTTATCTGGCATGTGCAAGGATCAGGCAATTATCATGCTTGGGTCTCTGCAGTAAATGCTGAGAGATGTTCTCGAATACATCTGGTGACACATCATAAACGCTTAAGACTCGAAAAGCTAGCTAAAAGATTTTTATATATCCAGATCACGCACTCATATTTTCCCCAGGTCAGGAATGATTAAAAATTCAAAACACATGTGCTTAAATGATCCTCTAAGATGTACTCATCCTTGGATACATTTAGAAGGTTTTGCTAACTCATTTTCAGAATGCTAGAATAAGTTAGAAGCTACTATGAAGTGACCGTATGAGAAACTGATGCATTTCTTTCTCTTGGTTCACAAAGGAAACCACACATCTCTGGGAGAAGTCACTGAAGCACCCTAAGTCATGGTGACCTTCAGGGTGTCAAAACAACACAGTAGCCACAGTCAGTTTGTGCATTTCAGAGACCTCCATGGCAGGCCTTTTCAAAGTCCACTAATTAGGAGTAGATAATCTCTCCAGGTTTGAACAGAAATTATCCAAGTATACCCTAATTAGAGAGCAAGTCTTTGTTTGGCCACATCTCAGCTATTTTTACACATAAAGAGATGCCAAAAGGATTTTTTTGACTGCAATTGTGGCTTAAGAATACATGTTCACTATATCCTGTGTCTATAACATGGAAAGCTGGGGTGAAGCAAGAGTCCCTGAGGGAGATGCACAGGCCCACACAGCTTTAATAAGTCTTTGAATTTTGTTCTTAAATATTGTGTCTGTAGCTCATATCATTCTATTGCTTTTCTGGTCTTGAGAATCTAGCTCGGCGTGTGAAAGCTATCTGTGTCCTGCCACAATGGGAACTTGCTTAAGGCTAGCATTCAATTGCTACTTGTCCTCATCAAATAAAAGAACAT